>NC_053028.1:84184973-84370059 GCF_003073215.2 Triticum urartu | reverse complement strand
CGTCGTGCTGACGGAACTCTTCCTCGACGCTTTGCTGGATCGGAGCCCGAGGATCGTCATCGAGCTGAACGTGTGCTAAGAACTCGGAGGTGCCGGAGTAACGGTGCTTGGATCGGTCGGATCGGGAAGAAGACGTACGACTACTTCCTCTACGTTGTGTCAACGCTTCCGTTGCGATCTACAAGGGTACGTAGATCATACTCTCCCCTCGTTGCTATGCATCACCATGATCTTGCGTGTGCGTAGGAAATTTTTTGAAATTACTACGTTCCCCAACAGTGGTATAGAGCCTAGGTTTTATGGTTTGATGTTATTTGCACGAGGAGAACACAAGTGAGTTGTGGGCGATACAAGTCATACTGCCTACCAGCATGTCATACTTTGGTTCGGCGGTATTGTTGGACGAGACGATCCGGACCAACCTTACGCGTACACTTACGCGAGACCGGTTCCCTCGACGTGCTTTGCACATAGATGGCTTGCGGACGACTGTCTCTCCAACTTTAGTTGAACCGAGTATGGCTACGCCCGGTCCTTGAGAAGGTTAAAACGGAGTCTATTTGACAAACTATCGTTGTGGTTTTGATGCGTAGGTAAGATGAGTTCTTGCTTAAGCCCGTAGCAGCCACGTAAAACTTGCAACAACAAAGTAGAGGACGTCTAACTTGTTTTTGCAGGGCATGTTGTGATGTGATATGGTCAAGGCATGATGCTAAATTTATTGTATGAGATGATCATGTTTTGTAACCGAGTTATCGGCAACTGGCAGGAGCCATATGGTTGTCGCTTTATTGTATGCAATGCAATAGCGATGTAATGCTTTACTTTATTACTAAACGGTAGTGATAGTCGTGGAAGCATAAGATTGGCAAGACGACAACGATGCTACGATGGAGATCAAGGTGTCGCGCCGGTGACGATGGTGATCATGACGGTGCTTCGGAGATGGAGATCACAAGCACAAGATGATGATGGCCATATCATATCACTTATATTGATTGCATGTGATGTTTATCCTTTTATGCATCTTATCTTGCTTTGATTGACGGTAGCATTATAAGATGATCTCTCACTAAATTATCAAGAAGTGTTCTCCCTGAGTATGCACCGTTGCAAAAGTTCTTCGTGCTGAGACACCACGTGATGATCGGGTGTGATAGGCTCTACGTTCAAATACAACGGGTGCAAAACAGTTGCACACGCGGAATACTCAGGTTATACTTGACGAGCCAAGCATATACAGATATGGCCTCGGAACACGGAGACCGAAAGGTCGAGCGTGAATCATATAGTAGATATGATCAACATAACGATGTTCACCATTGAAAACTACTCCATCTCACGTGATGATCGGTTATGGTTTAGTTGATTTGGATCACGTGATCACTTAGAGGATTAGAGGGATGTCTATCTAAGTGGGAGTTCTTAAGTAAATTTGATTAACTGAACTTAAACTTATCATGAACTTAGTACCTGATAGTATCTTGCTTGTTTATGTTGATTGTAGATAGATGGCTCGTGCTGTTGTTCCGTTAAATTTTAATGCGTTCCTTGAGAAAGCAAAGTTGAAAGATGATGGTAGCAATTACACGGACTGGGTCCGTAACTTGAGGATTATCCTCATTGCTGCACAGAAGAATTACATCCCGGAAGCACCGCTAGGTGCCAAGCCTGCTGCTAGAGCAACACCAGAAGTTATGAACGTCTGGCAGAGCAAAGCTGATGACTACTCGATAGTTCAGTGTGCCATGCTTTACGGCTTAGAATTGGGACTTCAACGACGTTTTGAACGTCATGGAGCATATGAGATGTTCCAGGAGTTGAAGTTAATATTTCAAGCAAATGCACGGATTGAGAGATATGAAGTCTCCAATAAGTTCTATAGCTGTAAGATGGAGGAGAACAGTTCTGTCAGTGAGCATATACTCAAAATGTCTGGGTATAATAATCACTTGATTCAGATGGGAGTTAATCTTCCAGATGATTGCGTCATTGACAGAATTCTCCAATCACTGCCACCAAGCTACAAGAGCTTCGTGATGAACTATAATATGCAAGGGATGAACAAGACTATTCCTGAGCTCTTCGCAATGCTGAAAGCTGCGGAGGTAGAAATCAAGAAGGAGCATCAAGTGTTGATGGTTAACAAGACCACTAGTTTCAAGAAAAAGGGCAAAGGGAAGAAGAAGGGGAACTTCAAGAAGAACGGCAAGCTAGTTGCTGCTCAGGAGAAGAAACCCAAGTCTGGACCTAAGCCTGAAACTGAGTGCTTCTACTGCAAGCAGACTGGTCACTGGAAGCGGAACTGCCCCAAGTATTTGGCGGATAAGAAGGATGGCAAGGTGAACAAAGGTATATGTGATATACATGTTATTGATGTGTACCTTACTAATGCTCGCAGTAGCACCTGGGTATTTGATACTGGTTCTGTTGCTAATATTTGCAACTCGAAACAGGGACGACAGAATAAGCGGACACTAGCAAAGGACGAGGTGACGATGCGCGTGGGAAACGGTTCCAAAGTCGATGTGATCGCGGTCGGCACGCTACCTCTACATCTACCTTCGGGATTAATATTAGACCTAAATAATTGTTATTTGGTGCCAGCGTTGAGCATGAACATTATATCTGGATCTTGTTTAATGCGAGACGGTTATTCATTTAAGTCAGAGAATAATGGTTGTTCTATTTATATGAGTAATATCTTTTATGGTCATGCACCTTTGAAGAGTGGTCTATTTTTGATGAATCTCGATAGTAGTGACACACATATTCATAATGTTGAAGCCAAAAGATGCAAAGTTGATAATGAAAGTGCAACTTATTTGTGGCACTGTCGTTTAGGTCATATCGGTGTAAAGCGCATGAAGAAACTCCATACTGATGGACTTTTGGAACCACTTGATTATGAATCACTTGGTACTTGCGAACCGTGCCTCATGGGCAAGATGACTAAAACACCGTTCTCCGGTACTATGGAGAGAGCAACAGATTTGTTGGAAATCATACATACCGATGTATGTGGACCGATGAATATTGAGGCTCGTGGCGGATATCGTTATTTTCTCACCTTCACAGATGACTTAAGCAGATATGGGTATATCTACTTAATGAAACACAAGTCTGAAACATTTGAAAAGTTCAAAGAATTTCAGAGTGAAGTTGAAAATCATCGTAACAAGAAAATAAAATTTCTACGATCTGATCGTGGAGGAGAATATTTGAGTTACGAGTTTGGTGTACATTTGAAAAATTGTGGAATAGTTTCGCAACTCACGCCACCCGGAACACCACAGCGTAATGGTGTGTCCGAACGTCGTAATCGTACTTTACTAGATATGGTGCGATCTATGATGTCTCTTACTGATTTACCGCGATAGTTTTGGGGATACGCTCTAGAGACGGCCGCATTCACGTTAAATAGGGCACCATCAAAATTCATTGAGACGACGCCTTATGAACTATGGTTTGGCAAGAAACCAAAGTTGTCGTTTCTTAAAGTTTGGGGCTGTGATGCTTATGTGAAAAAGCTTCAACCTGATAAGCTCGAACCCAAATCGGAGAAATGTGTCTTCATAGGATATCCAAAGGAAACTATTGGATACACCTTCTATCACAGATCCGAAGGCAAGATTTTTGTTGCTAAATTCGGAAACTTTCTAGAGAAGGAGTTTCTCTCGAAAGAAGTGAGTGGGAGGAAAGTAGAACTTGACGAGGTAACTGTACCTACTCCTTTATTGGAAAGTAGTACATCACAGAAAACTGTTTCTGCGAAACCTACACCAATAAATGAGGAAGCTAATGATGATGATCATGAAACTTTAGATCAAGATACTACTGAACCTCGTAGATCAACCAGAGTGAGATCCGCACCAGAGTGGTACGGTAATCCTATTCTGGAGGTCATGATACTGGATCATGATGAACCTACGAACTATGAAGAAGCGATGGTGAGCCCAGATTCCGCAAAGTGGCTTGAAGCCATGAAATCTGAGATGGGATCCATGTATGAGAACAAAGTATGGACTTTGGTTGACTTGCCCGATGATCGGCAAGCAATTGAGAATAAATGGATCTTTAAGAAGAAGACTGACGCTGATGGTAATATTACTGTCTACAAAGCTCGACTTGTCGCAAAAGGTTTTCGACAAGTTCAAGGGATTGACTACGATGAGACTTTCTCACCCGTAGCGATGCTTAAGTCTGTCCGAATCATGTTAGCAATTGCCGCATTTTATGATTATGAAATTTGGCAGATGGATGTCAAAACTGCATTCCTGAATGGATTTCTGGAAGAAGAGTTGTATATGATGCAACCGGAAGGTTTTGTCGATCCAAAGGGTGCTAACAAAGTGTGCAAGCTCCAGCGATCCATTTATGGACTGGTGCAAGCCTCTCGGAGTTGGAATAAACGCTTTGATAGTGTGATCAAAGCATTTGGTTTTATACAGACTTTCGGAGAAGCCTGTATTTACAAGAAAGTGAGTGGGAGCTCTGTAGCATTTCTAATATTATATGTGGATGACATATTACTGATTGGAAATGATATAGAATTTCTGGATAGCATAAAGGGATACTTGAATAAAAGTTTTTCAATGAAAGACCTCGGTGAAGCTGCTTACATATTAGGTATAAAGATCTATAGAGATAGATCAAGACGCTTAATTGGACTTTCACAAAGCACATACCTTGACAAGATTTTGAAGAAGTTCAAAATGGATCAAGCAAAGAAAGGGTTCTTGCCTGTGTTACAAGGTGTGAGATTGAGTAAGACTCAAAGCCCGACCACTGCAGAAGATAGAGAGAAAATGAAAGATGTTCCCTATGCTTCAGCCATAGGCTCTATCATGTATGCAATGCTGTGTACCAGACCTGATGTGTGCCTTGCTATAAGCTTAGCAGGGAGGTACCAAAGTAATCCGGGAGTGGATCACTGGACAGCGGTCAAGAACATCCTGAAATACCTGAAAAGGACTAAGGATATGTTTCTCGTATATGGAGGTGACAAAGAGCTCAACGTAAGAGGTTACGTTGATGCAAGCTTTGACACTGATCCGGACAATTCTAAATCGCAAACCGGATACGTATTTACATTAAACGGTGGAGCTGTCAGTTGGTGCAGTTCTAAACAAAGCGTCATAGCGGGATCTACATGTGAAGCGGAGTATATAGCTGCTTCGGAAGCAGCGAACGAAGGAGTCTGGATGAAGGAGTTCATATCCGATCTAGGTGTCATACCTAGTGCATCGGGTCCAATGAAAATCTTTTGTGACAATACTGGTGCAATTGCCTTGGCAAAGGAATCCAGATTTCACAAAAGGACCAAACACATCAAGAGACGCTTCAACTCCATCCGAGATCTAGTCCAGGTGGGAGACATAGAGATTTGCAAGATACATATGGATTTGAATGTTGCAGACCCGTTGACTAAGCCTCTTCCACGAGCAAAACATGATCAACACCAAGACTCCATGGGTGTTAGGATCATTACAGTGTAATCTAGATTATTGACTCTAGTGCAAGTGGGAGACTGAAGGGGAAATATGCCCTAGAGGCAATAATAAAGTTATTGTTTATTACCTTATATCATGATAAATGTTTATTATTCATGCTAGAATTGTATTAATAGGAAACATAATACATGTGTGAATACATAGACAAACAGATGTCACTAGTATGCCTCTACTAGACTAGCTCGTTAATCAAAGATGGTTATGTTTCCTAACCATGAACAAAGAGTTGTTATTTGATTAACGAGGTCACATCATTAGTTGAATGATCTGATTGACATGACCCATTATATTAGCTTAGCACCCGATCGTTTAGTATGTTGCTATTGCTTTATCCATGACTTATACATGTTCCTATGACTATGAGATTATGCAACTCCCGTTTGCGGAGGAACACTTTGGGTACTACCAAACGTCACAACGTAACTGGGTGATTATAAAGGAGTACTACAGGTGTGTCTCCAATGGTAGATGTTGGGTTGGCGTATTTCGAGATTAGGATTTGTCACTCCGATCATCGGAGAGGTATCTCTGGGCCCTCTCGGTAATGCACGTCACTTAAGCCTTGCAAGCATGGCAACTAATGAGTTAGTTGCGGGATGATGTATTACGGAACGAGTAAAGAGACTTGCCGGTAACGAGATTGAACTAAGTATTGGATACTGACGATCGAATCTCGGGCAAGTAACATACCGATGACAAAGGGAACAACGTATGTTGTTATGCGGTCTGACCGATAAAGATCTTCGTAGAATATGTAGGAACCAATATGGGCATCCAGGTCCCGCTATTGGTTATTGACCGGAGACGTGTCTCGGTCATGTCTACATTGTTCTCGAACCGTAGGGTCCGCACGCTTAACGTTACGATGACAGTTATTGTGAGTTTATGCATTTTGATGTACCAAAGGTTGTTCGGAGTCCCGGATGTGATCACGGACATGACGAGGAGTCTCGAAATGGTCGAGACGTAAAGATTGATATATTGGAAGCCTATGTTTGGACATCGGAAGTGTTCCGGGTGAAATCGGGATTTTACCGGAATACCGGGAGGGTTACCGGAACCCCCCGGGAGCCAAATGGGCCAACATGGGCCTTGGTGGAAAGGTGAAAGGGCTGCCCCATGGGCTGCACGCCTCCCCCCCTTTCCCTAGTCCTATTAGGACTAGGGAAGGTGGCCGGCCACCCCTTCTCTCTTTCCCCACTTGGGGAGTCCTATTTGGAATAGGATTGGAGGGGAGTCCTACTCCCGGCGGGAGTAGGACTCCTCCTATGGCTGCCGCACCCCTCCCCCTTTGCCCCTTTATATACGGGGGCAGGGGGCACCTCTTGACACAATTGATCATTGAGATCGTTCCTTAGCCGTGTGCGGTGCCCCCTGCCACCATATTCTACCTCGGTCATATTGTTGCAGTGCTTAGGCGAAGCCCTGCGTCGGTAGTACATCAAGATCGTCACCACGCCGTCGTGCTGACGGAACTCTTCCTCGACGCTTTGCTGGATCGGAGCCCGAGGATCGTCATCGAGCTGAACGTGTGCTAAGAACTCGGAGGTGCCGGAGTAACGGTGCTTGGATCGGTCGGATCGGGAAGAAGACGTACGACTACTTCCTCTACGTTGTGTCAACGCTTCCGTTGCGATCTACAAGGGTACGTAGATCATACTCTCCCCTCGTTGCTATGCATCACCATGATCTTGCGTGTGCGTAGGAAATTTTTTGAAATTACTACGTTCCCCAACAGGATGGACCATGGATGTTCGATAATGACCTCGTTGTGATGGTGGATTTTGTGCGAATTGAGAAGTATGTGTTCGAGGAGGTCCCTTTTTGGTTCAGAATGTTTGGCTTGTCGTTGGGGAAGATGGAGAAGGAGATGGCGGAGGAGATTGGAAATCTAGTAGGCAAGTACGTGGAGATGGACTCCGGAGTGGATGGTTCGGCGGTGGGGAGGTTTTTGCGCATTAAGGTGTGTATGCCGATCAATAAACCGATAATGAGGGGAGTCGCGCTGGATGAGGAGTCGGAGAGTGATGAGGAGAAGGAGCGTGAAAATGAAGGAGATGTTGAGAAGGAGAGGCCTTTTTGCCGTTTTGAGTACGAATACCTCCCTGACTTCTGTTATATATGTGGAATCATTGGACATGTGGACAAAGGGTGTTTGACCAAGCTGAAGAAGGGGGAGAAGGCGCAGTACGGGCGATGGTTGCGTGCTGACATGGGGAGACGTCGTGGTCTAGAGGAAGGAAGGATGTGGAGAAACAACCAGAATGGGAGTGGGAGCGGCTCTGGAAATGGGCGATTGTATGGGGGTGGGAGGTTGGGTGGTAGGTCTCGCAGTGATAGCCTCAGCTGGCGAAAATCTGTCCCTCAGACAGGAGAGGAACGGATGGAGGAGGGAGAAGAAGTCAATAGCCCCAGCAAGATCACTAAGGCGTGCGGGGGCGGGGGGCTTCAAAAGAGGATAACCTTTCATGCGGACGGTGGAAGCAAGGAGGTGATCGACGCTAATGCCAATGGTGGGGGGAGGAGCGGCTATGGAGGTGGAGATGGACGAGGGGCAGGTAGGCAAGGGAGGTGTGCTCCAACCAGAGATGCAGACTGTGAAGGAAGTAGTGGAAGAAAGCACTGCAAAGGAGGATGGGAGAGGGAAGAGTGGCGCGCATATACCAAAGAAATACAAGAAGGTTAGAAGGGAAGGGCCGGTGGTGTCAAAAGAAGACAGTGTAGTTGATCGTGTGTTAGGGCAGAAGAGAAATGTGGAGGGGGAAGAAGAGGAGCACTTGAGAAAGAAGGGAAGGGTGGAGGAGGGGTGACAAGGTGATGGGTGCAACTGAGACGTCTCCTTTAAACACGATATCGGCCGGGCTGCCAGAGCAGCCCCGCCGGACGCAATGAGGATTGTAAGCTGGAACTGTCGGGGACTCGGGAATGGCCCGGCAGTTCGTGGCCTCTTGGACCTCAAGAGGGTGGAGGATCCCGATGTTTTGTTTTTGTGCGAGACAAAGCTGCTGGAGAAGGAGCTGGAACAGTACAGGTGGAAGCTAGGGTTGGCAAATATGTGTGCGAAGGACTCAGAAGGAAGGAGCTGGGGTGGCTATTTTCTGGAGGAGGGGCATCAATCTCTCTTTGCGGTTGGTGGGTAGAAGGCACGTTGATGCGGATATAACAGAGGAGGATGACTCAACTTGGAGGATTACTGGAGTGTATGGGGAGTCGCAATGGGGAAGAAAGAAGGAAACCTGGAGGACGATGCACTTGCTTAATCAGCAACAGCAAGAGGGGAGGCCGTGGCTATGTTTGGGTGATTTTAATGAGATCATGTCTAATGAGGAGAAGAGAGGTGGTGTGGACCGACCGGAGGGGTGCATGAATCAGTTTAAGGAGGCGTTGGAGGAGTGCAAGTTGAGTGATCTAGGATACGAGGGAGATGTTATCACTTGGTGGAACAACTGTACGCGTGCAGAAGGGTATGTTTGTGGGCGTCTCGACCGGGCCACTGCTAACATGGAATGGTGTTCAAAATTCCCGGAGTTCCGTGTTCGGAATGAGTTCCCGAGGCAATCCGATCACCGGCCGGTGGTGGCGGACACGGAGGAGGTGGGGGATAGGGGGAGGAAGGGACGGGGATGCTTCCGCTTTGAGGCCCGGTGGCTGAAGGAAGAGGGTTGCGACTTGGTGGTGGAGGAAGCGTGGAGAAGAGTACGAGAAGATGGAGTGCCGGATGTGGCCACGGCACTGGAGGGGGTGGCGCGTGATCTATCTAGATGGAGCAGGGATGTGGTGGGGGATACGGAAAAGAAGTTGAAGGAGGCAAAGCGAGAGTTGGAAGCTTGTAGAAAACAAGGGGTCGCACCCGAGAAGGTGGCTGAGGAGGTGAGGTTACGGTGTTTGGTTGATCATTTGGAGGAAGTGCTTGATATTAAGTGGAGGCAACATGCTCATGTTTGGTGGCTGAAGGAAGGGGATAGAAACACAAAGTTTTTCTTTCGATATGCCTCGGCGAGAAGGAAGGCCAACAGGATACGGAGGCTTAGGAGGGAGGATGGAGTAGTTGTAGAGGAAGGAAGAGAGCTCACTAACTATGTCGTGTCTTATTTCCTGGACCTATTCACCTCCAATGGCAATGGCCAATATGATAAGCTTCTCAGGGCTGTGCAAGTGAAGGTGACTAGTGCTATGAATGATAGCCTTACTGCTGCATTCTCTGATATGGAAATCCAAACTGCTCTAGATCAGATCGGAGATCTCAAAGCACCTGGGCCGGATGGCATGCCCGCGGTGGTTTTCAAGAAATATTGGCAGTTAATGGGCAGGAATATCATTGATGAGGTGCGACATGTTCTGGAGGGTGGTGAGATGCCAGCGGGTTGGAATGATACTCATGTGGTGCTAATACCCAAGGTAAAAAAACCCTTCACGGATAAAGGATCTCATGCCAATAAGTTTGTGTAACAGATAATCTCCAAAGTTGTGGAGAATCGCCTCAAGCTTATCCTGCCACAGATCATCTCGGATAACCAGAGTGCGTTTGTACCTGGACGGTTGATAACAGATAACATCCTCATGGCATATGAGATATCACATTTCCTGATGAACAGAAGGTCAGGGAAGGAAGAGTTTGCTGCGGTTAAAGTGGACGTGAGCAAAGCATATGACCGTGTAGAGTGGGCTTTCCTTGAAGCGATGATGTATAAATTGGGGTTTGCAAGCAGCTGGGCCAAGCTTGTGATGAAGTGCGTAGTTTCGATGAGATACAGGATCAAAATCAATGGGGATCTCTCCCAACAATTTGTGCCATCTAGAGGGCTCCGGCAAGGCGATCCAAGTTCTCCCTACCTGTTTGTCATTTGTGCTGAAGGATTGTTGGCTCTTCTAAATGAGTCCCAATAGCGTGGTTCGTTTGGAGGCATACAAATCTGTCCGGGTGCGCCATCCATTTCGCACCTGTTTTTTGCTGATGATTCGGTACTCCTGATGCAAGCGCGGGCTGCTGAAGCTGCGGAACCGCAACGTATACTTCAGGTCTATGAGAGGTGCTCGGGGCAGTGTGTTAATCACGAAAAATCTGCAGTAATGTTCAGTAAAAACTGCTCCGAACAGACCAAAGGAGATGTGAAAGGAGCCTTGGGCATTGTTAGTGAGGTGTATAATGAGAAATACCTGGGACTCCCAGTGTATATCGGCCGGTCAAAATGAAAGGCCTTTGCTTATCTAAAAGACCGGATATGGAACTATATGTAGGGCTGGAATGAGAGGACTCTATCCCGGCAAGGCAAGGAAATTCTGGTTAAGGGTGTTGCGCAGGCGGTTCCAACCTTTGCAATGTCAGTCTTCTACCTCACCAAGTCCTTTTGCGAAGAGCTGAGTTCTATGATTGCGCGGTACTGGTGGAGCCAGCAAGATAATGATAATAAGATCCATTGGATTGGGTGGCAAAAACTTACAAGGTCGAAGGGCAGGGGGGACTTGGTTTCCGGGATATTCATGACATTAACATTGCTATGCTTGCAAGGCAAGTGTGGCGTCTGATTGAAAACCCAGACAGCCTGTGCGCACAGCTCTTGAAGGCCAAGTACTACCCGGAGAGCTCCATTCTGGATGCGGGCCAGGTCACAAACATGTCCTATGCGTGGCGCAGCATCACCTACGGAATTGACCTAGTCAAGCAAGGGATGATATGGCGTGTGGGAGACGGGAAAAACATTCGCATTTGGGACGATCCATGGATACCCAGAGCTTGGTCTAGGCGTGTGAGCACCCCTCGTGGAGGAAACCTGTTGACGAGGGTCGCTGAGCTCATAGATCCATCGAGCGGCAAATGGGACACAGAACTGGTCCGAGATACCTTTTGGGAGGAGGATGCGGAGTTGATTCTTCAAATTCCTCTACGAGATGGAGCAGTTGACTTCTTGGCCTGGCACTTTGACCCCAAGGGCGTATTCTCCGTCAAGCAGGCGTACAAGCTGAAGAGGGCATTGGCCGAGACCGGGGCTGCACAAGGGGATGGGATTCCTCAGGTGGCCGGTGATCTAGAGGGTGGAGGAGAGGCAAGGTGGAAGAGGATATGGAAACTGCCATGCCCAGGCAAGGTTAGGCATTTTATGTGGCGCCTTGCGCATAACACACTAGCCACTAAAGATATTCTTTGTCGAAGGGGAATGGAAATTGAGGATCACAAGTGTTTCCTGTGCAATTCGAGAAATGAGTCGGCTAAACACCTGTTTGTGGAATGCCACGAAATTAAGCAGGTGTGGCGGGGAATTGGCCTTGAGTATGCTAGACAGCGGCTGTCAGAGTGCGATACCATTCACACAACCTTGGAATATTTGTGGCGGCTCGTCGAAAAGGACCGGATGATTATCATTGTCATGTGGTGGCAGTGGTGGACTCAACGCAACAAGGTTAGGGAGGGAGAGAAACCAATGGAGCACGCTCAGTTCGCTATTAGAGCTGCATGCATGGCCGAAGAATTCCAGGTGTGCTTTCGCAAAATGGCCCCGTCGTCGGCATGCACCCCACGCTGGATCCCACCCCCACAGGACATACTAAAATTCAATGTCGATGGTGCGTTTGTCGAGGAAGGGGGCAGGGAGCCTGGGGAGTGGTTGTTCGGGATAGCACAGGCGAGGTTGTGGCTGCGCGGGCGGGACGGATTGATCATGTCGCTGATGCGTTCAGCACCGAGTTACGTGCAGTGGAGCAAGCTTTGGGTCTTGCGGCTGAACTGGGGGTCGTGCGATTGACTGTGGAGATGGACGCTCTAATGCTGGAACAGGCTCTAAACAGACGCGCCCCTGATTGTTCGCGTCAAGCGCAGGCGATTGAAGACATTAAGGTGCAGTCCAGGCTTTGGTTCTCCACTTGTGTGTTTGCCCATTGTAAGCGCGAGGCTAATATGCCAGCGCATCATATGGCCAGATTAGGCCTCTCCCATCAAGTGGGTGATATTCTAGTTGCTGATCATGTACTCTCAGCAAATGTTGCTGAGTTTTTAATGGGCGATCTTGCCCAACATGTTTCGTAATAAAGCTCTTTGCTTGCCCTCAAAAAAAAAACCCCGGCGAAGCGACGAACGCAAGAGAAGCCAGCCTCCTATAGGGTTTGCGGTGGTCGTCCCTCCTCTAGGGTTTGCGGCGGCCGTCCCGGGGCAAAACCGGCGGGTACGATGGCGACGGTGGAGCAGCGACCGGATCTCAAGAAGATCGATCTAGAAGCTGGTTGGTGCATCAATAATCTCATCAACATCATCGAGGGCAAGCCAGAGCCGCAGTTCAGCTCCAAGGACTAAAGGAGGAAGACACGTAAGTCGACTCCATTGCCTCCTCTCTCCGGACATGCCTCGGCTCGGACCGATTCGTTCTAATCCAGTGCTGATCTAGGTTTCCCCTATTTTTCTCTATTTGTACTAGGCCTGATTTGTTCTAATCAGGTGTTGATCTAGAGTTTCCGCCCCCTGTTTTTCTATATTTGTCGCGCATCATGATATACAACATCTGCACTACTTGCAGCAGCTTTACGACATGTTCCTTGCATACTGGCAGGGGTATCATCTCGGCTGTGTTGGGCATTTGTCTTATTCAAGTATGTCCAATGGAATTTATGCATGGGCACGTATTCATTGGTCAAGTATTACATTACCAAGTAATTTGTTCCCGTTGAATAGCTCTACGTGCCACTATCTGTAAGTAGACTCTCTCAATCTATTTTTGTTAAATATCTTGATGTATACACAAGGAAGACTATCTTCTTTCGTGCTTCAGTTCACTGTTTTTTTCATGCTTCAGGTGGACTGAGTTAAATATATTGATGTATACACAAGCCATCATAATTATCTTGCTGCTTTCTAAACAGTGTACTGAAGACTGTCTTCTTTCGTGCTTCTGGTCACTGTCATGTTTCATGCTTTAGGTGGACTGATTATAAGCATTAGGTCCTAGGTGGTAAATAAAATAACTCAACCAATTTCAAAGTGATGTGTTACTTGCTGCTGTCCAACTCTGAAACGTTTTTCCACTTCTTATTTTCTTACTGAAGGTTAATTCGCACACATGCTACAGTCTGAAGGTACATGCAAATTTTATGTTTCTGAGTTGATATACATACTCCCACATTAGAATATACTAGAAAACTACATATCATGATGGCTCGCTTCCTTTTTAATTCAAATCCCACAATAGTTCCTCTATACTAACGTATGTGTAAGTGTTCCATGTAGGTTTAGTTTCTTTTGTTTGGTCGATGGCAGATCAGCAAAACTGAATAGCGTTCTAGAAATTATGATTTTTTTTGCAGGGACAAAAATTATGAACACTATAGTCTCTTAATAGAGGAGCCGGAGCTGCAGTTCAGCTTTAAGGACTAAATAAGGAAGATACAACTGTTGGAATTATGTGTCCTGCAACTATATTCAAATTACTAGAAATTACTAATGTTCGGAATACCTCATTATGGAATTATACATGTATTTATACATGAAATTGCTTTAGATGATTATCATGGAATTATCACTTGTCGGAATGTACTTAAGTAATATATGCTTAAGGAAGCTGGTCGAATATCATTGGAATACAATATACTATTTATATTGGGAATACTATCCGGGTACACTGATGATTGGAAGGAGCTAGATCATATAGTTAGGTTACAGCCCTAATGTTGATCTACGTAATTAGAGAAATTTACACTCTATTATGGCGCGTTGCTCACAAACGCGTGCTCCGGGGACATAACGGGTAGAACCCATTAACAGACAAATATGATCGTGGTTGGTTATTTGATCTGGACTCTATCCCGGAAACTAGTGGAAAAGACTAGGAATCTTATATCTGTATAAGAGGTGGACTCTTTGTAAAGACAGTATAAGAAGGTCCCTACCCCCTAGGCTCAGATATGCGAATTGTGAGCGGCACCACGGATAAGCACAGAGAAATTAAGGGGTAGACCGCAAAGCCTAAATTTCTAACATTGGCATCAAGAGCAAGGTTCGTCCGACGGGTGATCCGGCTATAACCGGAACAATTGCTGATCCGCTGCGTAACTCTGCCGACTTGGTATGTCGCTCATCTGCAGCGTAGTAGCCTCTTTCAGATCGACCCGTCGCCGCCGCTTTCCTGGTGCTTAGCTTGATCCTGCCAACCCGCTGCCGTGTCGTACTCCTGTGGCGCAGTCTGTTTTTTCATCGTCTGTAATACTCATGCGCCGCTGCCGAGTCCCACATTCTTGTATTGCGTACATTTGCATTCGATCGGAGAGATAGGAGTACTATGCTACTACCAAGTAGGAGCAGATCGATACGTCTGCGTGTGCGATCAGAAGCACGGCAAGATTCGCTGCCGGAAATCGTTAATGGATTTTGTTATTAATTTAATCGGGTATGGAGGTCAAAGATTTACTCAGCATCATGTAACAGTCGTGCAGGGACAACTATACAAGATTAAATATGTCACTCCCTGTGAGATAATTTCCTATTGCACATAGATGGAGGGATCCTGGAAAGCAATGGACATGCCCAACTTCTGCTCACGTGGATTGAGGAACAATTTTTTGCTTGCTTCTGAGTGTACTAGCAAACTCACAATGGAGGGCCGCAAGTAATAGCTCGCGTGTACGGAAGACAGTCTACGTTTATTCTCTCGTTCGGGTTCAACAGACGAGAAGCCATGCAAGTTGATACTTCACCAAACTGAGAACGCAAGGAAACACAGATTGCTAGAGGTTCTGACTTTTGAGCGATCGAGGAATAGTACTACTTGCAGATTAAGTACTACTTTTTCCCATCAATAAGCAATTCAAGTGGACCGAGGAAGGATTACAGAGACGTGCTCACGTCATTTATTTAGTTGATTTCTGAAGTCTACGGATTAGATTGGTAACACTTTTTTTTCTCAATAATGACACCCAACGGTATTTTTCTCTTTGTTACTTAGAGCATGGAAATCATGATTACGTGACTCTATTATCATGGTTTGGAAATAGATAATAATGGTTATATATTCTACGGTGAATGTTGTTCACATTATTTAACAGAACAAACCAGAAAGGCAAAATTAAAATGCCATTGTTATGGAAAAGGAAATATATAATGTGACACCTGGAATATGGATAACCTATGACTTGCATAATTATTTGGGGTTATTCAATTGGTTCTTTTTTTACTATTCAATATGAGAGTGATTACATTGCATGGAAAATAATGTGCAATCGGAAACACCTTCTTTTTGGGCGGAATATCTCTCAGAAATTATAGATAGTTGGTTTCTTAGTGCAAGTCATAGTTGTCATAAACTATATGCCAAAATGGTTGGAATAATTTTATATACACTTGTCATCGTGAGTGGTTATTCAATCTATCCAATATGGGATACTATTTGTTCTATGGAGGAAGACATGAAAATCTTTGAGGGAATGATCTGACCAGTTATGGTTGACTACACCTTGAGGAGGAAGATATATTTTTTGCTAATAGAATTGGCTAAGAGGAAGTGCCTATTATGGAACATCACTTATTTATGGAGGAAGATGGGAACCACTCCATGGAAAAGGAAATTTGCTCGCACTTAACGGGCAACTTTATTGTCATGCAACAATTTCAAAGGAAAATTGATGTACTTTGGATTGGAAATTATGCCATGAAACTCCCTTGTGGAGGAAAACTATTATTGTTATAGGACACTATGTGCAACTTCAGTGAGAAGGGATTTGGTTTATTGTTCTATCTTGGAATTTATTGACTATCTTATACTATTTGGAAAAGGAAGAGTGGAAATATTGCTCAATAATAAAATTAGTGCATTACGGAATTTCACACAATGGTTTATTCTTTCTTGATGGTCCATTGGAAGTCACCAACCCAAATTGTTATTTGGGGAAGATAACTCCATATGGAGGAATATCGACAATGGGAACACATGCTTGGAATCTATTATCTACATCATCAATGACTTGGTCACATATCTTGGAACTGTATCAAGAGGCTTATTGATTCTGGAATTTTAAACTTTAGTGGGAGGACTATGGTACATGTGAAGCACATTTTTTAATATACCTTTTTTATTAAGGTGGAAGGAGATAAAAGGCTTCACATCGTTTCTATTTGATATACTTATGGTATTTATTTGGACATCCCCACTAGAGGTCTGATTATTTATTTTATCGCATTCATTAATGATTGTACTTGATATGGTTATGTATATACTTTTTCAAAATATAAGTCAGAAGGTTTTATTGTGCTGGTCACATGTTATACTGAAGTGGAAAATCAGTTGATTAAATAATATCATAATTTTAACAACCGATTGGTGGGGGCAGTACACTTCAGGAATATATCGTTTGTATGTAAAGAGCATGGAACTATTCACCATTGAAATATACCGTACACTCCACAATTGAATGGAGGAATTGAATGTCTTGTATACTCCCCTGGAAAGAAGCATTGTGTACTGTCATTTGTTGATATCATTATCCATCTAGTACAGTCACTTGACTGGAAGGAAATCTTCTATTTTGGCATTAAATTGCCAGTTATTACAAAGCGCACACCAGGAAATGTTCATGGTTATTCTAGTGGATCAAAGGGTGTTTCCTTAGTTATCTGGAAAAGGAATACTGGTGGAAAGTAGGAACACAATAATTTTTATGATCAAGGGTGGAATTATTGACAATCATACTGGAATATAATCTTACCCCAAGGAAACTATAAGTGACACTCCCAACATGACTTGCTTAGAATAAATGGGAGGAATTAGCTTGGAAGATCATGTCTGGATAATTGTTATGCATTGTTGGGGGATGTCACTCTAAATTTTAGAGGAATCACTAAATTGATCTTAAGGTTTTTTTTTCAATGTCAACTATGGGTGGAAGAATTGCGGGAAGGAATAACCTCAAATGAGGAAGAGCATAGTTTGGGAACTTAATATCATACCAAATAACCGCAAGCCTATTGTCTGGAAGTGATTTTTTTGTAAGGATATTTGGCTCACTGGAATATTTAATGTCACTCTTGTTATTAAATTATTCACACAGAGGAAAATATACTTTGTGGGAACTCTCTCTCTCCTGGAATTTTGGGAAAGAGGAACTAAATACATGGTTTGCTAATTGAGTATATTAATGTATGGTCTTATAACAAGCTTCACATCAATGGAATAGCAGGTCATATGGTTTTCTAAATGAAGCAAGGCGGTCATCTACAAATGTAAGTGCAAAGTATTTTGCATTATTATTGTATACATTAACATTGTTTTTTGTTGTTTGCAATGATAAAGTCACATTGATGGAAGTGAAAGCTTGGTCATCTTTTAACTTTCATATGAAAGGAACATTTGAAACATCCTATGTTTTATGAGTAGAAATACATACAAAATATTATGAAATGTTTCTCTATGGAAAATTGCAAATCTGTTAAAATACCTTTGATAAAGGGAATCATACTCGGTGAGGAATTATATTTGAACTCCTGAGGAAAAATGGAATAATAAATGGTACTGGAATTCGTATGTATCTTCATTATATTATCATAATTAACTTAGCTTTCGGAATTTATGTTGCATTCAAGCAATGGAAGGAAAGATGAACAGCTAAGGGAATCTCACACATTATATAAGATTGTGGAAAGTGCATCACAACCTGTCACTTGTTTTGAAATTTATATTAAAGGTAAACACATTGAGGAAGCTATTACTGTATCTATGAGATGATAAATAAGTCCAGGTAGGCATATCCTTTTTTTGTGAAGTACTAATATGGTGCGGATTCACTGACCGAGGTCAAGAATTTCTTTCCAAACATGGTTGCTTATGGAGCTTCATGTACTGATTGGATTTGATATTATGTGGTTTTGGAAATTGTATTCAACATGGTTATCATCTATTTGACTCAATGTGGAATTAATCATATTATTAATATATGTGATGGAAAACAATTGATGCGGAATTTTCACTTGAGGAACAAAATACTCAAGGTGCCTATAAAGGTGGCATTACACTCGAGGGAGGAATACTTGAGGCGCCGAGGACAGCTATGCTGGAATAATTAGGCGGAAACTAAAGGTCTCTAGTGATCTTAAGTGTCACAGCAAGGAAACATACTGAGGGAAGGTATCACTATATATTTCTTTGGATTTTCAACATATTGTTAACCTGGTTGCTGATCCCTTGACTAAGCCTATTAGTCATGAGGTATTTGGTAAGCATGTTAAGGCTATGGGTTTAAGAATATTGAATGATCGTTTTGGACAAGTGGGAGATGTTGGAATTATGTGTCCTGCAACTATATTCAAATTACTAGAAAATTACTAACGTTCGGAATACCTCATTATGGAATTATACATGTATTTATACATGAAATTGCTTTAGACGATTATCATGGAATTATCACTTGTTGGAATGTACTTAAGTAATATATGCTTAAGGAAGCTGGTCGATTATCAGTGGAATAGAATATACTATTTATATTGGAAAGACTATCCGGGTATACTGATGATTGGAAGGAGCTAGATCATATAGTTAGGTTACAGCCCTAATGTTGATCTACGTAATTAGAGGAATTTACACTCTATTATGGCGCGTTGCTCACAAGCGCGTGCTCCGGGGACATAACGGGTAGAATCCGTTAACAGACAAATATGATCGTGGTTGGTTATTTGATCTGGACTCTATCCCGGAAACTAGTGGAAAAGACTAGGAATCTTATATCTGTATAAGAGGTGGACTCTTTGTAAAGACAGTATAAGAAGGTCCCTACCCCCTAGTCTCAGATATGCGAATTGTGAGCGGCGCCACGGATAAGCACAGAGGAATTAGGGGGTAGACCGCAAACCCTAAATTTCTAACAACAACATGGTCGAGTTTCTAGCATGGAAATGATAGCGTTTTTTGGCGAACTGGGTTTGCAGCTACGGAGGAAGCCATCTAGGCTGCTCCTTTCTATCGGTGTTATGCTTATGAGTGGGGACATCGATGTTGTTTCTGGACTTGGAGGTGTTGTGGTCCTCTTGACCTGTTGTTGCAATATACTTGACCATGTCGAGTAATTATGTGCTCAGTCCCTCCTGGACAGCCAGGCCAAACTGGCCGGTTTCTCTCTTCTTCTCATGTAACATGTGAGGTGAGTGTTGCAGCTTGAAATAGCCATTACAAACTCATAAATTAATGGGCATCTGAGGAGACAAACGATGGGCTTTATAATGCCATTCTCGATATGAATCTCGACATCAACTCCTTACCTAGCACCTCCATGTAGTATTTCTGATGCTGACTTAATGGTCATTGTCTTTTTCAGGTCAAAGGTCTTGATCATAGTATATTTAAAGTTACATTACACACATTCATAGTTCTTGATGGAATAAATTTTCTTTCTTCCGACTTTTCACCTATTCTATTGGGGCGTGCTAGGCGTCCGTCGGCTGATCTTTTCAAAAGATCATCCGGGTCGCGAGCCATCAGATCTGTGATCTGTGCCTTCATTATTGCAACCCAGGCCTTGTTGCAGGATTACTTCTGCAACACAGGTCTTGTTGCGGGATTTTTCTGCAACATAGGTCTTGTTGCAGGATTTTTCTGCAACATAGGTCTTGTTGCAGAATTTTTCTGCAACAATTGTTTTGTTGCATTTTTTGCAACTGATTGTTTGTTGCAATTTTTTTTTTCAACCGAGGTCTTGTTGCAGAAAAAATTCATAAGAGATATTTTATTACAAAACGTAGACTTGTCATAGACCATTGCAACGCTATATATGTTTCGGAAACATAGCTTCTGTTGCAGAAGCGCGTTCGACAGAGGATAGTGTGTGGAATCTCACTGGGACACGTGTGAGGCAGGGGAGGCGGCGGACGCGGACGCCGCGATCCGCCGGGTGATGGTAAGAGTTTCCCTTTTCTATTGCTATACTATTCTCCATTAGTTCACGTCTCAAAATGTCATTTTGTTTGTTTTTGAGAGTTGCTGGTTAGTGATTGTCAACTTTGATGCATTGGTACTAGATTTTCAGTTGAGTTAATCTAGGTGACATTTCTGTACAAGTTTTTGTGTATGTGGCAAAAAAAATTGTCTCCTATAGTTATTTTGTTCTGGAAGATAGTTATGGATTACTTGCATTTTTGTTACTCCAAGAATAAGAATAGTTGTTCAGCTTAGGTAACATGATAACCGCACGTACATGGATCCAACATCTGAATTTATTACTTTTAGCTATATGCTGAATCTGATGTACTCTTTTCATGTTTTCACTTAAAGACTTCTTTGTTTTGATTTTTTTTGTATTAACTCATCATTTCAATCCTTTGCATTAACACTCATTTGAAAGATATGCTTTCCCCACAAAAAGAGAAATGCTTTGACGCACATGCAAATCACTATTTTCTTTACACAACGTATCTCTCCACATTAGAAATTTTAGCACAACATATCCCGCAGCAACGTGCGGGGATTCATCTAGTTTTCTAGTATAATTTACCTTTTTCTTCAGCCGTGACTTTGTGACAGTTTTTAAATCATTCAAAATATCTTGCCGGGCTAAAATAAATGATCTTGCCACATTTCCCCCCACACTGGTGACACTTGAAAACTTGTAATGTTTTTTTACTGAGAACATCCTACTTGTACATATTTCAAATCCCCTCAAATTACCAGTATATATAAGCATGTCAAATCCCCTCGAATTTCAACAAATTATCAAGTTATCCCACCCTCCCCCCTGTGTCGCTCTCCCGAGGGCGACTCGGGGGCGACCTAGGGTTCCCTCGCGCCGCCACCTCCCCCTTCCCCTCCTCCTCGCCGCTGCTGGAGGCGGTCGCCGGGGCCCCCGCGTGGCTGCCTGTGAAGGCGGCGGCGAGGCCTCTGGCCGCTCCCTTTCGGTGGTGAGGGCCCGGATCTGAGGCGGCGGCCTCGCTGATGCGGACGGCGCTCCTCCGGTGGCGGGGAGTGCTCGTCGGTGAGGTTGGCCGGGTCCCCTCGGCTGCGCGGGCAGCAAGGTCCCGGTGGGCGCTGGTCGTGGCGCGGGGAGGCCCCGGGCTCCGCTCGTTAGATCTGAGGCGTTCTGGTCCGCTCGTGACGCATGACCTCCGGTCGGCCTGGATCTCCGGCGAGCACGCGCCTGCTGATGATGTGGCTGGTTCGGAGGTGGCGGCAGGGTGCTTGGCCGGGGGAAACCCTTGGCCGCTGGTGGCGGTCACGGCGTCGATGGCGCACCGGACGCCATTCCCTCCTTGGTGGCGGCGCCGAGGCTCAACTTCCCCTGCCTCCCCCATTCCCCTGCGCCCGGGTGAAAACCCTAGCCCCGGTGGCTAAGCGGCGGCGGCGCCACAACGTCGTCACCTTCTTGAAGGCGCCGACTTGGGCATGGGGATGCTGGGCGTGTATGGCGAACTTGTCTGGTTCCTGGTGGCGGCCCGTCCGGCCGTGTCTCCGATGGGGACCTCGCCCTTCCTTACCTTGTACCTGTCGTGGTGAAGCGGTACTTCATCTCACACATTGATGGCGGCGGAGATCGGCGGCATGGCGCTGTGGAGGCTCAGCGTCCGATGCGCGGAGATGGACTCGCACAGGAGGAGGTAGCTATCTGGCGTCATGGTGATGTCGATGGCAGAGTGGCCAGACAAGGTAGATGCCTCAATATAATCTGAAGACGGGCCTGTGGAAGATGGCTGCGACGACACACGAGTGCGTCTGACCGGATTGTGCCCCAGACCCGATATGTGGCTCGGCTGGGGCTTCCGGCTTTTGATGTTAGGTTTAGGTGAGTGGTTTGGGTAGTGGCCGAGCTAGCATCCCATCATCATATGGATAGGAGTAGCGGCATATGTTGCCAAGATGGTGGATTCAGATATATTGTTTGTAATACTTTGTAAGGTCCTCGAAAATAATCAATAAAGTGATCGTATGCTTCTCCCAGATGCAGAGGCCGGGGGTCATCCTCCTTTTCTAAAAAAATCCTAAATAGGTGCGGCTAGATGCACCATACTTCTCCCATTAGGGGAGGAGCCAAGATAGACATGGGGGAACGAAAGAGATAATGTCACTACTGACATATATCGGTAAATTAAGTCTCTCGTAACATTGTGTAGCAATTCCAAACAAACATTTGTTGTATTCTGACTTTTCATCTTTGAACTCAAAAACTATGGCCAACTGAAACGAAAGGTAAGAGATACTCTAGCAGAGTCGTCATATTTGTCCGGTCGCCATAAAAACCGCCATTAACGATTTTGACCCAAAAAAAGCACTCTAGCAGAGTCTTCATCTTGTAAGGGATTGTCATAGTATATATGGAGCACCCTCCTCACAGTCGCCATGTATGGCGTCTCGAGGATACCTTTTGAAGCGCTGTCCATATGGTAGTTACCTGTAATTCCGTGTGGCGATGGAGGCTGTGAATATAGGATATGGAGGCTGTCAATACGACGACTCTGCTAGAGTTGCTCTAAATTAGATCTATAACCCTCCACACTGCGAATCCATGATGACAAGTGGCCTCCCCGGCTCTACATCAATCCATGCACAGTCATGGCATTTTAAGTACAACACAAATCATAGTATATGAATCTATGTTTCAGTACGAACACTGTTACGGTTTACGAGTGATAACTAGTGTGTTGGTGGTTGGAATTTGCTCAGTATTTGGTGCCTGGCGATTCATGTGATTCTTGATTCAATTGAAGGTGGGAGGAACATAGGGACACATTAAGCATTTGATTTAATTGATTAATCTGCCGGTGCAAGTTGCTTAAATTCTGAACTGAACAAGTGACCTTCTCAGTGTTACCACTAATATGTCTGTGTGTGTTTGTGAGTGCCTGCCGACATGGTTCTCGGACGAACCTTCCAGCTCGAGTACCTACTTACAACGAGCAACGGTAAGCGGAAAAATATTTCACCTTTGTGAGGTGCTTTGGAAGGGAGGATGCAGCCATTCGGTCCCTAATCTGTAACACGTTGCTACACTACAAAATGGTTGTTGTCGTCAGTGTCGCCCATTTTTATACCCACGGCTTGGAAATTTATCTAATGGGCAGGCGTATCAGCATACATAAATCCAGAGATGGCTGCCGCGATCCTGCCTTGGAGGTGGATGGAGACTTCATATGATTTTGAATCAATTGATCGGGAGGGAGAAACATATATGAGGGCATTAATCCGCGAGTATAATTCACTTCTTACCCCGGTCATGATTCTATGACAGCTTTTATATCTTTGACACATGGCAGCTTTTATATCTCTTTATTATATATTTCTCAAACTGAGAAACTATACCTACCTGTTAGGATTTTGTGTCACCTGATGATTGGCAGACAACTCAGACGAGTGTTTGTCAGGAGCATACAAAAAATATGTTGAATTCCCTCAAATTTCATCTCACTCTATTAAATTGGCAATTGTCCCAAATAGGCCCGGCTACACTAGTGAAAAAAGTCTAGCTATGGCGTGCCAAAAACGGCCTTGCTGGCGTAGACATACGACGCCACTAATATGACGCCATTGCTAAAATGTAGTGGCGGCGTTGGAGGACACGTCAGCAGTATCATACATCGTGCTGACGTAACACCTGTCCAGCATCAGCACTAAGTCCATCATAACTCTGGCGTGCCTGCTCGTCCAACGCCAGCAAATAGTTTTTTTATAATAAAAAAAATTACTCATCAACACTAGCTAGCTACTTACTTAATAGATACTACTGAACGCAATATACTCATCAACACTACGTACTTATTTAATAGATAATCATTACATAAAGAGGCTCATGAACTCAACAAGTTGATATTAAACTTCACATAAGTTCACTCAAGCACTCTAGTTAATAGATCATCATCAACTAATAAGATGAGCTAGCTAGCTACTTAAAAAAACTAATCTTCAGCAAGGATTATGCCCAGCTGCATTAACTTCTTTCTATCCGCGTCTCCTTCTCTTTTGAAATGATCTATGTCCATCTTCAGGTCAATCCTCTCACCCCTGAGGCGTCTCCTATCCTCCTTCGGTTTATCCCGATCCTCGACGAGCTTATCCCTCTCGTCTCTAAGCTGACTAGTCTCCTGAACGAGCCGAACAACGTCCTTGCGCAGCTCTTTAATCTGGCCCTTTAGATCGTCATTTGGCCCTTGCACGCTCTTGATGACATACTCAAAAGTGTTTAAGGATTCATTGTTGGCCATGTCCACATCGCACACCGACTCGTTAACGTTATTGCCTCCAGAATTGGCCATGATCTACAAACACATCGCGTATATATACGATCAAGATAATATGCAATGTAAAATAGTTTATGTGTTGGAAAGATATGATTTTGTTAATTAAGTAGAATAGATAAAATTATAAATCTATTTTGATAAATAAGATATAGCAAACTAACTTCTATACATACACATACTATCATATATAAAAATAACTTCTGAATAACTTCTGTCAATCACTACAAAAATATATATAGATGGCATCACAATGTCAAACAAGAATTAATTTTCTTAGTGCTGACAAGAACCAAACATAACAATAATAACAAGCAAGTTGATAATAATTCCAATCAATGTATGGCAAGTGATCTAATACACTTACACAAATTCTACAACCTAACTAATCTATACAGAGGCATGTCAACTTGTCAAGTAAACAAAGAAAATTATGTTCTTTTATGGGATTAAACAATGGAACCCTGATCTACAATTTTAACAATTTGAAAAAACAATTTGATTTACATATACCAGTCAACCTATACATAATTTCTACTAAACTTGCTCAGATCCGCCAATGGAGGAGTGGATCTAACCTTGGCGGCAGCGAGGGGCGGCGGCGGCGACTTTGGTCCAACGAGAGTTTGTGTCTAGCTAGCTACGACCGGGCCGGGTGGGGTGTGAAATGAGAGTGAGCGATGGACTTGGGTATTTTACTAGGTCATTGCTGGCGTTGGAAAAAATGGCAACGCCATAGCTAATCACATGCCAAATAAAATGATGGCAAAACAAGCATAATATAATTATATACTATGGCGTGCAAAGAAAAATAACGCCAGCACTAACAAAATAACTATGGCGTGCAAAGAAAACCAACGTCACCAGTGATTTCCAAACGGTGAGTGTATATGGGCCAATAGATTTGTGGCGTTTACAAAACAATCAACGCCAGCACTATACTTGTAAAGCTGGCATACGGATTTGGCCTACGCCAGCACTATTTGAAAAAAATAGTGCTGGCGCGGATGGAAAATGCCGCGCCACCAACGAAAGTTGTGGCTAGCACTTTTTCCACTAGTGCTAGTTGTCCTGTATTTCACTCGCGCCATGCTGGATACTCCCCCAGTTCGTCAATCTTGACATAGAGCCCGGGCTTGTTAGTTGGGGAACAATGATATAAATAGGGGGAAATCATAGCATTGTCAACTAATAGGTGAATTGTGCAATTTCAAAAAAAAATGAGGTAAAAACTAGCACAAGATCACAACTAGAAAGTTGTTTATAGTTGTCTGAAGGAACATGTAGCTTTCAGTGATATGTCTGTAACCGGCAAATACTTCCACGTTCGTGATCTCCATGCATTCTAGTGCCACGCTACCTCATTTTTATTTTCATTCCACCCCGCTCAGTTTTCTCTTTCCTCGATGCTCCTGAGCATGGGTGCGTTTTCTGGTATTGTTGGAAACACATGCAAAATCCACTGTGGTGTTAGTTGTTGGAAATATGCCCTAGAGGCAATAATAAATTAGTTATTATTATTATATTTCATTGTTCATGATAATCATTTATTATCCATGCTAGAATTGTATTGATAGGAAACTCAGATACATGTGTGGATACATAGACAACACCATGTCCCTAGTAAGCCTCTAGTTGACTAGCTCGTTGATCAATAGATGGTTACGGTTTCCTGACCATGGACATTGGATGTCGTTGATAATGGGATCACATCATTAGGAGAATGATGTGATGGACAAGACCCAATCCTAAGCCTAGCACAAGATCGTGTAGTTCGTTTGCTAAAGCTTTTCTAATGTCAAGTATCATTTCCTTAGACCATGAGATTGTGCAACTCCCGGATACCGTAGGAGTGCTTTGGGTGTGCCAAACGTCACAACGTAACTGGGTGGCTATAAAGGTACACTACAGGTATCTCCGAAAGTGTCTGTTGGGTTGGCACGAATCGAGACTGGGATTTGTCACTCCGTGTAAACGGAGAGGTATCTATGGGCCCACTCGGTAGGACGTCGTCATAATGTGCACAATGTGACCAAGGAGTTGATCACGGGATGATGTGTTACGGAACGAGTAAAGAGACTTGCCGGTAACGAGATTGAACAAGGTATCGGGATACCGATGATCGAATCTCGGGCAAGTATCGTTCCGCTAGACAAAGGGAATTGTATACGGGATTGATTAAATCCTTGACATCGTGGTTCATACGATGAGATCATCGTGGAGCATGTGGGAGCCAACATGGGTATCCAGATCCCACTGTTGGTTATTGACCGGAGAGTTGTCTCGGCCATGTCTGCATGACTCCCGAACCCGTAGGGTCTACACACTTAAGGTTCGATGACGCTAGGGTTATAGGGAAAGTATGTACGCGGTTACCGAATGTTGTTCGGAGTCCTGGATGAGATCCCGAACGTCACGAGGAGTTTCGGAATGGTCCGGAGGTAAATATTAATATATAGGAAGTATGGTTTTGGCCACCAGAAGTGTTCCGGGCATCACCGGTAGTGTACCGGGACCACTGGAGGGGTCCGGGGGTTCACCAGGTGGGGCCACCAGCCCTGGAGGCCTACATGGGCCAATAGTGGGAAGGGACCAGCCCCTAGGTGGGCTGGGGCGCCTCCCACCAAGGCCTAAGGCGCCTCCAAGAGGGGAGGGGGGCAAACCCTAGGGCAGATGGGCCCTAAGGCCCACCTCAGGTGCGCCTCCCCCTCTCCCCCTTGTGGCCGCCACCCTAGATGGGATCTAGGGCTGCCGCCACCCCTAGGGCGGAAACCCTAGGTGGGGGCACAGCCCTCCCTCTCCCCCTATATATAGTGGAGGCAAAGGGGCAGCCCAACACATGAAGTTCCTCCCTGTTGGCGCAGCCCTACCCCTCTCCCTCCTCGTCTCTCGTAGTGCTTGGCCAAGCCCTGCTGGAGTCCCGCACTCCTCCACCACCACCACGCCATCGTGCTGCTGCTGGATGGAGTCTTCCCCAACCTCTCCTTCTCCCCTTGCTGGATCAAGGCGTAGGAGACGTCACCGGGCTGTACGTGTGTTGAACGCGGAGGTGTCGTCCGTTCGGCACTAGGATCATCGGTGATTTGGATCACGACGAGTACGACTCCATCAACCCCGTTCACTTGAATGCTTCCGCTTAGCGATCTACAATGGTATGTAGATGCACTCTCCTTCCCCTCGTTGCTAGATTACTCCATAGATTGATCTTGGTGATGCGTAGAAAATTTTGAATTTCTGCTACGATCCCCAACAGTGGCATCATGAGTTAGGTCTATGCGTACTTTCTATGCACGAGTAGAACACAAAGTAGTTGTGGGCGCCGATATTGTCAATTTACTTGCCGTTACTAGTCTTATCTTGATTCGGCGGCATCGTGGGATGAAGCGGCCCGGACCGACCTTACACGTACTCTTACGTGAGACTGGTTCCACCGACTGACATGCACTAGTTGCATAAGGTGGCTAGCGGGTGTCTGTCTCTCCCACTTTAGTCGGATCGGATTCGATGAAAAGGGTCCTTATGAAGGGTAAATAGAAATTGGCATATCACGTTGTGGTTTTCGCGTAGGTAAGAAACGTTCTTGCTAGAAACCTATAGCAGCCACGTAAAAACTTGCAACAACAATTAGAGGACGTCTAACTTGTTTTTGCAGCATATGCCTTGTGATATGATATGGCCAAAAGGATGTGATGAATGATATATGTAATGTATGAGATTGATCATGTTCTTGTAATAGGAATCACGACTTGCATGTCGATGAGTATGACAACCGACAGGAGCCATAGGAGTTGTCTTAATTTATTTATGACCTGCGTGTCAACATAAACGTCATGTAATTACTTTACTTTATTGCTAAAGTGTTAGCCATAGTAGTAGAAGTAATAGATGATGAGACAACTTCAAGAAGACACGATGATGGAGATCATGGTGTCATGCCGGTGACAACGATGATCATGGAGCCCCGAAGATGGAGATCAAAAGGAGCAAATGATATTGGCCTTATCATGTCACTATTTGATTGCATGTGATGTTTATCATGTTTTACATCTTATTTGCTTAGAATGACGGTAGCTTAAATAAGATGATCCCTCACTAAAATTTCAAGAAAGTGTTCCCCCTAACTGTGCACCGTTGCGAAGGTTCGTTGTTTTGAAGCACCACGTGATGATCGGGTGTGATAGATTCTAACGTTCGAATACAACGGGTGTAAGCCAGATTTACACATGCAATACACTTAGGTTGACTTGACGAGCCTAGCATGTACAGACATGGCCTCGGAACACGGAAGACCGAAAGGTCGAACATGAGTCGTATAGAAGATACGATCAACATGAGATGTTCACCGTTGATGACTAGTCCGTCTCACGTGATGATCGGACACGGCCTAGTCGATTCGGATCATGTTTCACTTAGATGACTAGAGGGATGTCTATCTGAGTGGGAGTTCATTAAATAATTTGATTAGATGAACTCAATTATCATGAACATAGTCTAAATTGTCTTTGCAAATATGTTGTAGATAAATAGCTCACGTTGTAGCTCCCTGTTTCAATACGTTCCTAGAGAAAGATTAAGTTGAAAGATATTGTAAGCAATGATGCGGACTAGGTCCGTAGTCCGAGGAGTGTCCTCACTGCTACACAGAAGGCTTATATCTTTGATGCACCGCTCGATGTGCAAACCCCTACAACGTCGTCTGTGGATGTTGTGAACACCTGACAGACACATCCTGATGACTACTTGATAGTTTAGTGCACCATACTTTACGGCTTAGAATCGGGATTCCAATGACGTTTTGAACGCCATAAGACATATGAGATGTTCCAAGAGCTGAAATTGGGATTTCAGGCTCATGCCCGTGTTGAGAGGTGTGAGACCTCTGATAAGTTCTTTAGCCAACAAGATGGAGGAGAATAGCTCAGCTAGTGGGCATGTGCTCAGAATGTCTGGGTGCTACAATCACTTAAATCAAGTGGGAGTTAAACTTCCAGATAAGATAGTGATTGATAGAGTTCTCTAGCCACTATCACTAAGATACTAGATCTTCGTGATGAACTATGACATGCAAGGGATGGAGTTGATCCCGGAGCTGTTCGCGGTGCTTAAGACCGTAAAAGGTAGAAATCAAGAAGGAGCATCAAGTGTTGATGGTTTAACAAGACCACTGGTTTCAAGAAGGGTAAGGGCTAGAAGGGAAACTTCATGGATGGCAAACCAGTTGCCGCTCCAGTGAAGGATCCCAAGGTTGAACCTAAACCCGAGACTAAGTGCTTCTATTGTAAAGGGAACGGTCACTGGTAGCGGAATTACCCCAAATTCATGGTAGATAAGAAGGCTGGCAACTTCAACAAAATTTATACGTGTTATTAATGTGTACCTCACTAGTACTCCCGGTAGCACCTGGGTATTGGATACCGGTTCAGTTACTATTATTGGTGACTTGAAGCAAAAGCTATGACTAAACGGAGACTGGCTGAGGGCGAGGTGACGATGTGTGTTGGAAGTGTTTCCAAAGTTGATGAGATCACCATCGCACGCTCCATTTGCCTTCGGGATTAGTATTGAACCTAGATAAATGTTATCAGGTGTCTACGTTGAGCATGAATATGATTTGATCATGTTCATTGCAATACGGTCATTCATTTAAGTTAGAGAATAATGGTTATTCTGTTTACATGAATGATACATTTCATGGTCATGCACCCTATGTGAATGGTTCATTGAATCTCGGTCGTGGTGATACACATGTTCACGCCAAAGGATGTAGAGTTAATAATGATAGTACCACTTTCTCGTGGCACTGCCGCTTAGGTCATATTGGCGTAAGATGCATGAAGAAACTCCATGTCTATGGATGTTTGGTGTCACTTGATTTTGAATCGCTGGACACGTGCGAGCCATGCCTCATGGGCAGGATGACTAAGACCCCGTTTTCAGGTACAATGAAACGGGCAAGTGACTTGTTGGAAATCATACATGTTGATGCGTGTGATCCAATGAGAATTGAAACGTGCGGTGGATATCACTATTTTCTCATCTTCACTGACGATTTGAGTAGATATAGGTATATTTACTTAATGAAGCACAAGTCTAAAACGTTTGAAAAGTTCAAGCGATTTCAGAGTGAAGTTAAGAATCATCATAACAAGAAGATCAAATTCCTATGATCTGATCAATGAGAATTTCTGAGTTATGAGTTTGGTAAACACTTAAGACATTGTGGAATTGTTTCACAGTTGAAGCCACCTGGAACACCACAGGGTAATGGTGTGTCCGGACATCATAAACGAACCTTATGAGATATGGTGTGATCTATGATGTCTCTTACCCATCTACCGTTTTCATTTTGAGGTTATGCGTTAGAGACAGCTGCATTCACTTTAGATAGGACACCATCTAAGTCCGTTGAGACGACGTTGTAAGAATATGGTTTGGCAAGAAACCAAAGTTGTCGTTTCTTAATGTTTGGGGCTGCGATGCTTAAGGCTTCAGCCGGAGAAGCTCAAACCCAAAGCGTACAAACACATCTTCATAGGGTACCCAAGGGTGACAGTTGGGTATACCTTCTATCTCAGATCCGAGGGCAAATTGTTTGTCGCTAAGAACGGTTCCTTTCTCGAGAAGGAGTTTCTCTCGAAAGAATTGAGTGGGAGGAAGATAGAACTTGATGAGGTTGTCGAACCTTTACTTCAACCAGAGAGTGATGCAACACAGAAAGATGTTTTCTATGGCGCCTACGTCTGTTGAATAGGAAGTTAATGATAGTGATCATGAAGCTTTGGATCAAGTTGCTATCGAACCTCGTAGGTCGACAAGGATATGTACTACTCCTAAGTGGTACAGTAATCCTGTCTTAGATATCATGTTGTTAGACAACAATGAACCTATGAGCTATGGAGAAGCGATGGTGGGCCTGTATTCCGACAAATGGTTAGAAGCCATGAAATCTGAGATAGGATCCATATATCAGAACAAAGTATGGACTTTGGTGGACTTGCCCGATGATCGGCAAGCCATTGAGATAAATGGATCTTTAAGAAGAAGACGGACGTGGGCGGTAATGTTACCGTCTATGAAGCTCGACTTGTGGGAAAGAGTCTTTTCACAAGTTCAAGGAGTTGACTACGATGAGAATTTCTCACCCGTAGCGATACTTAAGTCCGTCGGAATCATGTTAGCATTAGCTGTATTTTTCGATTATGAAATCTAACAGATGGATGTCAAAGCAAGTTTTCTTACCATTTTTCATAAGAAAAAGTTGTATGTGATACAATAAAAGGTTTTGTCGATCCTAAGGATGCTAAAAGGTATGCTGGCTCCAGCGATCCTTCTATGGAGTAGAGCAAGCATCTCGGAATCGGAATATATGCTTTGATGGAGTGATCAAAGCTTTTAGGTTTATACAATGTTTGCTAGAAACTTGTATTTACAAGAAAGTGAGTGGGAGCACTACAACATTTCTGATAAGTATATGTGGATGACATATTGTTGATCCGAAATAATGTAGAATTTCTGGAAAGCATAAATGGTTGTTTGAAGAGTATTTTTTCAAAGGAAGACCTGGATAAAGCTGCTTACATACTGGGCATCAAGATCTATAGAGATAGATCAAGACGCCTGATGATACTCTCAAAGAACGCACACCTTGACATGTTTTTGAAGGAGTTCAAAATAGATCAGTCAAAGAAGGGGTTCTTACCTGAGTTGTAAGGTGTGAAGTTGAGTAAGACTCAAAGCTTAACCACGGCAGAAGAAAGAGGAAGGACGAATGTCGTCCCCTATGCTCTTGTCATAGGCTCTATACGGTATGCCATGCTGAGTACCGTACCTGATGTGTGCCTTGCCACATGTCTGGCAAGAGGGTACAAAGGTGATCTAGGACTGGATCACCAGATAGCGGTCAAAATTGTCCTTAGAGGAATAAGGAAATGTTTCTCGGTTATGGAGGTGATAAAGAGTTCGACGTAAAGAGTTACGTCGATGCAAGCTTAACACCTATCCGGATAGCTCTGAGTAGAGATACCGGATATGTATAATGGAGCAATAATTTGGAATAGCTCCAAGTGGAACGTGGTAGCAGCATCTACGATATGACATAAAGTTTTGCGAAATACATAGGGATCTGAATATGGCAAGACCCGTTGACTACAACCTCTCTCACAAGCATAACATGATCAAACCCAGAACTCTTTGAGTGTTTATCACATAGTGATGTGAACTAGATCACTGAGTCTAGTAGACTCTTGGATGTTGGTCACATGGCGATGTGACCTGTGAGTGTTAATCACATGGTGATGTGAACTAGATTATTGACTCTAGTGCAAGTGGGAGTCTGTTGGAAATATGCCCTAGAGGCAATAATAAATTAGTTATTATTATTATATTTCATTGTTCATGATAATCGTTTATTATCCATGCTAGAATTGTATTGATAGGAAACTCAGATACATGTGTGGATACATAGACAACACCATGTCCCTAGTAAGCCTCTAGTTGACTAGCTCATTGATCAATAGATGGTTACGGTTTCCTGACCAGGGACATTGGATGTCGTTGATAACGGGATCACATCATTAGGAGAATGATGTGATGGACAAGACCCAATCCTAAGCCTAGCACAAGATCGTGTAGTTCGTTTGCTAAAGCTTTTCTAATGTCAAGTATCATTTCCTTAGACCATGAGATTGTGCAACTCCTGGATACCGTAGGAGTGCTTTGGGTGTGCCAAACATCACAACGTAACTAGGTGGCTATAAAGGTACACTACAGGTATCTCCGAAAGTGTCTGTTGGGTTGGCACGAATCGAGACTGGGATTTGTCACTCCGTGTAAACGGAGAGGTATCTCTGGGCCCACTCGGTAGGACGTCATCATAATGTGCACAATGTGACCAAGGATTTGATCACGGGATGATGTGTTACGGAACGAGTAAAGAGACTTGCCGGTAACGAGATTGAACAAGGTATCGGGATACCGACGATCGAATCTCGGGCAAGTATCGTACCGCTAGACAAATCTCGACATGCGGATTACTCACTACTAGCCCACCCATCTAGACTATCTGAAAGTGACCTCTCTTCACGCAACAGCCCAGCGGCCCTCCAGTCTTGCCCTTCTAAGCCGATCCTCCTAAGAAGCTCACTTGTGGAAGGGATCCTTCCGTTGAACATCATATCGTTTATGTGCTTCCATAACAGCCATGCAACTAGCGCGATTACAGTCCATGTCTCCTTCCTAAGCTTTGGTTGTGGATTTATAGAGGTCCACCATTCTACCAAGTTGGCGTCTGCAGTAGGTAGCCAAGCTAGTTTATCCCAGTGGTCAAGGATGGAGAACCACACTTGTCTAGCGAACACACATCCAAGAAGGATGCGGTTGATCGTCTCAGGGGCTTGATCACAGAAGGGGCAGGCTGTCAGGTGTGGTATGTGTCGGTGCACAAGCCTATCGGTCATCCAGCACCTCTCCCTTGCTGCTAACCATGTGAAGAACTTGTAGGTCGCCGGCGCCCTTGACCGCCAAATTCGTGATGCTCCATTAGCCTCTACTCTCCCAGCAAAGAACACTCGGTAAGTCGATCTCGCCGAGTAGCAGCCATTATTCTCCCAATCCCAAACCAGTTTATCTTCAATGTCCAGCAGCTGAATGTGTCGAGTTCTGTCCACGAGCTGCAAAAATTCGCTCAGCTCCTGAGGGCCCATGTTTGGCGACACATCCTGCCACCATCCGTCAACTACGGCTTGCCTCACCGTTCGTTTCCATGCCCTTCTCTTAACAACCGCGAATAGCTTTGGCATGAGATCAATCTTGGATTCGTCCCTCCTCTAGCCACCAATCCGTCCAGAACAGTGCCACCTCACCATTTCCTAGATTACACTTGGTCGCCGCCTTGTATATGCTTAGGGAGTCTAGAGATACTTGCAAGTTGAACTCACTCCATGGCCGATCATGCTCAATTCTCATCAGCCAAGGCCATCGCTCTCTAAGCGCCGTGTTGAGGAGGCGCAAGTTCGGTATGCCGAGACCACCATACTCCTTCGGTGTGCAAACTTGGTCCCATGCGACCATACAATGGCCACAGTGCACCTCGCGGTGCCCCTTCCACAAAAACACACGGCATATCTTGTTCGCCGCTTCAATTGTTTTGACCGGTAGATCAAGCGCTGCCATCGCGTGAATGGGCATGGAGGCCAGCGTGGTCTTCAGCAGTTCCAACTGTCCAGCCCTGAATAGGAGTCTTGCTTGCAACGCAGGAAGTCGATCAGCCATTCTATCCACTAGATACTGCAATTGTGATGCTGATATTTTGCGCAAACCCAGTGGTAGTCCCAGGTAGCGGCATGGCCACCCAGCGATTTGGCATCCCAGCTCATCCGCAATCTGCTGCACTTGTTCATCTGAACAGCGAATAGGGTGTGCGGAGCACTTGGCCATGTTCGTGCGAAGCCCCAACGCCATGCCGAAATCTTCCAGTAGCGCAGCACACGCCCTAAGGCTCTGGAGGTCTGGTCTGATAAAGGTGACAACATCATCCGCATAAATTGAGGTCATGTGTCGTAATCCCGCATGCGTAAGAGGTGCCATCACGCCATCAATTGCCGCGCGCTGGAGCAAGTGGTGCAGACCTTCCATGACCATAACAAACGGTAGGGGAGACATAGGATCTCCCTGCCGCAGACCTTGCCGGTTGAAAATAGCAACACCAGATGTTATGAACGTCTGGCAGAGCAAAGCTGATGACTACTCGATAGTTCAGTGTGCCATGCTTTACGGCTTAGAATCGGGACTTCAACGACGTTTTGAATGTCATGGAGCATATGAGATGTTCCAGGAGTTGAAGTTAATATTTCAAGCAAATGCCCGGATTGAGAGATATGAAGTCTCCAATAAGTTCTATAGCTGCAAGATGGAGGAGAACAGTTCTGTCAGTGAGCATATACTCAAAATGTCTGGGTATAATAATCACTTGATTCATATGGGAGTTAATCTTCCAGATGATTGCGTCATTGACAGAATTCTCCAATCACTGCCACCAAGCTACAAGAGCTTCGTGATGAACTATAATATGCAAGGGATGAACAAGACTATTCCTGAGCTCTTCACAATGCTGAAAGCTGCGAAGGTAGAAATCAAGAAGGAGCATCAAGTGTTGATGGTTAACAAGACCACTAGTTTCAAGAAAAAGGGCAAAGGGAAGAAGAAGGGGAACTTCAAGAAGAACGGCAAGCTAGTTGCTGCTCAGGAGAAGAAACCCAAGTCTGGACCTAAGCCTGAAACTGAGTGCTTCTACTGCAAGCAGACTGGTCACTGGAAGCGGAACTGCCCCAAGTATTTGGCGGATAAGGATGGCAAGGTGAACAAAGGTATATGTGATATACAAGTTATTGATGTGTACCTTACTAGAGCTCGCAGTAGCACCTGGGTATTTGATACTGGTTCTGTTGCTAATATTTGCAACTCGAAACAGGGACTACGAATTAAGCGAACACTGGCAAAGGACGAGGTGACGATGCGCGTGGGAAATGGTTCCAAAGTCGATGTGATCGCGGTCGGCACGCTACCTCTACATCTACCTTCGGGATTAGTATTAGACCTAAATAATTGTTATTTGGTGCCAGCGTTGAGCATGAACATTATATCTGGATCTTGTTTGATGCGAGACGGTTATTCATTTAAATCAGAGAATAATGGTTGTTCTATTTATATGAGTAATATCTTTTATGGTCATGCACCTTTAAAGAGTGGTCTATTTTTGATGAATCTCGATAGTAGTGATACACATATTCATAATGTTGAAGCCAAAAGATGCAGAGTTGATAATGATAGTGCAACTTATTTGTGGCACTGCCGTTTAGGTCATATCGGTGTAAAACGCATGAAGAAACTCCATACTGATGGGCTGTTGGAACCACTTGATTATGAATCACTTGGTACTTGCGAACCGTGCCTCATGGGCAAGATGACTAAAACACCGTTCTCCGGTACTATGGAGAGAGCAACAGATTTGTTGGAAATCATACATACATATGTATGTGGTCCAATGAATATTGAGGCTCGTGGCGGATATCGTTATTTTCTCACCTTCACAGATGATTTAAGCAGATATGGGTATATCTACTTAATGAAACATAAGTCTGAAACATTTGAAAAGTTCAAAGAATTTCAGAGTGAAGTTGAAAATCATCGTAACAAGAAAATAAAGTTTCTACGATCTGATCGTGGAGGAGAATATTTGAGTTACGAGTTTGGTGTACATTTGAAAAATTGTGGAATAGTTTCACAACTCACGCCACCCGGAACACCACAGCGTAATGGTGTGTCCGAACGTCGTAATCGTACTTTACTAGATATGGTGCGATCTATGATGTCTCTTACTGATTTACCGCTATCGTTTTGGGGTTATGCTTTAGAGACGGCCGCATTCACGTTAAATAGGGCACCATCAAAATCCGTTGAGACGACGCCTTATGAACTATGGTTTGGCAAGAAACCTAAGCTGTCGTTTCTTAAAGTTTGGGATTGCGATGCTTATGTGAAAAAGCTTCAACCTGATAAGCTCGAACCCAAATCGGAGAAATGCGTCTTCATAGAATACCCAAAAGTAACTATTGGGTACACCTTCTATCACAGATCCGAAGGCAAGATATTTGTTGCTGAGAATGGATCCTTTCTAGAGAAGGAGTTTCTCTCGAAAGAAGTGAGTGGGAGGAAAGTAGAACTTGACGAGGTAACTGTACCTGCTCCCTTATTGGAAAGTAGTACATCACAGAAAACTGTTTCTGCGACACCTATACCAATTAGTGAGGAAGCTAATGATGATGATCATGAAACTTCAGGACAAGATACTACTGAACCTCGTAGATCAACCAGAGCGAGATCCGCACCAGAGTGGTACGGTAATCTTGTTCTGGAAATCATGCTGCTAGATCATGATGAACCTACGAACTATGAAGAAGCGATGGTGAGCCCAGATTCCACAAAGTGGCTTGAAGCCATGAAATCTGAGATGGGATCCATGTATGAGAACAAAGTATGGACTTTGGTTGACTTGCGCGATGATCGGCAAGCAATTGAGAATAAATGGATCTTCAAGAAGAAGACTGACGCTGATGGTAATGTTACTGTCTACAAAGCTCGACTTGTCGCAAAAGGTTTTCGACAAGTTCAAGGGGTTGACTACGATGAGACCTTCTCACCCGTAGCGATGCTTAAGTCTGTCCGAATCATGTTAGCAATTGCCGCATTTTATGATTATGAAATTTGGCAGATGGATGTCAAAACTGCATTCCTGAATGGATTTCTGGAAGAAGAGTTGTATATGATGCAACCAGAAGGTTTTGTCGATCCAAAGGGAGCTAACAAAGTGTGCAAGCTCCAGCGATCCATTTATGGACTGGTGCAAGCCTCTCGGAGTTGGAATAAACGCTTTGATAGTGTGATCAAAGCATTTGGTTTTATACAGACTTTCGGAGAAGCCTGTATTTACAAGAAAGTGAGTGGGAGCTCTGTAGCATTTCTGATATTATATGTGGATGACATATTGCTGATTGGAAATGATATAGAATTTCTGGATAGCATAAAGGGATACTTGAATAAGAGTTTTTCAATGAAAGACCTCGGTGAAGCTGCTTACATATTAGGCATAAAGATCTATAGAGATAGATCAAGACGCTTAATTGGACTTTCACAAAGCACATACCTTGACAAGATTTTGAAGAAGTTCAAAATGGATCAAGCAAAGAAAGGGTTCTTGCCTGTGTTGCAAGGTGTGAAGTTGAGTCAGACTCAATGCCCGACCAGTGCAGAAGATAGAGAGAAAATGAAAGATGTTCCCTATGCTTCAGCCATAGGCTCTATCATGTATGCAATGCTGTGTACCAGACCTGATGTGTGCCTTGCTATAAGTTTAGCAGGGAGGTACCAAAGTAATCCAGGAGTGGATCACTGGACAGCGGTCAAGAACATCCTGAAATACCTGAAAAGGACTAAGGATATGTTTCTCGTATATGGAGGTGACAAAGAGCTCACCGTAAAAGGTTACGTTGATGCAAGCTTTGACACTGATCCGGACGATTCTAAATCGCAAACCGGATACGTGTTTACATTAAACGGTGGAGCTGTCAGTTGGTGCAGTTCTAAACAAAGCGTCGTAGCGGGATCTACATGTGAAGCGGAGTACATAGCTGCTTCGGAAGCAGCGAACGAAGGAGTCTGGATGAAGGAGTTCATATCCGATCTAGGTGTCATACCTAGTGCATCGGGTCCAATGAAAATCTTTTGTGACAATACTGGTGCAATTGCCTTGGCAAAGGAATCCAGATTTCACAAGAGGACCAAGCACATCAAGAGACGCTTCAATTCCATCCGGGATCTATCCAGGTGGGAGACATAGAGATTTGCAAGATACATACGGATCTGAATGTTGCAGACCCGTTGACTAAGCCTCTTCCACGAGCAAAACATGATCAGCACCAAGGCTCCATGGGTGTTAGAATCATTACCATGTAATCTAGATTATTGACTCTAGTGCAAGTGGGAGACTGAAGGAAATATGCCCTAGAGGCAATAATAAAGTTATTATTTATTTCCTTATATCATGATAAATGTTTATTATTCATGCTAGAATTGTATTAACCGGAAACATAATACATGTGTGAATACATAGACAAACTTAGTGTCACTAGTATGCCTCTACTTGACTAGCTCGTTAATCAAAGATGGTTATGTTTCCTAACCATGAACAAGGTGTTGTTAGTTGATTAACGAGGTCACATCATTAGTTGAATGATCTGATTGACATGACCCATTTCATTAGCTTAGCACCCGATCGTTTAGTATGTTGCTATTGCTTTCTTCATGACTTATACATGTTCCCATGACTATGAGATTATGCAAATCCCGTTTACCGGAGGAACACTTTGTGTGCTACCAAACGTCACAACGTAACTGGGTGATTATAAAGGAGCTCTATAGGTGTCTCCAAAGGTAGATGTTGGGTTGGCGTATTTCGAGATTAGGATTTGTCACTCCGATTGTCGGAGAGGTATCTCTGGGCCCTCTCGGTAATGCACATCGCATAAGCCTTGCAAGCATTGCAACCAATGAGTTAGTTGCGAGATGATGTATTACAGAACGAGTAAAGAGACTTGCCGGTAACGAGATTGAACTAGGTATTGGATACTGACGATCGAATCTCGGGAAAGTAACATACCGATGACAAAGGGAACAACGTATGTTGTTATGCGGTCTGACCGATAAAGATCTTCGTAGAATATGTAGGAGCCAATATGGGCATCCAGGTCCCGCTATTGGTTATTGGCCAGAGATGTGTCTCGGTCATGTCTGCATTATTCTCGAACCGTAGGGTCCGCACGCTTAACGTTACGATGACAGTTATTATGAGTTTATGCATTTTGATGTACCGAAGTTAGTTCGGAGTCCCGGATGTGATCACGGACATGACTAGGAGTCTCGAAATGGTCGAGACATAAAGATTGATATATTGGAAGCCTATATTTGGACATCAGAAGTGTTCCGGGTGAAATCAGGATTTTACCGGAGTACCGGGAGGTTACCGGAACCCCCCGGGAGCCATATGGGCCTTAATGGGCTTTAGTGGAAAGGAGAAAGGGGCAGCCCAAGGTGGCCGCGCGCCTCCCCCCTCCCCTAGTCCTATTAGGACTAGGAGAGGTGGTCGGCCCCCCTCTCTCTCTTTCCCCCTCGGGGAATCCTAGTCCAACTAGGATTGGGGGGGGAGTCCTACTCCCGGTAGGAGTAGGACTCCTCCTGCGCCCTCCTCCTGGCCGGCGGCCCCTCCCCCTTGGCTCCTTTATATACGGAGGCAGGGGGCACCTCTAGACACACAAGTTGATCATTGAGATCGTTCCTTAGCCGTGTGCGGTGCCCCCTGCCACCATATTCCACCTCGATTGTATTGTAGCAGTGCTTAGGCGAAGCCCTGCGACGGTAGAACATCAAGATCGTCACCACGCCGTCGTGCTGACAGAACTCCTCCCCGGCACTTTGCTAGATCGGAGCCCGGGGATCGTCATCGAGCTGTACGTGTGCTAAGAACTCGGAGGTGCCGGAGTAACGGTGCTTGGATCGGTCGGATCGGGAAGACGTACGACTACTTCCTCTACGTTGTGTCAACGCTTCCGCAGTCGGTCTGCGTGGGTACGTAGACAACACTCTCCCCTCTCGTTGCTGTGCATCACCATGATCTTGCGTGTGCGTAGGAAAATTTTGAAATTACTACGTTCCCCAACAGTGGCATCCGAGCCTAGGTTTTATGGTTTGATGTTATATGCACGAGTAGAACACAAGTGAGTTGTGGGTGATATAAGTCATACTGCCTACCAGCATGTCATACTTTGGTTCAGCGGTATTGTTGGACGAGACGACCCGGACCAACATTACGCGTACGCTTACGCGAGACCGGTTCCCCCGACGTGCTTTGCACATAGGTGGCTTGCGGGCGACTGTCTCTCCAACTTTAGTTGAACCGAGTGTGGCTACGCCCGGTCCTTGCGAAGGTTAAAACGGAGTCTATTTGACAAACTATCGTTGTGGTTTTGATGCGTAGGTGAGATTGGTTCTTGCTTAAGCCCGTAGCAGCCACGTAAAACTTGCAACAACAAAGTAGAGGACGTCTAACTTGTTTTTGCAGGGCATGTTGTGATGTGATATGGTCAAGACATGATGCTGAATTTTATTGTATGAGATGATCATGTTTTGTAACCGAGTTATCGGCAACTGGCAGGAGCCATATGGTTGTCGCTTTATTGTATGCAATGCAATCGCGATGTAATGCTTTACTTTATCACTAAGCGGTAGCGATAGTCGTGGAAGCATAAGATTGGCGAGACGACAACGATGCTACGATGGAGATCAAGGTGTCGCGCCGGTGATGATGGTGATCATGACGGTGCTTCGGAGAAGGAGATCACAAGCACAAGATGATGATGGCCATATCATATCACTTATATTGATTGCATGTGATGTTTATCTTTTTATGCATCTTATCTTGCTTTGATTGACGGTAGCATTATAAGATGATCTCTCACTAAATTATCAAGAAGTGTTCTCCCTGAGTATGCACCGTTGCCAAAGTTCGTCGTGCCCAGACACCACGTGATGATCGGGTGTGATAAGCTCTACGTCCATCTACAACGGGTGCAAGCCAGTTTTGCACACACAGAATACTCAGGTTAAACTTGACGAGCCTAGCATATGCAGATATGGCCTTGGAACACGGAGACCGAAAAGTCGAGCGTGAATCATATAGTAGATATGATCAACATAACGATGTTCACCATTGAAAACTACTCCATCTCACGTGATGATCGGTTATGGTTTAGTTGATTTGGATCACGTGATCACTTAGAGGATTAGAGGGATGTCTATCTAAGTGGGAGTTCTTGAGTAATTTGATTAATTGAACTCAAACTTATCATGAACTTAGTACCTGATAGTATCTTGCTTGTTTATGTTGATTGTAGATAGATGGCTCGTGCTGTTGTTCCGTTGAATTTTAATGCGTTCCTTGAGAAAGCAAAGTTGAAAGATGATGGTAGCAATTACACGGACTGGGTCCGTAACTTGAGGATTATCCTCATTGCTGCTCAGAAGAATTACATCCTGGAAGCACCGCTGGGTGCCAGGCCTGCTGCTGGAGCAACACCAGATGTTATGAACGTCTGGCAGAGCAAAGCTGGTGACTACTCGATAGTTCAGTGTGCCATGCTTTACGGCTTAGAATCGGGACTTCAACGACGTTTTGAACGTCATGGAGCATATGAGATGTTCCAGGAGTTGAATTTAATATTTCAAGCAAATGCCCGGATTGAGAGATATGAAGTCTCCAATAAGTTCTATAGCTGCAAGATGGAGGAGAACAGTTCTGTCAGTGAGCATATACTCAAAATGTCTGGGTATAATAATCACTTGATTCAAGATGGGAGTTAATCTTCCAGATGATTGCGTCATTGACAGAATTCTCCAATCACTGCCACCAAGCTACAAGAGCTTCGTGATGAACTATAATATGCAAGGGATGAACAAGACTATTCCCGAGCTCTTCGCAATGCTGAAAGCTGCGGAGGTAGAAATCAAGAAGGAGCATCAAGTGTTGATGGTTAACAAGACCACTAGTTTCAAGAAAAAGGGCAAAGGGAAGAAGAAGGGGAACTTCAAGAAGAACGGCAAGCAAGTTGCTGCTCAGAGAAGAAACCCAAGTCTGGACCTAAGCCTGAAACTGAGTGCTTCTACTGCAAGCAGACTGGTCACTGGAAGCGGAACTGCCCCAAGTATTTGGCAGATAAGAAGGATGGCAAGGTGAACAAAGGTATATGTGATATACATATTATTGATGTGTACCTTACTAGAGCTCGCAGTAGCACCTGGGTATTTGATACTGGTTCTGTTGCTAATATTTGCAACTCGAAACAGGGACTACGGATTAAGCGAACACTGGCGAAGGATGAGGTGACGATGTGCATGGGAAATGGTTCCAAAGTCGAGGTGATCGCGGTCGGCACGCTACCTCTACATCTACCATCAGGATTAGTATTAGACCTAAATAATTGTTATTTGGTGCCAGCGTTGAGCATGAACATTATATCTGGATCTTGTTTGATGCGAGATGGTTATTCATTTAAATCATAGAATAATGGTTGTTCTATTTATATGAGTAATATCTTTCATGGTCATGCACCCTTGAAGAGTGGTCTATTTTTGATGAATCTCGATAGTACTGATACACATATTCATAATTATAAAACCAAAAGATGCAGAGTTGATAATGATAGTGCAACTTATTTGTGGCACTGCCGTTTAGGTCATATCGGTGTAAAGCGCATGAAGAAACTTCATACTGATGGACTTTTGGAACCACTTGATTATGAATCACTTAGTACTTGCGAACCGTGCCTCATGGGCAAGATGACTAAAACGCCGTTCTCCGGTACTATGGAGAAGAGCAACAGATTTGTTGGAAATCCATACATACAGATGTATGTGGGTCCAATGAATATTGAGGCTCGTGGCGGATATCGTTATTTTCTCACTTCACAGATGATCTTAGCAGATAATGGGTATATCTACTTATGAAACATAAGTCTGAAAACATTTGAAAAGTTCAAAGAATTTCAGAGAAGTTGAAATCATCGTAACAAGAAATTAAAGTTTCCTACGATCTGATCGTGGAGGAGAATATTTGAGTTACGAGTTTGGTGTACATTTGGAACAATGTGAAATAGTTTCGCAACTCACGCCACCCATAACACCACAGCGTAATGGTGTGTCCGAACGTCGTAATCGTACTTTACTAGATATGGTGCGATCTATGATGTCTCTTACTGATTTACCGCTATCGTTTTGGGGTTATGCTTTAGAGACGGCCGCATTCACGTTAAATAGGGCACCATCAAAATCCGTTGAGACGACGCCTTATGAACTATGGTTTGGCAAGAAACCAAAGTTGTCGTTTCTTAAAGTTTGGGGTTGCGATGCTTATGTGAAAAAGCTTCAACCTGATAAGCTCGAACCCAAATCGGAGAAATGCGTCTTCATAGGATACCCAAAGAACTGTTGGGTACACCTTCTATCACAGATCCGAAGGCAAGATTTGTTGCTGAGAATGGATCCTTTCTAGAGAAGGAGTTTCTCTCGAAAGAAGTGAGTGGGAGGAAAGTAGAACTTGACGAGGTAACTGTACCTGCTCCCTTATTGGAAAGTAGTACATCACAGAAAACTGTTTCTGCGACACCTATACCAATTAGTGAGGAAGCTAATGATGATGATCATGAAACTTCAGGACAAGATACTACTGAACCTCGTAGATCAACCAGAGCGAGATCCGCACCAGAGTGGTACGGTAATCCTGTTCTGGAAATCATGCTGCTAGATCATGATGAACCTACGAACTATGAAGAAGCGATGGTGAGCCCAGATTCCGCAAAATGGCTTGAAGCCATGAAATCTGAGATGGGATCCATGTATGAGAACAAAGTATGGACTTTGGTTGACTTGCCCGATGATCGGCAAGCAATTGAGAATAAATGGATCTTCAAGAAGAAGACTGACGCTGATGGTAATGTTACTGTCTACAAAGCTCGACTTGTCGCAAAAGGTTTTCGACAAGTTCAAGGGGTTGACTACGATGAGACTTTCTCACCCGTAGCGATGCTTAAGTCTGTCCGAATCATGTTAAGCAATTGCCGCATTTTATGATTATGAAATTTGGCAAAATGGATGTCAAAACTGCATTCCTGAATGGATTTCTGGAAGAAGAGTTGTATATGATGCAACCAGAAGGTTTTGTCGATCCAAAGGGAGCTAACAAAGTATGCAAGCTCCAGCGATCATTTATGGACTGGTGCAAGCCTCTCGGAGTTGGAATAAACGCTTTGATAGTGTGATCAAAGCATTTGGTTTTATACAGACTTTCGGAGAAGCCTGTATTTACAAGAAAGTGAGTGGGAGCTCTGTAGCATTTCTGATATTATATGTGGATGACATATTGCTGATTGGAAATGATATAGAATTTCTGGATAGCATAAAGGGATACTTGAATAAGAGTTTTTCAATGAAAGACCTCGGTGAAGCTGCTTACATATGGGCATCAAGATCTATAGAGATAGATCAAGACGCTTAATTGGACTTTCCAAAGCATACCTTGACAAGTTTTGAAGAAGTTCAAATGGATCAAGCAAAGAAAGGGGTTCTTGCCTGTGTTACAAGGGTGTGAAAGTTGAGTAAGACTCAATGCCGACACTGGCAGAAGAATAGAGAAAAAATGAAAGATGTTCTATGCTTCAGCCATAGGCTCTATCATGTATGTGCAATGCTGTGTACAGACTGATGTGGCCTTGCTATATAATTTAGCAGGGAGGTACCAAAGTAATCTAGGAGTGGATCACTGGACAGTGGTCAAGAACATCTTGAAATACCTAAAAAGGACGAAGGATATGTTTCTTGTTTATGGAGGTGACAAAGAGCTCGTCGTAAATGGTTACATCGACGCAAGCTTTGACACTGATCCGGACGATTCTAAATCGCAAACCGGATACGTGTTTTTATTAAACGGTGGAGCTGTCAGTTGGTGCAGTTCTAAACAAAGCGTCGTAGAGGGATCTACATGTGAAGCGGAGTACATAGCTGCTTCGGAAGCAGCGAACGAAGGAGTCTGGATGAAGGAGTTCATATCCGATCTAGGTGTCATACCTAGTGCATCGGGTCCAATGAAAATCTTTTGTGACAATACTGGTGCAATTGCCTTGGCAAAGGAATCCAGATTTCACAAGAGAACCAAGCACATCAAGAGACGCTTCAATTCCATCCGGGATTAGTCCAGGTGGGAGACATAGAGATTTGCAAGATACATACGGATCTGAATGTTGCAGACCCGTTGACTAAGCCTCTTCCACGAGCAAAACATGATCAGCACCAAGGCTCCATGGGTGTTAGAATCATTACCATGTAATCTAGATTATTGACTCTAGTGCAAGTGGGAGACTGAAGGAAATATGCCCTAGAGGCAATAATAAAGTTATTATTTATTTCCTTATATCATGATAAATGTTTATTATTCATGCTAGAATTGTATTAACCGGAAACATAATACATGTGTGAATACATAGACAAACAGAGTGTCACTAGTATGCCTCTACTTGACTAGCTCGTTAATCAAAGATGGTTATGTTTCCTAACCATGAACAAGAGTTGTTATTTGATTAACGAGGTCACATCATTAGTTGAATGATCTGATTGACATGACCCATTCCATTAGCTTAGCACCCGATCGTTTAGTATGTTGCTATTGCTTTCTTCATGACTTATACATGTTCCTATGACTATGAGATTATGCAACTCCCGTTTACCGGAGGAACACTTTGTGTGCTACCAAACGTCACAACGTAACTGGGTGATTATAAAGGAGCTCTAGAGGTGTCTCCAAAGGTACATGTTGGGTTGGCGTATTTCGAGATTAGGATTTGTCACTCCGATTGTCGGAGAGGTATCTCTGGGCCCTCTCGGTAATGCACATCACATAAGCCTTGCAAGCATTGCAACTAATGAGTTAGTTGCGGATGATGTATTACAGAACGAGTAAAGAGACTTGCCGGTAACGAGATTGAACTAGGTATTGAGATACCGACGATCGAATCTCGGGCAAGTAACATACCGATGACAAAGGGAACAACGTATGTTGTTATGCGGTCTGACCGATAAAGATCTTCGTAGAATATGTAGGAGCCAATATGGGCATCCAGGTCCCGCTATTGGTTATTGACCGGAGATGTCTCGGTCATGTCTACATTGTTCTCGAACCGTAGGGTCCGCACGCTTAACGTTACGATGACAGTTATTATGAGTTTATGCATTTTGATGTACCGAAGTTAGTTCGGAGTCCCGGATGTGATCACGGACATGACGAGGAGTCTCGAAATGGTCGAGACATAAAGATTGATATATTGGAAGCCTATATTTGGACATCGGAAGTGTTCCGGGTGAAATCGGGATTTTACCGGAGTACCGGGAGGTTACCGGAACCCCCCGGGAGCCATATGGGCCTTTATGGGCTTTAGTGGAAAGGAGAAAGGGGCAGCCCAAGGTGGCCGCGCGCCCCCTCCCCTAGTCCTATTAGGACTAGGAGAGGTGGCCGGCCCCCCTCTCTCTTTCCCCCTCGGGGAATCCTAGTCCAACTAGGATTGGGGGGGAGTCCTACTCCCGGTAGGAGTAGGACTCCTCCTGCGCCCTCCTCCTGGCCCCCTCCCCCTTGGCTCCTTTATATACGGAGGCAGGGGGCACCTCTAGACACACAAGTTGATCATTGAGATCGTTCCTTAGCCGTGTGCGGTGCCCCCTGCCACCATATTCCACCTCGATTATTTGATAGCAGTGCTTAGGCGAAGCCCTGCGACGGTAGAACATCAAGATCGTCACCACGCCGTCGTGCTGACGGAACTCCTCCCCGACGCTTTGCTGGATCGGAGCCCGGGGATCGTCATCGAGCTGTACGTGTGCTAAGAACTCGGAGGTGCCGGAGTAACGGTGCTTGGATCGGTCGGATCGGGAAGACGTACGACTACTTTCTCTACGTTGTGTCAACGCTTCCGCAGTCGGTCTGCGTGGGTACGTAGACAACACTCTCCCCTCTCGTTGCTGTGCATCACTATGATCTTGCGTGTGCGTAGGAAAATTTTGAAATTACTACGTTCCCCAACATGAACCGCGTCCTAGATTTCTGCCTCTGTGAACTCTCCCTCCAGATGTGTCATGTCGTATGTTGGCATGCCCAGCTCACTAAGGTCTAGTGAGTATGCCCGGTCCGGTACTGCCCCAAGAAAGAGACGACAACATCGGTGCTGCTCATTGTGTCTAGCTCAACAGAAATGCAGTTAGGATACCTGCTGATCTTCTTCTCACTACTACAATCCTACGGTTGTCACGGAGGTCGTACGATTGCCGACAGTGTCTACATGGGAAGCTGCTAGCAAGAGGGACAACAGAGTGACGAGGACCGCAGCCACAGGGATGAATGAGGCCATTACAACGTATAGGTTTCACGGTATACCTTCATCTTGTTCAGTAGCACTGCCAAAGCCGGCAGAGCAATTAGGCTCACTTAAGGTGCCAGCGGAGCTCTCGATTTTCCAAATCTTGGTTACTTTACGTTCCCACGCTCTTCCCGTACTGCGTCCACGAGACGTGTCTCCTATAGTTCAAGTTTCGCGTGGATATTGTTTTCTTTTATTTGACATTTCTTGTTCTCCTCATGAACGATGGCTAATCTATACTCCCGCAGTCTCACAATATAAGATCATTTTTCAAGCTAACATAGCATAAAAACAATCTTATATTGTACTCCCTCTGTTCCAAATTACTCGTCGTGGTTTTAGTTTAAATTTGTACTAAAACCACGACAAGTAATTTGGAACGGAGGGAGTAGAACGGAGGGAGAAGGTACGTATATAAATATACAATAGATCTCACAAAAGGTACTGTCTAACTTGGTAGATTGATAGTACTAATATAGGATCATCACATAAAGATAGTTTGGAGAAAAGCTACATGGAGACTCACGGTACCTTTTTTCAAGGATATACCATGGAAAGGTGCATCAATAGCATAGAAGAAGAGCCAAGCGGCGGATACAATGCCTTTCGGCACACAGGACATACACCACGACTACAATGACACAACTCACATAGTCGAACCTCAAGCCACAATGGCAAGGAGGCAAAATACGCGGTACTCTAGTAGTACAAGATAGAGGTTTCACCATCGGATCATTTGGGTTAATAATATGTATCCACAAAAAAGTAGACAACAGGTGTCAGTATCAACACATGAAGTGAGGCTGTACTCTTGGACATTCACCACGTGAATAACATAAATACTCCACAACATTTATTCGAGCGAATAATATTTTCTAGCTATATATACTACTCAATTTTCAGCAATCTCGGACATTAACCATCACATCTTCTAGTTGGCAATGCTAGCACATCAAATAGGTGATAACCTAAGAGTGTACGGGGAATACAAGGGAATTGGAGACACCGGGAGAAAAACGACCATTCCTCAGCTAATCCTGCAGCCTAGGACTTGTTCTTCAACTCTACATAGTCCACTAGGCATGCCTCCTAGTCATAGCGGTTTTTTTAAGGGGATAGGGTTATGAACGTCGGTCACCAGGTCCCTCGGTTCATGATGGGGCACATCAGTTTTGGGTGCATTAAGATCCATTTCTTAGTTGCTCTCAATGGATCTCGCCCTCTTCTAGTGCTTTGTCTTTGGTAAGGTGAGGCCATATGTGTTTCCTCTGAGGGAATATTCTCAACAACAATGTGCTTCGACGCCATCTGGAATGGTTGTACTTGTAAAAGCAAGTAAAAGCACTTCTCATTTTGCCCATTGCTTTACTCCAAGTAACTGTGAACAAAATAAACAATGTGGTCTCATGATGCCTTACATAAATCAGGAAAATGGTATGGACGATTTTGAAATTTGCACTTACTAATTTTAAATTTTTTAAGAAAAATATTGGACATATCTAGAAGATAAATGTTGACTCAAAAGTCAAACAAACCAATACCCACCGTCGCATCATGAAACGGAAAGATTCTCCGTTCATGGGCGATGTACCTTTGCTATGCCCTCTCGCCAAGCACCTATATCATGTCCTCCTCGTGAACATTAGTCATGCCAGCGAATGGGTATACCAAATTACAAAGTGCATCACAGACTATTACAAGCGGAGTGATCATCATATAAAGATACTCCATGCATGGCTCCGTGACATGATCATCACAAACAATTACAACCCTAAAGGAGTAGTTTTGAAAGAAAAGAAAAACTACAAGGATATGAGGTGTTGTAGTAGTACATGGCATCAGTTCACCATCAGTCCTTGTCCTTTAGGGTTAATATAATCACTCTGTGTTGGTCTTCTTCTTGAAGCCTATGCTGTGCGCACGAGCTAATTGCCCAAAAGAACAATAACAACAAGAGGAGAATGGCGGTCACAAGGACGAGTGCACGTGAGGCCATTATACACATATATGTCTCTCACTGTGCTTGGGAACGATGATTTTAGGGATCAAAGTGGCGAAGTTCTTCTCTCGGCATGGGATGCCATGAACAACTGTGTACAAGCTTCACTCAGAGGTCATTTCTGCAATCACACAATTGTTAGAGAGCAGGTCACACCTCATGATATTGCCACTGATTTCCATCACCAACTAAAGGTCAATGCTCAAGAGGTCTGTATTCGAAAGATTCATTGTCAAGACACTCACGTGGCCCATGAGACTGATTAAATACTGTGCATGGTTCACCCGTTGATTGTTGCACCATGATTCATGGCAGAAATGACCTCAAAACTACTCTACAACCCTAGTACAATGTAACTCACCCATACTTTTTTCATATGATTCAAATATTGTATCAATTTTATGTTTTGAATATGAGTCGGATTTTTTATCTGTTTGCACATTAGAATTTCCTGGTAAGGAAGTCTTCCGAACAAAGCCAATCTTGAATATATTAGGAAAATATTTAAAATTTGAATTCAAAAACATGATGGAAATTTATGAAACTTAGTGATACATGATGCAACACAAAATAACCTAATAAAACTTGGTAATATTGTTCTATGACATTTTAGTTTGTTATATCATATTTTCTCTTGTACCATAGTGTATCATGTCGATTGAATTGTGTGTCAAAGTGATGGATAGGGAACTTGTTAAAACTTGGAGAAACTTGGTGCATCATAATGTTCGTCAGTATAGAACTTGACGAAACTTGATGAAAACTCAATATACGCTTCACGCAACACAATATTATTTCACTATGTTTCATAGAGTTTCACCGTGTTTCATATTTCAATTTTTAAAACTTGTCAAAATGTATTCAAGAGTGGTCTTGTTTCAAAGTACTCATCGCAAAGAACACAAAGATGCAGGTGGATCATAAATTAGACGTTTGACTCAATGGATAAAGTAGATTCAAACTTTGAAATCAAATGAAAAATGCATGGATGGGTGGTGTATATAATATGTGTAGTGTGTGAGGGAAAGGGGGGAAGAAATTGACCCATGCATGGGACCTATACAGGAGACCTCTCATGCAAGGTAGAATCTCTTTTCTTGGTGGCCTGTGAGCTAGCTCAATTAGGTTCTGGAGAGTTGAATGGGGTGCATTGCACGTGACAATGCAGATTTGCATATTTATCACAGAATTATTCTTGATGCGGGGCCTCCATTGTTGATCTTCTTCTCGGAGGGCTGCTGAAGGCTTCACCATGCCATCGGAGAGGGGAAACTTCACCATCGGTTCCGTCAACCCCTTCTCCCTCATCGCCGCCATGATATCTCCAACCATGTGATGAGATTTTTTTCCCTTGTGCTCTTTCAGCGTGTTACAGAGAGTAGTAAATATCCAAAGAACTCTACATATATCTGCATTTTTTCATTATTGCTTGCTTTCTTTCGTTCCTTCATATTTGGCAACTCTCGGGTATTTACTACTTTGTGTAACTCTACTGCTACGTACACCAGTCCATTTAGTAGATTGTCATTGGTACAAATTTCTTCGAGCAAGTACTTGTTTTCATATGTGGTTGAATTGACAACTCAATTGATAGAGCTTATAAGTATTCTCTCGCTTCCATCGCGTATAAATTAGAGTTGTAATATTTCGCAAAAAAGACCGTTGTGATTATCTACACTTGTGGGCGGCTGACATGTTGACCAGCTTGTTGCTGGCTGCTCATTTCTTTTCGCAACTCCTCTAACCAAACAAAGGTGTGTTTTTCTTTCAAATTTTGTCCAAAAATATATAGAAATAGAAAGAAAGTAAATTCTTTCTCCCGAGATACAATAGAAAAAGAACTTTGTGGAGTTTGAAAAATAAGAAAGGGAGAAAAGATGCTAAAACAATTTTTCTCCTACGTTTGGATAGAACTGAACAGAAAATGTTGTCCAAAATGGCACAAGGAAAAAATGATGCCACATATTTAATTCTCTTTGTTGGCTCCAAAATATGGATAGTGTCGTTTTTTTGTTTCACCATTGTCATGCTTTGGTATCCAACTAACCACATATGAAACACACTGAAAACAAAGATGGGTCTGAAACGGCTGAAAACAAAAATAATAATACTCCTTCACATGAAAGAGAGATGAGAAAGACAAATTTTGACGAGATGGGAAAAAAGTCAAAAGATCTTGCCGTGTTGTGATGTGTTTCATTAAAGCACAGGCATGCTAGCATCAGTGCCTATCAGAAGGTCATATCGGAAACTCATAGCTAGCATGTGATGTCCGACGATCATGGGTGACTGACATGTGAGCCAGCTTGTTGTTGGCCATCCTTTTCTTTATGCAACTTTTAGAACGACATTGCAAGTTTTGTCAAAAAAGTATAAAAAGGAAGAAAGAAAATTTCTTGCAAGATATAATGGAAAAAAAGCTTTGTTGAGTTGGAAAAATAAGAAAAGAAAACAGAAAAGCTAATGCCGCATCACGGATAGAGCTGAAGTGAACAGAATCTGTTGGCCGCAAAAGGCACAAGGGGAAGAAAAAAAATCTCCCTCTTCTTCCTTCCTTCCTTCCTACCTTGCATACAAAATGTCAATGCCGATGCGAACATTTTTGGACATATTTTTCTCTTGAAACTTGCTCTAATGAATAAAAGTTAATAAGGGATGACACTGCTTTCAGTAAGATTTCTTTGGTACTACCTATTTGTGTAGAAAACCATGATGAAAAAATATATATAAAGATACCAAAGGATGATTTGGAGCAAAAGGACACTAGAGTACATAGATATGGAACAAGGTGGGGCCCGGGCTCCTGGTGGCCTTCAACGTCGGGGTGGGCGCATGGGCCCACCAGGCACCTTCTGCCGCCTCTCCAGTAACCTGACTATATATTCTAATGGAAACACTCAGCTTATTTATCATGGAATTTTTCTTGAGGCGGGCCGCAACTGGTGATCTTCTTCCCGGAGGGCTGCCGAAGGCTTCACCCTGCATCCGGAGAGGGGAAACTTCGTCATTGGCTCTGTCAACCCCTTCTTCCGATCGCCGCCATGCTCTCTCCAACCATGTGATGAGAATTTTTTTTCCTTGTGCTCTTTCAGCGTGTTACACAAAGTATTAAATACCCGAAGAACTCTATACATATGCCTGCATTTTTCACCACTGCTTGCTATCTCTACAATTACTTGATATTTGGCAAATATCAGGTATTTACTACTTTGTGTAACTCTACTGCTATGTACACCACTCCATTCAATAGATTGTCATTGGTACTAATATTTTCTTCGAGCAAGTACTTGTTTTCATTATTTGAATTTACAATTCAATTGATGGAGCTTATAAGTATTCTCTCACTCCCATCGCATCGAATATAAATTAGGGTTGTAATATTTTGCAACGAAGACCGTTGTGATTCTTTACACTTGTGGGCAGCTGACATGTGGACCAACTTGTTGTCATTTACTCGTATCTTTTCACAACTCTTCTAACCGAATAGAGATGTGTTTTTCTTTCCAGTTTTGTAGAAAAATATATAGAAATAGAAAGAAAGTAAACTCTTTCTGCCGAGATACAATACAATAGAAAAAGAACTTTGTGGAGTTTGGAAAATAAGAAAGGAAAAAAAGAAGCTAAAACAAATTTTTCTGCTGCATCTGGATAGAACTGAACAGAAACTATTGTCCAGAAAAGCACAAGGAAAAAAATATGGCACACATTTAATTCTCTTTGTTGACTCCAAAATATGGATAGTGTCGGGTTTCCTGTTTCAACCATTGTCATATTTTGATATCCGGTAAATCATGTAAGAAACCCACTAAAAACAAAGATGGGTCTAAAACGGTTGAAAGCAACAATAATAAATACTCTTCACATGATTTCGCAAAAAGAGAAAAAACTCTTCACGTGAAAGAGAGATGGAAGAAAGACAAACTTTGATGAGATGGGTTGTGATGTGGTTTGCTAACGGACGGGTATGTTGGCATCAGTGCCTACCAGAAGCTTGTATAGAAGTGAATCAACCTGTGATTGGATGGTCAGGAGGATAGTGGTATTTTCAGCCTATAAGATTTTAAGTTTTAGACTTGCCATTGGTGATGTGCATTTAGTGAGAGGAGACGTTTCCATCGGCTACGAAGGTGTCTGTGACGACTTCTTCAATTTTAAAACGATATGTAGGCTAAGTCTCTCGGCCATGCTCATAGAGAAAAGGTGTGCGTACGTGCACTCATAGGGAATGATGTGTATGTGCATATGCTTAAGCGTATGTGTTAAAAAAACTCACACAAGGAGTTCATAGCTAGCATGTGATGTGTGGTTGAGTCAGATGACCATGGGTGACTCACATCACATGTGAGCCAACTTGTTGGCCATCCATTTCTTTACGCAAACTTGTAACGACATTTGCAAGTTTTGTCAAAAAAGTATAAAAGGTATGAAAGAAAATTTCTTGCAAGATATAACGGGAAAAAGAGAGCTTTGTTGAGTTGGAAACCTAAGAAAAGAAAACAGAAAAGCTAATGCCGCATCATGGATATAGAACTGAAGTGAACAGAATCTGTTGGCCGCAAAAAGCACAAAGGGAAGAAGAAAAAAGGCTCTCTCTTCTTCCTTCCTTCCTTCCTTCCTCGCATACAAAATGCCAATGCCGATGCGAACGATGCTGCTCCGCCACCTCAGTCCCGCCCCCGCCCTACCCAATCCCCGGCGCTCCTCCGCCTCCTCGCCGCAGCGGAGACCGGCGAGGGCCCGGCCACCGCCGCTGCATTCCGCCCGCGCCACCGCGCTCCGGGCCCGGAGGACGCCCATGGCGGCCGGCGAGACCGGCGCCTCCGTCTCCGTCTCCGCCGCCGAGGCCGAGGCCGAGGCCACCCAGGTGCTCATCCTCCTCCCCCCTCCCCGCATCCCACTTTTCATTACGAACCGCCCGTCGCTTTCGCCCCCATCCGTTCCCGCCGAATCACACGGCCGCCCCGCATGGCAGCAATACCATACGGCTGACCTTGGCTCCGCTGCTGCTCTAACAAAATGGTAATGTTCTGATGTTGATTGTTGGGCTGTGCCGCGCAGGCGTTCATGCCGGACGCCAGGGCGTACTGGGTGACGAGCGACCTCATCGCCTGGAACGTCAGCGAGCAGGAAGCGGCGTCCGTCTACCTGTACGCCAGCAGAACCGCCGCGATGGGCCTCTCGCCGTCGAATGGCGGCATCCAAGGTACGTACGTTACGCGGGCCAATTAAGTTCGTCCTGGATGCCGGCTCTCAGCCTGAACCTGATGGTTGTGACTGAAACCCGTCGCTGGTGTGATGATGTGGCAGGCTACGATTCCAAGGTTGAGCTGCAACCGGAGAGCGCCGGGCTCCCGGAAACCGTAAGACGTGCCATGGGTTCCCTGTGCTGTGATCATCTCTTGATTGTTCTTCATGCAGTGTCCAGTGATAAATTTCAGTTTGTTGAACTTAGAGTGCCATTTGCAACATGTTTCAGGTGACCCAGAAGTTCCCTTTCATCAGCAGTTACAGAGCGTTCAGAGTCCCGAGCTCTGTCGACGTCGCCAGCCTCGTGAAATGCCAACTGGTCGTCGCTTCTTTCGGTGGTAATTCTTGACTCTTTGCATCCTTACTTGCAGATTCAGAGATGAGTGTCAAATTCTCCAGAGATGTTAAGAAACAGAGCAAGATCCTGACATACTTCTTGTGTGCAGCTGACGGGAAACACGTAGATGTTACAGGACTGCAGTTACCTGGCGTACTGGATGACATATTCGCATACACAGGACCGCTCGGTGCGGTTTTCCGCGAGGACTCCGTGAGCCTGCACCTTTGGGCTCCTACAGCTCAGGTTTGGCTTCTAAAGACGGCACATTTTACCATCTCAAGTGTCGCCTCCAATTCTGTACTGTTCCTGCTTATATATGTAAAATGTCCCCAATATATCTTGCAGGATGTGAGTGTGTGCTTCTTTGATGGTCCAGCGGGCCCTGTGCTGGAGACGGTTCAGCTCAAGGAGTCAAATGGTGTTTGGAGTGTTACTGGACCAAGAGAGTGGGAAAACCGGTATTATTTGTATGAAGTCGACGTGTATCATCCAACTAAGGCGCAGGTTCTGAAATGTTTAGCTGGTGACCCGTATGCTAGAGGGTATGTGGCTATGCGCAGTTCAGTTATGTGTTCAGGGGGAAACCTTTTTTTCTATGAAAAAAAGTTCAGGGAGAGGAAGAAATTAATGTGTTGCTTATTTGATCAGCCTTTCCGCAAACGGAGCGCGGACCTGGTTGGTTGACATTAACAATGAAACATTGAAGCCAGCTTCCTGGGATGAATTGGCTGATGAGAAGCCAAAACTTGATTCCTTCTCTGACATAACCATCTACGAATTGCACATTCGTGATTTCAGGTGAATTGTGCTGCTTGATTTACACAACTACAAATCTGGTGGGGTTTATGCATATTCATCTTTAGAACTTAGCTGTCTGTTTCCTGTGCTTTTCGATTACAGCGCCCACGATGGCACAGTGGACAGTGACTCTCGTGGAGGTTTTCGTGCATTTGCATATCAGGTCTTCAGAGTTGATTTACTAGAAGACTGATGTATTGCATTGCCGTTTTCATCAGTATCCCATGCTGATTGCATTTTGGAACCTGTGGTACAGGCCTCGGCAGGAATGCAGCACCTACGGAAATTGTCTGATGCTGGTTTGACTCATGTGCATTTGTTGCCAAGCTTTCATTTTGCTGGCGTTGACGACATTAAGAGCAACTGGAAATTTGTCGGTAAGGAAATATTTTCTCTATCTTTCACCAGACAACAAGGCACTGTTGAGCTTTTCCTAGATATCTATCATTTTTTTTGTTGGATAGCAATGAGTGATGACTATTTATAAGTACTTAATTGTTTAGACTGCACTTCTTCATTTTCGTCTTATTTACTTCAGAATGACTTATTTGGCTATACGGAACTTCATTTACTCTGGCAGATGAGTGTAAACTGGCAACATTCCCTCCAGGATCAGATATGCAACAAGCAGCAGTAGTAGCTATTCAGGAAGAGGACCCTTATAATTGGGGGTATTCATTTCACACTTCTTTTTCTCTCACACATTCCAGATACTAATGTATCGTGGTGGTGTCAATATAGGAAAGTTAGTTATGTTCTTGCGGGTAAAATATTCTTACATATTATGCATGCTAAAGGTATAACCCTGTACTCTGGGGGGTTCCAAAAGGAAGCTATGCAAGTGACCCTGATGGACCGAGTCGCATTATTGAATACCGTCAGATGGTCCAGGTGTGTTTTCCTTTTTAACCCTGCGAATATGTGACCCTGCTTGTAAGATAGGATTCCAAAAGGAACTACAGTGCATTTGGACTACTTCCCACAAAATTCATGTATTCTATATAAGACCACCAATTCGAGCACATGCTAACTTGTAGCGCTCAGCCTTTTGTAGTAATTGAAGGTGGTAAATGTGGTTAGCTCGATGCAGGATACATGTTACTTCTCTGATAAATTTTGTACTGCAGGCCCTCAATCGCATAGGCCTTCGTGTTGTCATGGATGTTGTATACAATCATCTAGACTCAAGTGGCCCCTGCGGTATCAGCTCAGTGCTTGACAAGGTTGTTACCTTTGAAAATAATATTTGTATTCATAATTATTGCAGCTTAAATTACATCCATTGGTTTTCTTCCAATAACGTTTACAACATTTCTTGGTCATGTTAGAAGTCAACTTAAACTATTATTCCATTCGAACTGGTCCACCCAAGAGCATTTTTGTCACATATTTAAGTACCACCAGTCATGCTACATTGTGTACAAAGTGATAGAAATATGTAAAATTCTTGTTTCAAAGAAATGGCAAGTAATAAATTGCTTACCCTCCTGTGTTCATTGTTCCAGAAATGTGCTTGTAGATCTAACAAAATACATGTCAATTGATCTGCTTTGACATCTTTTGGACCTTTCTTATGTCTATTCTTTCTTTTTCTTTGTATGTGGGATATTTACAGATCGTTCCTGGGTACTATGTTAGAAGGGATACTAATGGCCAGATTGAGAACAGTGCAGCTATGAACAATACAGCAAGTGAGCATTTCATGGTTGATAGGTTAATCGTGGATGACCTTTTGAACTGGGCAGTAAACTACAAAGTGAGTTGGCTGTGGTAACAGTATTCTAATTATGTTACGATAATACCATTCATTTCAGACTTACTGGTTCTAAATGAGATCATCGGACTTGGTGGCTCAGTGCCATCAGCCACGTTATGCACAGGAAAATGCATGCATTCATGACAGAATTTACTTCTTCCCTTTCATTATTGTCTGGACAGTTTCATGTTGTTTACATGATTTTCTTTATCATAATGCTTGCTAATCACCATATAATTGTTGCCTTAGATTGATGGGTTCAGATTTGATCTTATGGGCCATATCATGAAACACACCATGGTAAGTAAGCTCATATCCTTGATAAGTTAAATATCATGTTGATTTTCTGCTTAAATACAATTTCTTTGACCCCCGTGATTTAGTAAAGTATTGCTCATCATCACTTCCACTAGAAAGAACATAGCAATTTCCTTGTTGTGACTACATGGCCCATATGATCAGAATGATTGCACGCATCTGGATCCCTATTTCTTTTTCATTTTTGTTAAGAGCATCGCTCTGCATGCTGGATGACCTTTTTTGTTTAATAAACACAGATGAGAGCAAAAGCTGCTCTTCAAAGCCTTACAAGGGATGCACATGGAGTTGATGGTTCAAAAGTATACTTGTAAGGAATGAGATTGCTCAGTTTCATAGCAACCAGTTTATATGGTATTCTCCTTGTATCGGGCTAATAAGGGCAATGACATTGCCACAGGTATGGTGAGGGATGGGACTTCGCTGAAGTTGCACGCAATCAACGTGGAATAAATGGATCCCAGCTTAATATGAGTGGAACAGGGATTGGTAGGTAAGTCTTAATTTATTACCAACTTACTATCTCCCATGAGAAGTGAGCACCTTTCGGTGCTCATCAGCAACTTGTTCATTATCGTATTTACATTTAAATTAACCAATTGGTCAATTTTGGAACATACCTCCAAACTATAACTAGATTTTACATTGAACAATCAAATTAAAAGTCAAACTTATGTCTCAGCAATCTCCTGTATTGTCAGAATTTTGAAGCTATGACACAAAATACCAGAGTACAGTTTTATTCTAGTAAATAGCCAGTATGAGTAATTTATTTTGGTGTTTGTTCTACATCAACCATTTTTTTCTATACAACATAGTAATATCCATACTGTCATACTTTGCAGCTTCAATGATAGAATCCGGGATGCTGTTAATGGGGGTAATCCATTTGGTAACCCACTACAGCAAGGCTTTAATACTGGTCTGTTCTTAGAGGTAATATTTGTATCCTTTATGCTGGTGCCCTTCCTGGAAATGAAAGTTATGATATGACATTTCAGTAACCAGTTTCTTGCCTTCATCATTCATAAGAATGCAGCAGTTACCTATTTTCCTCTCTTAATACAGTTTTCCTGAATTTCGGTAATTCTCTTGGGTTAAGCCATTTTCTCAAACTCAGAGGTTCCTTTTTCTGTAATCAAGTTGCTGACTGTAGCTACCTTAAGGTTCCTAACTTTCTATTAATTGGTGTTGTGCACCATTAGACCTCAGTACCTGTACCTCAGAGGCAGTGGCGGAGCTAGACAGAATTGGCTGGGGGGGCGAATGGTAAAATATGAGTGCTTGGGGGGGCCAAAAGCTAAAATATTTCTCATCTAAACCCTCACAGTAATATTTTCTTCACAAGTTGCTTCAATATTGGGGGGGCCACAGCCCCCCCAGGATGCTACATAGCTCCGCTGTTGCTCAGAGGCCATGTATTCAAGTGTCGTCTATTTTTTTGCGAAAAAATGCAAAAGCCTTGCTTCTAGATGCCCGATAGAAGAAAAAGTTTTGTACAAGCCCAAGACGTCAACACTCCATAAGTCAACACAACACCCTAAGTACTAGGCACTGCGGGAGGAGCACTGCCAGCCCAACCACCCCTGCTAATGCCCAATGTCTGGCCTCAACCTGGATAGTGGCGAGCAAGCTGGAAACTCTGGGCCTCTCATTTGTCAGCCGCATGTTTTGTTATGGTCTGCTAGGGTTGGGCATGCATCCTCAGCTATGGAGTATATTGGAGGTTTATTGAACTAGTTAGCTACTATTTTGTGTGCCCTAGCTGGCACTTTGAGGTCTCAAGTCTGAACTGGAGCTGTGATGCAGAGATGCACTTTACTACATTGTGTTTAAAATATTTCTAGACTAGCTCCCAGAATTCCATAGTATTAATTATTTGGTATTTGCCCTTTCGTGCAGCCGAATGGGTTTTATCAGGGCAATGAAGCAGATACCAGGCGCTCGCTCGCTACTTACGCTGACCAAATACAGGTAGGCTATCGGTATTCATGTTCCTATAAGTTTTCCCACTGGTTGAATATTAATTTGCTTTTTACCTATCAATTTAATGCAAATTGAATGTTATTAGTGTTCTGCTTAATAAGTTTGCCAGGCAAGATGGAATAATTTTCTTTTCCTTTTCTTTCAGATTGGACTAGCTGGTAATCTGAGGGATTATGTACTAATAACTCATACTGGAGAAGCTAAGAAGGGATCAGAAATTCACACTTTCGATGGATTACCAGTCGGCTATACTTCGTCCCCAATAGAAATAGTATGGCTATTGGTCTTTGAACTTCCAAAAATTAATCGTACTTGTAACACTATCATTTGCTCACAGGAATAGCATAATTTACTCAGTAGAAACAGTATGGCTATTGGTTCTGTACGTGTTTGAATTTTCCTCTTTAAACACTGCTACCAGTCATTATTTACTCAAATACCTTACTGTTTTGTCCATTTCAGATAAACTATGTTTCTGCTCATGACAATGAGACTCTGTTTGATGTTATCAGTGTAAAGGTATGGCTTGTATCCTGTATATGAATACTCCCTTACTTTTTATGGAACGGAGGGAGTAACTAACTTGTATTATACTTCTTCCATCAATTATTACTGTCTAGTAATCATAATTTTCCTTTTTATGTTTTGCAAATCAGGAAACAAGACAGATTAGCATGAATATCTTTACATTTATATATATAATGCAATGATATTTTCTATCGCTAATACTGGTCACTAAAATTAGTTAATTCTTTGGAAATTAAACTTTACATATATAAAGCAACAATTTAGTAAGATGAACTCAAAATTTCATGCGATGATATACTTTTCAGAAGAAAGGAAGTTGCTCATTGATTCTTCTTTCGCAAGATGAACTCAAAATTTCATTTTCAAAACCTCTCTCTCACAATCTTAAATTCTCGAATTGTTTCTTTTGTTTGTTTCTGCAGACCCCAATGAACCTTTCAGTTGATGAGAGATGCAGGATAAATCATTTAGCCTCCAGCATGATGGCATTATCCCAGGTTTGTACATAAACGGAATATGGATCATAGAACTTATAAATTTTCTGTAGTTCATAGTACTCTAATAGTGTAGGAATTGGTGAAGAGTGATCAGTTTCCCCAGAAATAAGTTGCTAAATTTAAGTAAAATGAGTAATATGGCAAGACCGATCTAGTAGCTCAGTAAGCTCAATCTTGAACTTGTCTCATGTATGAACTTACTAAATGATCAGGTTGTCTAATCTTAGTTTCATTTGTTTTCTTAGCATAATTAATAAATTCAGCACTTGGACTCTTTTGCTAGGATGTTTACAAGTAATCTGCATTGTGATAATCCAACTGACAAATGACACCATGATTTCACGTGATTTTGTATTTTTCTGCTTTTGTCATCTTCTTTCTTCTGACCAAGTAATTTTTCCCATATGGTAAAGAATATAGTAGTGTCTATTTTAAAGAAAAAGTATTCTGTACTTTCATACATGTTCTATAACTTGAACTTTTGGAGTAGTGTCCTCAATTTTTTCAGCTTGTCCTTTCAGGGAATACCCTTTTTCCATGCTGGTGACGAGATACTAAGATCTAAGTCCATTGATCGAGATTCATATAACTCTGGTGATTGGTTTAACAAGTAATAAGCTTCCCTTTCTACCTTACTGAAAACAGCAGTTCTTCCCATGAACTAAAATGATTGATTTTTTATAGAGAGAAAACTAATTAAAATGTTCTTGAAAATAATAATTCTTGCCGCCTTCTTTACCATATATGAAGTAGAGGACAATAGTAGTTCTGTAGAATCTTTAACTGCACGGTAATGTTCTGTTTTCTTTTTGCTAAGGCTTGATTTTACCTATGAAACAAACAATTGGGGTGTTGGGCTTCCTCCAAGTGAAAAGAACGAAGATAATTGGCCCCTGTAAGTTTTTGAACTTTTACATCTTTTATTACCATCACGGTTTTATTATGTATTTGGCCATGTCCTTTTGATAAAGTGAAGAACTTAAATGAGCATTTCCTTTCAAGTTCTAAACATGCATTTGATAGTTCAAAATTTCAAATGGAAACTATTTTGCAGGATGAAACCAAGATTGGAAAATCCATCTTTCAAACCTGCAAAAGGACACATTCTTGCTGCCCTAGACAGTTTTGTTGACATCTTGAAGATCAGATACTCATCTCCGCTTTTTCGTCTTAGTACAGCAAGTGACATTAAGGTACATGTATTCTTCATTTCTTTGCCAGCAAATTAGTTTGAACTTCCTTTCAGACCGCTGAAGTGCTACTGTAGACAAAGCTTCTTTTTTCCTTTTATTGATCTCATGGTGAATTATATGACATGAATGTACTTTACTGTGGGAGCTATATAACTGAGAGTGTGAAACAAATGTATGTTTACATTGATCCCGCAGTTGAAAATGAATGATCACCTGGAAACTAGAGACAAAGATAATCCTGCTAGAACATGTGGACACAGCTCCACCCTGTACTACACCAAATGATCTAGTAGCTGCAAGCAACTCGCGCAAGAAAGCTATGCCTTTTTATTCAGTATTACCTCAGTTTCACAATATCTATCGTGCACCCACACATTGGGGGAGGGGTGAAAATGCTCACATAGTAAATTTGTGGAAGAGGAGCGAGTAATATCTATCGAATTGATCTGTTGCGTAGATCTGACTGTATTCCTGTCGTATTTCAGCAAAGGGTTCGCTTTCACAACACAGGGCCCTCCTCAGTCCCAGGTGTTATTGTCATGGGCATTGAAGATGCACGAGATGAGAAGCCCAAGATGGCTCAGTTAGATGCGAAGTAAGTCACACTTGATGTAGTTATGATTTGCAAAGATATGTTTTGCAAGATGAACATAGAGTGTAGTCTTGAGAAACATGCCACTCCGTATTATTACTTGGTAAAAGAGCAGTAGTGTCCGTCCGTAGCTCAGTGTGTGGCAAGAGAGGCCCTCAATGTTATGTGCTGTAGCTAACTAACTGTCACTCTCTGCAGCTTCTCTTATGTTGTAACCATCTTCAATGTGTGTCCGCACGAAGTATCCATGGATATTCCAGCCCTCGCTTCAATGGGGCTTGAATTGCATCCTGTGCAGGTAACTGTTCTGAGATGTTTTCGACTTTAGGTTTGTTGGTACTGTACCCTGACATCATTGCTAGACCTTTCACATTTTTCTCTTTTTGCAAGTGTTGAACTTTAACATTGGGGAAACTGACAACTGACAAACTTTTTAGAAGCAAGTTGACACACTTTTCTAGTTGTGGTTTTGCTTCCTAGCGTTTCATGCTTAGAGTGAAACATTGCACACCCTATAACAGCTGACCAGTGTCCGAGCCTGATAGTCCAGAGTTTCAGTATCATAAAACCCAATGAATCGTCAACCCAAAAAGTTGTGGAACTGGGAGAGCAATTTTCTGAGTATGCAACGGCTATTCTGGACTGTTTCAGGTGAATTCATCAGATGCTTTGGTGGGGAAATCTGTGTACGAGGCCGCGACGGGCAGGTTCACCGTGCCCAGAAGAACCGTGTCAATCTTTGTCGAACCTCGGTGTTGATGCCTCCTTGGTTTCAACGCGAGTATCTGTTCTACAAGTTGTCGAAGCGACCGAAGATCTTCCTGTTTTCGTGTTGAAGTAAATAATAACTGAAGAATAAGAGAGGAGAGGCGCTGCTGCCTGCGGATTACACTGCTGAAGGCACAAACCCAGGAATAAGAAGCCTGGCCTATGTATATGTATGTATAGTGCCCGAGCTGCCAAGTCATGGCTTTGTTTTCTGATCCATTTTGATTTTACATATCAAAAGGAAAACATGTATATCGAGTTATAACTTATAAGTATTGTATAACATGCATCTATTAAATAAGGAAGCATAATGATTTGTACTGTACTGCCTTTTTACTTTGTACATTGTTATTATTCATCAAAGAAATAAAGCACAATTTCTCTAATACTAGCATAGTACCCGTGCGTTGCTGCGTAGCTATACTTGAAAAAACGAGGATAAGGCTTTGTCAAATGAGGACCCCGATTAACTTTGGCTCGAGGACCAGTTAGAGTAAACATGATAGTTCAATGCATGAATTTAGAGATGGAATGGCCAAATGAGTACACAGAGACATGCAAAAGTTGTGGCCACACGTGCTACCAAGTGTAAAAAGTAGGGGAAGTGAACTCACCACCAACTCGAAATTTTATAAGTAGGAAAGATGTATATATTTTGTTATTAAACTTTAAAAAATTGACCATATATTTTTCAAGTTCAAATATTTCGAAACGGAGGGAGTAATATTTAGTGATAAGATCTCTTTGAGGCCTCGAGGGTCTCTAACAAAAAAGAAAACTCTCTGATCGAATCGGTGACTCCACGACGCCCCGCTCGGCGCTCGCTGCTCTCTCTCCCTCTGTCTCGGCGCCGCCGCGGCCATCGATCGACCTCGAAGGAGGCGCGGCCTGCAGCCTCCACCTTCGCTCAGCCAAGGTGAGCTCCCTCCAGCGATTCCCCACCCTCCTTCTCTCTGCTCATTAGCCCGAGACGTACACCTCTGCCGCCGACCGCTAGCTAGGGTTTCCTAGGCCGGGGGAAGGGGGTAGAGAGCTACAGCAGCAGGTGGGGAAAAGAGGGGGAAGAGCCGTATACAGATCGCCTTTGCTTGCCTGCAGCGCCGGCAGCCACAACGGCGGCGCCGCCGCCGGGCCCCTGGTCTAGGCGCCGGGTTGGAGGAGGTCACTGCAGATGTGGGATTCAGAGAATGTATAGTTCAGTTAGAATGTTGTGTTTCATGAAAATGGAATTGGGGGCCTGCGCTCCTTTTCTCGAAAAATGAAATAGTTCAGTTAGAATTGTTGAGATCCATTTAATTTTTTCCCTATGGAAGTTTTAGGAGCCCAGAGCCAGTGCACTGCCACCTCTAACCCGGAGTCCGAACTGAAGAAACGTTTCTGTTCCTTCAGACTAAGTAAGTTAATTGTTACAAGACTTTGTTTCGAGCGATGGTGATAAGCTTTCATGTTTCACGTTGCTGTCAATGCCATCTTGTAGTTCGTCAGAGGGTTCGATCTCCGTTAATTATTCATCTACGCTATCTGGGGTCTTGGTATATGGCGATGAAGCTGCCAATCTAGCATCCTGCTTGCTAATACTTGTTACTGGCCTTCTGCCGATCTGTTATTAGTTACTGCTGTTATGGTACTGATTTTTATGGTCATAAGATAACTTTTTCAGCTAGTTTGTTTACTCTATTTTTGGGGCGAAGGCAGACTGGCGCTCTACTGATTTCATTAAGAGAACGAGTAGCAGGTCCATTATTTATCCAAAATTCTTTCTCTTGTAACTTTCTGGGGTTCAGACTCATATCAGCAGGATTCAGTTTAAGTTTAATTCGAGGCGTACAAGTGCAATTCAAAATCAGCTTTTGCTTATTATCATTTACTTAATTGAAAAGGGGGAAACCTATGAGATGCTTGTTGCTAGTTAGGAGTACCTTCTGATGGCCTAATGTGCCAATGCTTTGCTATATCACGTTCAAAGGAAAACAGAGGTTTTGTGGCACGACCTTACCTGAATTAATTCTTCTTCCTTTATCTTGACAGTTTCTAAAACAATCACATGTCCAAGGCACGCAACGCCTTAGTTGTCACTGGCTTGGTGATCTTTGCTGGTACCGGCCTAGCATTTCCCTTCTACTTTGTGTAAGTGAGTTTGTTTTCTCATCTTTCTAGCACTGGTTGTGTGCATTGGCTGGCGTCTCTTTGCGTAACCTTTATCCATTTCTTACCCCCAGGAAATCAAAGAACAGGCCTATTATCGATTCAACGAAGCCTCTGCCACCGCAGGCTACTTTCCGAGGACCGTATGTGAACACTGGATCGCGCGACATAGGGCCTGATCACACCGAGTACCCCAAGAAGTGATATGTATTTCCATCTTGTTTTCTCTTTGTTTTTCAACAGGCATGCAGAAAACCAGTGAGTTCTGAGTGGAACCCTGTAATGTTGATAACCGGCTCGTGATGTTGGGCAACGCAATTGCTGTGGTAGATTAGCTTCGGTTTGAGCCTTTGAGGTGTTATGTGCAGAACACATGCATATGAGCGTAGTTCTTCCTGAACTGTAAGCGCTTTTGATCATTTCTTGTGCTCCAGTGATTATTCCTTGCAAAGCGATGTGCTGCTGTACCTTTTTTTAGGCAATAATAAATAAATAAAATGCCGAAGCTACTCACACTCTGTTTCATATTACTTAGCAAATTGCTTTTGTTTTTAAGTCAAACTTTGTGAGACCAAATTTATAGAAAAATATTAAACATGTAAAATACCAACTAAATCAACTATTGATATTGATTTGGTATTGTCAATGTCAGTTTTTTCATATATATACAACTGATCAAACTTCACAAAAAAATGGCATTGTGAAATATATTTGATTTCTAGTCTTACCAAATTAATATCACTAGATTTTATCTTTCTTTTTTTCATGTGCGAGGCAGGTGCACTGTCGATTTCATGAAGATAGGAAAAGCAAAAACAGAATGGCCTGAAACTAAGCTGAAAACCATACAACACACGATTGATTAAGGGACCAGAGTGCAAAAGCCCACAACCATGTCGACATCAGCCAACTCAAACTTCACGGCCAACATTTCCGACAACCCAGAGATGTGTGGGTGAGCTCTTCGGAGACGCCTGCAAGAAGCATCGTCGCGAGCCACCCACACGAGCTCTGCCGGTTTTACCTATTTTTACTAATTGTTTCACGCATTTGTCTAGTTTTACAAACAACTACAGAATAATGACAAGATGCCATTTAAATAAACCGCAGGGCAAACCCAAGTGAGGTAACAATTGATTGATTTATGCCGGTCTGTTGAGATCTGTTGCTCCGGAAGGCAAACCCAAGTGAGGCTAAATTTGCTGAGGGTCGTTCTGCCGACGGTAGTGGTTGTTCGATGGCCGAGGGACCTCCATGTAACTTATATTATGTTTAAAAAGTGCTTCGTACTTCTGATGAAGTTTTCTATAGCGGATTCAAAAAAACAAACAATGGCAACCCCAAACTAAACCTTTTTTTTCTGCTGCTAGTAGGTGAATTTTTGTTGCCGCCGATCGGTTGAGACGTGCTGCTTCGCAAGCGCACGATCCACGCATCCTCTTGGTCCACTCGCTGCGAAGCCGCTCGTGCACTTGTCCCAGAGCCGGAGGAAATCAATGGCGTCCATCCAAGCGCCAGAAACAAACAGCAGCGGATGAGCAGGCCGGTACAAGGAGCAGCCCGGAAAGCTGGGGTCCTCCGCCCGTGCACGCCCTGCCCTGCCCCGTCCCTCCCTCTGACAACCCTCCCGCTTTCCCTCTCATCAGCCAACAGCTTTTGCACGCGCGCGCGCGCGTCAGGTTCAGTCAGCCGGCCGGCCCCTTCGTCGGGTCAGAGGTTAGTTCCGCCCGCCTTCGCCTTTCGGTTTTGTACCGCCGGACGGACGGATCCATCTCGTCGCTGTCAGCCCGGCGGTTTCCACGGCAAAGAGCTTCCGGCAGTGGCAATGGCGGGTGGCTGCGCCGGGGAAGAAGACAGGCCGTGACCTCAGCCGCTTTCCCCTAAGGAATGGATGAAGATGCCGTGCGTACGTGCTCCTACGCCGGGGTTCAGTAAAAGATTAGATGTGCATTCTTGCTTGAGTTTGACAGTGATCGATGGATGGTCCTGCGGGAGGAAATTTGCAGGGATTCCAAGGCAGAAGGAGATGGCTGATGCAAGACAGAGAATATTTCCATGACAAGGTATATAATTTTGGACCGCAAGACCTCTGTAGAAACTTCTTTCTTCAGAGCAGTGGCGGTTCTTTAATTTCAGTAAAAGAATTCCGGGATTAGACAGATAGATGCGTGCTATCAACAGTGGCGTGTGATGGGATGTGGCGTGTGGTGGGTTAATTAATCGGCTGGGCCTGGGGCGGATGCTTTGTGTCTGCGCAGTTTAGGCCAGGAAGAGAAGCCAGCAGGCTGCTCATCATCTGTCACATCCATCTCAACCCAATGAGCCTGAATTATTATGTGTGTATGAGTGTATCTATGTATAGCTTGCTGTGTTTATACGTACACTTCTTCCTTCTTCATCCTCCCTCCCCATTTTAGCACCTCTATAACCTCACTTGCATATATAGAAGATGGCCTGGGAACAATTCTATGTGCTTGTGAGGACAAGCTGTGTTGATCAGTGCAGTGCTCCCTGCAGCTGTGCTGGGGTCCTTAACGCCGCAAGGAAGCACGCATGCCATGTTCAGGCTTCTGTTTCTTAGAGCAATGTTCAGGCCAAAGTGGCAACTAATCACCACAAGGCACCAAACGCTAAGCTGTGTCCATTGATGCACCTCAGTGGCCCTCATGCAAACACAGTGCCCCACTGTGCCTGCATTTTTTTCCCCCATATTACATTACTGCAATAATTGAGTGCCGAAGCAAATGCAGGATGCAGCTCAACACAAACCCTAAATAATTGGCCATTCTGACTGACTGAATAGGTGAGTGAATATGTGTGTAGCCACTAGCCTTTTTTTCCCTGCGCCATCAACAGTGCTCCGGGGGGTGACAGGATGCATCCACGCGATGAAAGATCGATGATGCACGCAGCAGCAGCGCGGATCGACAGACGGACAGACGCATCATGCACCTGATCGATCGATCTCCCCAGCGGCATCAGATCTCCTCATGGCCGGCCCGGCCCTGGCCCTGGACTGGAGGAGGACTGTTGAGGGGCGGCAAGATTCAGACAGAGGCCGTGTCTGTCAGCCAGTGGCGTCGCCCAGCACCACACACAAAGCCACACGCCACCACAGCCACAGCCACAGCATGCATGAACACTCACTCACTCACACACAACCACAGAGAGGGAGGGGGCAGTGAAAAGAACAATCAATGGGAAGGGGATGCGGGGCATGGCCATTTAAGGAAGCCTCCTTGACCTAGCTCGCCATGGAACTCCCACCAGGAATGCAGGTCCCATCCATCAGCGTCAGTATCAGTACTGGCCTGGCCTGGCCTGGGCTTGCTTGCCCACTGGGTAGAGCAGCAGTATGCATGATTGGCCTCTCTCTCTCTTGCTTGCAAGGCAGTGCAGGCAGCAGCGGAGGATGGGGGAGAACAAGCGTACTGCTGCAACGCTGCTGTGATTGTTTCTCGAGAGAAAAGAAAAGAAAAGAAAAGCGCTGCTGTGATTTGAGGTTTCATGCTGTTTTGCAGCACCTTTTCCTTTCACCCGGCCAAAAGAACTACTCATTGCAAGCCCCCTTTCTTCAAGTTTCACCGGGCCAACCAACATGCATGCACGGCGCCAACAGTTTTTTGGTTTCGTTCAGAAAGCTGCTTTCTTTCTTTCTTCCTTTCTTTCTTTCTCTCCATTTTTTCATTTTTACTTGCTTGCAAAAACATGTAGAATGATGAGATAACAGCAGAAAATAAGGGAAACGATCAGTAAACTGTTAATTCAAATAATGTGTGGTTAATTTGGAAACATATGTGAAAGATAAGGATTTTTTTAAGAAGGCTGTTTAGAAGTTTATGCATCAACACAAGCATAAGTGCATGTTTTCCAAAAAACTTGGCTGAATTCCACATAATGAGGGAGAAGGCGAATCATTCATCAGCTACAGGCTGATTAGAAGTTCCACATCATGATGCATCAACACAAGTGTCATGTCATCGGCAATAAGAAAATGAAATTAACAGGATACTGCAAAAGGAACTGATGACACATTAATATTGTTCACAGTGAAGTAAGGAGACCTTCAAAAAAAAATCTGAAGCATTCTGCAAAAGGAACTGATGACACCTTAATATTGTTCGCAGTAAAGTAAGGAGACCTTCAAAAAAATTCTGAAGCATTCTGCAAAAGGAATTGATGATGCCAAACTTCCGGAGATCACAGTTAAAAAAGGCAGCATGGAGAAAATTAGGAAGAAATGGCAGTTACGGCCAGAGACAAGACACACTAGTAATTAAGAAACTCAACCACATGAAACTGAATCTAGTGGCACATCCACATAGATCAGTACAGGCAGGTAGCCATGACTAACAAATACTACATGCATCTCGCTGTCAAATCAAATTACCTTTTGTAACAATCCTGGCTGTATACCTACCTTCTCCACCATGATGTGATATTCTCTTAGAAAAACATCTACAGCCTGAAGAAGCTGGTGAGTGATCCGCCAATGATGCTGCCCAATTGGTCTCTCTCTGCAATTTCCCACAGCTTTATTGAACTGCAGATCTTGCCGGTAGAAGCTAGCATCCACCAATTGCAGATGCAGTTCAAGAAAGCTGTGGAAGACAGCAAAGAGGGCCACACACATCTCACAACGAAATTAGCATCCAACACCGAGTAGGCATATACTGGAGGTAAAGGGGGAGAGAGGCTAGGGTTCTTCACGTGTCTCTTTTAGCTAGGCCTGAGAGCCATACAATGGGAGAAGTGCAAGGAGCCAGCAAGTGGTTCTTCTACCTAGGCTTGGGGGGCATGGGTGAGAGTGGGGGTGGAGGAAGAAGAGGGGAGCCTGAGGGTTTATTTATACCAGCGGGGTGGGGAGGAGAGATGTGGTTGGTGCATGAGAGGTTAAGGACCCAATCCCAAGAAGAATATAGAGCCTGCCCTCAACACTACTCCAAGCCCCCCTCTCCCCATTTTCCTCTCTCTCTCTCTCTCTCTCTCTCACTTCACTCTCTCTCTCTCTCTCTTCACTCTCTCTCTCTCCTCTGGTGAGGAGTGGCGAAGGGGGGAGACTTTTTGGGCAGAACAATCCAACTAATCCAAGGGAGGTTGTAGATGAGGGAGGGGACAAGGCCCAAATACTTTATGTGAGACTTGGAGGAGATGAGCCACCGGCCAGGCTGCCTAGCTAGCAAAACCGGGCATTTGCTTTTGTTTTCTTTCCCTTGGTGGCTTGGAGGTGGAGGCACAAAACATGCGTGCTTGGGACAATGCTTGCTGAAAGCAGGGGAAAGATGGAGCCTTTCTGAATCTATGACAGTGATCACAGCTTAATTTACCCAGCAGTTTACAAGTGGGGGGCAGAAAGCAATGGCAATTTGCAAATAATTTTGTGCAGGATCCAAAGCAGGATTGCCTCATGAATGTTCTAAAATCGGATGTTGATTTTCCACGGGATTCGCAATGATCGTACCACGGCGAAATTGTCGCCCCTCGAGGGTTGTCAAATTTGCTTTTCGCAAGAAAATCTGACTCGCCAACTCGCGATCTATCATGGCAATTAACTTTGAGAAATGTTTCATCTGTAAACTAATATAAGATGGTTTAGATAACTAAAGTAGTGATCTAAAACGTCTTATATTGCTTTACAGAGGGAGTAGTTGGCTGAACCAGAGTGCAAAGTTTCAGCGGATGGGCTGCATGGAGCCCTTTTCTCTAGACATTTTAAAACGTATTTAAAAGTTTTTAAAAAAAACTCCGAAACTTGTACATATTCATTACGGGTCTGTAAAATTCGGTTCAAAACTATGGTCATTTGTAAGCCGCGCAAAAAACAAAATGCCAGCCCAACAACAAAAAATAAACCGGCCATTTTGATATACATATTTGTCTTTTTTTGGTATGCCACATATGAAAATATATTATTATAAAAATTTGCAAGTAGGTAGTATATATGTATATGAGTGTGCATAATATTGTCTTTTTACAGTGTATATAATGAATTGAATATGGGCTCCATGGAGCCCGCCCTCCATTAGTCTTTTTCGGTTGAACCATGGCTATTATTTGTATGATCATAGGAGCCAATTTTATATGTTTATTGATTTTCTAACATATTACAAACACAGATCCTCATACATACACACATATACTCACTCTATGAACGCACAAATCACACCCCCTCTATGAGCACCTTCGAGAGACTGAGCCGGCACATCATCTTGAGATTGACGAAGTCAACACACATGTCTTTGTAGTCGAAAGGAACGCCTGCTGCCACCGAACACACATCGTTGGGATGCCTGAAATAAATCCAGAAAAACACGAGCACCGATGTCAAGTCTTTTGTATGCATTGTCCTTGTAATCATCGCTTATAACTTATTGTTGCATAGCATATCCTTAATCTAAAGGCACGTGAGCCTATGATTTTTTTTGCAAGCGATATAAATCATTTAAATATGATGTTAATATTAAAAAAACTTGAATAATTTTATTTTATTTTGAACACAACACTCTAAATAATTGATATTACGCATGTTCATGTCTTTTGTATGCATGCAAATTTTCATTAAGGAATGACACATTTTGTTCTCTTTGAGGAAAACCAGTAGCCATGCTCTAGAAATATGAATTTCAGATATGTGCATGTGGCATGGATCTTGAGCACTTTTTTTTCTTTCTATTGGACTAAAATTGAATTAAACAGAACTATATTCATGTATAGAACTCAGATCAATTGACATCAATGAATTTACGAATAGGGAGTCCACGTGCCCAACAAATGAACTATTTCCTCCTCCACTTCTACCATTGGTCAGATTATGGGAGGCTCAGAAAAAGCTAACCAATGTTGTGAGGGCGATCGGTCGGCTCTAGTTGGCCAAAAGAACATCGGTAATGCTAATTGGCAAACGTTTGCAGGGAAGGAACCCCTGCGAACGCCCTCACAGCCGTTTGGTCAAGACCAAACCATGACAGTTTTGTGAAAAAATGTCTTCTCTAGGAAGGAATTGTCATGGCAGTCTGAAGAAATGTCACCTCCCATGACAGTTTTAGGGAAAAAATACCTTCTCTTAGAGGAAATTGCCATGCTAGTCTGAAGAAATTGTCGCCTCCTTACAACTAAAATCGCCATGAACAACAGTCGTTAGGTAAGTATCTGTAACGCTTGTTTCACTTCGTATTGTCCCGTCAATGGAAAAGGTCAACAAGTTGACTTCTCAGTCATTTTTCCTGTTCATATTCCTGCTGCCGATCAAAGAAAAACTCCCGTTTCACCTTCATCAGAAATGAAACAGGCAAGAAAATATAGGCCAAAAAAATGAAAATGAAGAGAGATATTTCGTCCATGCTTTCTACGGTAACCAACCAGTGGCTCTCAGCGCTCCCAAGCAGCGCCCCCAACCTCCCGAGCTACAAGACAACGAGGGCTCAAGAAAAATCGCGCAAAACTTGCCGTGATCGCACGCGCAGTGAGCAGAGCACTGATCGATGGCGGCCAAGGTGGCGTCCCCGCTCCCGTTCCGCCGCGACCTGCGGGGCCCGCTCGGCCGGCGGTCGCCCAGGAGCGGGCTGCCCGGCGCGCTGGCCGGGCTGGGCTGGAGCGACGGCTCCCGCAGGCTCGTGGCGCCGGCGTGGCCGGCCCGGGCGCGCGGGAGGAGCAACCGATCCAGCGGACGGGGAGCGACCAAGGAGGACGACGAGCGCGCCGAGGAGTCAGGGGATGCGGAGGCCGTGCTGATCATCGACGGGGAGGAGGAGGACGACGGGGAGTTCGGCGACGACGATCTGTCCGGGTTCAGGGGGCTCGTTCTTGATCTCTCCTACAGGTAAAGCCACACTCTTTACTAATCACCATGCTCACTACTCAAGTAAATTTCAGCTGAAAATGGTGATTAGCGTGAGCAACCGAGGTTATAGCGTAGCTTCTGCTCTTTGATTGACATCTTGAAACGGTTCTGAGACCACGCGCAGGCCTGTGAATGTCGTCTGCTGGAAGCGCGCGATCTGCCTGGAGTTCATGGAGAAGGTTAGCTTCTCTGCTGCAATGCAGCCAGCAGTTCGTCCTCATCGCCATCATCACTCCTCCCAAGTCAACAGCTCAACTGCTGATCAAATTTAATGCAGTGATCGTCTTAGCTATGCAGGCCGATGTCCTGGAGTACTACGATCAGACGGTCTCCTCTCCCAGGGGATCCTTCTACATCCCTGCGGTTCTCAGGGTATGTGGGGTGGTGATCCATCGATTTGTCGGCCACTTAGACCCTGTTTGCCGACGCCGGAAATTGAATTGGAATTTCCCCTGATTCCTCATGGAATTGAACTGTTTTCACTGCTATGTATCGTCTTCTTCGTCAGGTTCCACAGCTGCTGCAAGTTGTGAAGAGGAGGAGGGTCAAGCACTGCCTTAGCCGGAAGAACATACTCTTCAGGGATGGATTCAGTTGCCAGTAAGCATTCCCCTGTTTTTTCTTGTAGGGAAGTAGAAGCAGTGTACTGTTGCTAAAGCCAGAACTTCCCTTCATATAACTAGATCTGTATGGATAATCAGGAGTTAATTGGTCGGGCTGTCTGCACTGACTGCAGGTATTGCTCTTCTGAAGATGACCTCACAATCGATCATGTCATCCCGGCCTCGCGTGGCGGCAAATGGGAATGGGAAAACTTGGTATGAATTCTCGCTACTTCTATTACCTCCGTTCAGAATTAACTGTCGCTGAAATGAGCTTATCTTATTACCCTCCCTGAAACCAAGAAGAAGAGTCGGTGGCGAAAACCACGACTTGATTGAGAAGTTATTTTGCCATCTCTGAATTGTTAGGTAACTGCGTGCTCTAGATGCAACTCCAGGAAGGGTAACAAGACGCTGCTGCAAGCAAACATGAAGCTACGCAAGATCCCCAAGGTCTGTGACACTGCTTGCTCTTCTTGGATCTTGAATAATACTGCAATATTTGTGAAGTGCAGTTAATTACCGAACTGTCCCATATTATAAGAAGAGTGATCCTTGCTGAATTGCGCCGCAGGGGCCGAAGGAATTCGACATCATCGCGGTGCCCTTGACGAAATCCGCCTTCAGGACGATCCGGAGGAGGCACGGGCTGCCTGAAGAGTGGCTGCAGTACCTTGCCGGGCCATCTCCATGACCAAGGGAGGACTTCCTTCAGACCATAACCAGTAGCCATCACTCCATCTCCATGTATATATATTACCAGGCTCATCTTCTCCAGCCAAAGATTCATGTCTATCCATCACCAGCTCTGTACATGCCTTGCTACCTTCTGATTTCTGAAAATAAATCTGTACGTGTCACTGATTTATCAGTAAGTAAATAAAACAAGAAACCGACTTGAGTGTACATGCCACGTGCAGTTTGCGTGGACCTTGATTTCCTGTCAGAAATAATTGGAACGCTAAGGCCTTGTAAAATGCAAGGTGTTTAGGGGGAGTGCTTAGTAAAATAAACCAAGCTTTTTCTAAGCACAAGTGCTTATCTCTATATGAGGTGTGCTTAATTAAGCATCTACCCTATGCAAATAGGCACCGGTCCTTCTGAAAAATCGGTTTATTTCTCTGAGCATCTCTCCTAAGCACCTTTCATTGTACAACGCCTAAGAATTTACTAATAGTTAGTTGTAGTTTTTTTATTTTCCTCTAAGTGCGAGGCATTCACATAGAGGGCTACTTGTTCATTTTTTGTTTTCTCATTTGATCACATAGAGACCTTGATACCGACTTGAATATTGGTTGTTTGGAATTATGCGGACGTGATGGCTACATTTCATTCTAGTGATGTTTGGAAATATTGGTTAGCCATCACTCCGTCTCCGTCTCCGTTTGCATATCTAGTGATGTTTAACCGTGTATTTTGGTCCTGATTAATTTGTGATATTTATGCGCGCTTGTTATATGTTGCGGAATTCCGTTGATGATCTACATTGTTTTTTTCATGTTGCATGAATCATATGAATTTAGGGATCATATATGAGGTACTACGTACACTGCTATGGGCACGGGCGAGAATCCCCGGTCACTGTCCGCGGACTTACAAGGAGGATTAGCTATGTCTTGCCCTAGATGAGCCTGGTCACTCGCCGTCCGGCCGGGCACGCGCGCCGCGCCTGCCCTCGCGCAAAGATCAAACTGATATTGCCTGCGAAAAAGAATTTTTACCTGAGCCGGGAGCTACCGGTGGAGCATCCATCGTTAAACGTTGCTTTGAGATTGATCTGGCTGAAGACTCCACCATACTTTTATTTCTGTCGTTTAGCAATACAAATCTTATACAAACAAATATACTCCGATGGATAGAGGCCACAGCAGCACCTTTTGTCAAGTTGAGAGCAAATAGGTGCACCACGGCTGCATACAAACACTAAATACATGCACTTTGTTTTCCATGTGACATTTTAAAAGGTTGATAACTTTTGAACTAAATATCTAGTTTTCAAACTTTTTATATTTTTGAATTCAGGGCGACAAGACCTTTAAAACAAGATCAATCTTGGATACATTTTGGCTAGTTTGAATTTAATCGTCTCACTCATTTTAGAAAACGCATTTTAGTCAGTTTCACATTTCACTAGTTTTAGAAAATCTTTCAGTCAGTTTCACATTTCACTAGTTTTAGAAAATCTTTCAGTCAGTTTCACATTTGGCTAGTTTGAATTTAATCGTTTCTCTCATTTCAGAAAACGCATTTTAGTCAGTTTCACATTTCACTAGTTTTAGAAAATCTTTCAGTCAGTTTCACATTTGGCTAGTTTGAATTTAATCATTTCACTCATTTCAGAAAACGCATTTTAGTCAGTTTCACATTTCTCTAGTTTTAGAAGATCTTTCAGTCGGTTTCACGTTTCACTAGTTTCAGAAAATCTTTCAGTCAGTTTCATATTTCACTAGATTCGGAAAACACATTACGCGCATTTACAAAAGATAGATTTCACTCATTTTAGAAATTTCACTATATTTAACGTATTTCACACCGAAATATGTGTCATGTGTATGGAAAACAAATTTCACTCGTTTCAAATATTGGTTTCACTCAATTCGAAAAAATATTTCATTTACTCAAGAAACTGATTTCACTCATTTCAGAAAAACTATCAGTTAAAAAACCAATTTCACTTGTTTCAAAAATAGATTTCACTCATTTCAGAAAACATAGTAGTCATTTCACTGTGAATTTATGAAAAATATTGACTTGTATTTCACTCATCAAAAATATCAATTTCAAACACTAAAAAAAAGCAGTTTCATACAAAATATTGGTCATATTTCACTTTTTAAAAATGGCTTATTTCACTCGTTCTAGGAAACACATTACACTCACTCAATTGAAATAGTATATTTCACTTGTTTCAAAAAACTGATTTCAAACATTACAAAATATATTGATTTAACTCATTTCACTAGTTTCACAAAACACATTACACTCACTCAATTGAAATACTCCTATATTTCACTCGTTTCAAAAATTGATTTTAAAACTAATTTCACTCATTTCAAATACATTACACTTTTGAAATACAAAGTTTCACCCTTTTGTGAAATATATTTCTGAAAGGATTAAAATATGCTTTTTAAGATAACAGATCGGTTCTACGTAAGTTGAAAAATAATTAGTTTCACTCTCTTGGGATATATGAAGCTGGAATAATTAAAATCAGTTTCATAAAAAAGTGAGAAGAATTAGTATTTTGAAAATGAGTGAGATTTGTTTTCTCAAAGAATTGAAATTAGTTTTTGAAATAAATCAAAATGTTTTTTTTAAATTGAAATCTACTTTTAAAAAATATTTCAAATAAGTTTAATGTGAGAGAGGTTGATTTGTTGGAGAAAATAAACTAACATAGTCTGCACGTCTGAAGTGAGAGGTGCGTCAAGTGTAAGTGAAAAGAGTGACATGCACGTAGGTGGGACCCCAGCTGATCAAATACGATGGAGTCAGATGAACAAAAGAGAGAAATACATGGATACAATTTTTGAGCTGGCAGTATCCTATTGGTGATCCGTCATTCTTTTCTTTGATGGATATTGTGGTGGTATCAGAGGCAGGTAACGGATATTAGTGTCAAGCTTAGAGATGTTTCCATTATCTTTTCAATTTTGTCACGGTGGTCCTTACGTCACTTATATTTTGATCTTTATGATACGAATGAGACACGTATTATCATGAAAAAAAACGCTTTGCGGTATTGCCTGCCTGCTCGCCCGTCTCGGGGCTAGGGACGTTCCGTACTGTAGGCGCCTCAAAAGGGGGAAGGAAAACCGCCACCGACGTTTCCATCGCAGGCATCGGTTTGGAGGATGAGCTTAATCAATCCACTCTCCCACTGAACCTGACAGTGATATGTTTCTCTTTGACCAGCAAGCTAGCTACTCCAGCTAGGAGAGGAGTGCCACTGTACCAGCGACTGGTCAAATGGAACACCGAGACGCGTGCACGCGCCCGTCTTGAGCAAACATATCGACATGAGGATCTCCTTTTTTTGTTAGATGACACGGGCATATGTTACGTGATAGACTACACACGAACACTCCTCCGAGCTCTGCAAGTCTGAACGCCAAATGCGGGCTCGAATTGAAGGTGGAATGTGAAAATATTACCAAGAAGAAGAAGAAGAAGAAGCGTGCAGGAGCAGCACGCGCATATCGGCCGATCGTGTCGATCTGCGCCTGCCATTTCCTATACGATTTCCGCACTGACGGATGGAGTAGCGACCTGCGAAAGCCACGTACACCCCGTGGTTCGAGGCCCGGCCGGTCTGCGCGGCCCGCGCGTGCGTGGGTGCATGCGGCGGCAGAACGGTGTCAGTCGGTCGGAGGAGTGCCGCTGGCAGAAGCCTCTCCTCGGTCGAACGAAGGCCGCGCGCGGACCGGAGGCGCCGGATCAGCAGGCGGCATACGCGCTGCCTGCACTTACGGGGTGCACGCCATGCATGGCTCTGGCTCTGGCTCTCGTCGCAGCAGACGACTATAGTACTACGTTCTCGTCCCGAGGCCGGGGGTTTGTCAGATCTAATTGACGTTGTTCCGAAGCAAATTGACCTGTCAGAATGTCGGATCTACTCCCGTGAAAATAAACAGATCTGATCTTTATCTGGAATTTCAACACAAAATGGCCTCTTCTGCATGACGCCCGGGGTTAGGGCGCCATGTTAGAGAGCATGACACCCCGGGCTAGGATGTCATGGTAGTGACATGTAGCATGGCGCCCCGGCCTAGGGCACCATGCTAAATAGCATGACGCCCTAGCCCGAAGCGAGCATGGCGCCCTAACCACGGACGTCATGCAAAAGAGGCCATTTCATGAAAAAAAAAATTCATATTGAGGCCATTTTGTGTTGTAGTTTCGGATAAGGGTTAGTTTTGTCCATTTCCCAACCACTTTACATGCATCCAGGCCGATGAACTGACATGCATTATAATACTCCTGACATCTCACTTGGATTCGGCGTTCGATCGCTTCCTTCAGCTTAGGGCTTCGTCCCAGATGGTCGGTTGCCCCTTTGCGGTGGCAGCAAACCAAGCCAACATGCCCGTTACTTAGAAGCATGGCTAAAGATCAACGTTGATGCAGCTTTGCTTTGGGGAATTTATAATGAAGGAAGACGAAGCATGGGAGTTTTTCTTTCTCCCTTTCAGAACACCATGCATGACTGTGGTGTCAAAAAAACATCCTACATTATAAGATGGAGAGAGTAATTAATTAAGAAAGAGTAAGCACCCGAGTGATTGTAAGAGATGCAAGGGGAAATTTTGTGGCTGCGGGCGCGCAGTAGTTTGCCCTTCGTAGCGGATGTGATGATAGCAGAAGCATATGTCCTCAGAGACAATCTTACTTTGGCTCAGCGTCTTATAGCTTAACCAAATTCGTGATTCAGTCTGATAATGCGTGGAAACCATGGAGGATTGAGCTGATTCGGCTACAGCTGTTGCGGCTGTCTTCTATGATTGCAAATATATGTCCTTGCTTCAGGGTTCTCCTCTATATATAGATTACGAACATTGTCCTAGGGAGTATAACGAGGTCACACACTTGCCGGCTAGCAATAATTTTCGAAATTCGGTAGTAACTAAGAGCATCTCCAGCCGTTGGCCTCACAGGCGGCGATTTTACGCGCTGGAACTAAAATCGGCGCGGGGGCGAGTGGGTTCCCAGCCGCTCACTCCAGGGTCGCCCCAGACGCGGTTTTTTTTATTTAAAAAAATCTGAATTTGGTAAAGTTCGGCTAAATTCGGCAAATTGGACAGAAAAGTTCGGCTAAATTCGACAAACCTGACATTAATATTCAACATGTTCGGCGTTACATAAATTATTTTTTTAAAAGACATCTACGGGACGAACAAGTCGCTGAGCGCGGCGAAGTCACCGTCGTCCTCGTCGGCGGCGGCGGCCTTCTCCTTCTTGATGGCGCGGCCGCCCCTGCTGGACCCCTACCCGGCGTCTCCAAGGCGGACCTGTGGTGGCGGCGCATCATCGTCGTCGTCGGGGAAGCGTTCGGCCATCGCTAGAGAGGGAAGAGAAGTGGAAGACGGGGGAGATAGCAGAGCTCGGCGGCACGGACGGGAGAGAGCAGAGACTCGGCGGCGGCTGGTTTGGGCTCGGGCTCGTGTGGCCATCAGCAAGGAGGAGCGGCAGGTTTTATAGCCCGCGCCGTGTGTACGCATGAGGCATCGCTGCGTCGCCGGTGACGCACCGCCCGTGAGGAATCAATGGCAAGGCTGACCGGCAGCAGCCTTGCCATTGATTCCCCGCGGGGAACCGAGGCGCTCTGGGGAAGACGAGGCGTCGTCTCGCTGACGCGGCTAGCCCGCCACTTTTTCGTGCTAAAACCGTTCGCTCCGTCGCCCTCCAGCGTGCTGGGTTCGGCCTGGGTATGCCAGCGCCAGTTTCGGGCCAAATCAATGAAAAACGGATTTCTGGGATGCGACTGGGCCGATTTTTGGCGCCGGCGCAACAAAAACGTCTGAAAAAAGCCTGTTGGGGACGCGGCTGGAGATGCTCTAATGTGTCGGATGAGATGATGACTCCATGACCCATCTAGCTTAATCATGCGAACATGCCTCGTCTGATCGTATTTGCAAAAACAAAGTGCTTGTGACCAACGACTGCCAACAAACCACACACGTTCCGTCGTCAATGCCAAGGTTTTTCTACTCTGCTCTGCAGCGATTAGCTTCTTCAATCTTCAAACTAGCGAGTACAGTCGATAATAGATATTACTTGCTAGTGTGTAGACATTACTTGCTAGTGTGTATGCATTCGTGTTCGAAGTATACGACGTGTGTTCCAAAATGAAATGGACATCAGTCTCTTTGGACTGTGATAAGAATTCTCCAGGAGTTTTGGAGGACCCCCATGCATCCTTTGGATTTTTTGTATACAAGCTCTCTGGATTGTAGTAGGATTGAGGAGCTCTAAACCAGTGGTGCTAGAGCTTGCTATGAATGTGCACTTTAGTGCCTGAACTTGCAAAATACATTGAACTGGTTTCATAACTTGGCATGGACGTGCATGCATGGTTCAAATGGTGTTTGTATACGTCTGCGAATCTGAGGAGGCTCGCCAGCATGCCATGGGGCCCGCTGTCGGTGCCAAGGGTGCATGGCCTGGTTTTTTTTTGCGGAAAACCTTTGAAATTGTTTTCTTTCAATAAAGCCCTCAGGGAAAAACTGACAAATTATAAAATAAAAATTAGGTGTATAACTATAAGATAAAAATTACAACTCATGTACTCGATCGAACCAGCAACGTACCAGTCGAGTGCATGCGGCTAGCCACTCGACAATTTCCCATTTGCTGATATTCAATGATTCATAATCTTTATAAACATTTGGCCGAACAAAATAAATAAAGATAGTTTAATAATCCAGCAAAAACAGCACCAGATCTGTGACCGAACATGGGATCAAAGCTTGTAGACCAGGCACGGATGCCAATCCAACTAATGAGTTGTCATGTATCAAAAGTACAAGTATTTTTTATGACTGTATAACAAACATAATTTCAAAAGAATGCAAAATTCTTCATGTTATTTTAAAAAGAATTCACGTGTTATTTTAAAACATATTCATAAAATTGAAAATATTTATGAAAGATTAAAATGAGATTCCAGTATTATCCATGTGAGTATTTTAAAAAAAATAGTATTATTCATGTCAGGATCCGCAGTTTAATGGCGCACTAGGCTTGTATTAATTTTTTTTAGAAAACACACAAACTTATATATTATATAAACTTTTCAACACAACATAGTTTTTTGCTAAAGCATGGACACACTGATATATTAAATAAATAGTTTATTAAAAATGTGGAAATTTTAAACTTATATGAGAATTTATTTAAATATATGAACATTTCTAAAATTACTTTCATATTTTATTAAATGCGAACATTTTTCAAATTATAAAATATATTCTTAATTCATAATTTTATTATGTGTATTTCTGTTAAATTATTGCATAGGTATTTGATGAAATTATATGAAATTTTTAACGTAATTTGTTTTAAATATATGTACATTGTTTGTAACGTGATAATAATTTATGTATTTTTTTAAAATGAAATGAAAAGGAACAAACCCGCTGAAAATTGAGCCACACCGTGGTTCGTTTTAGCCACATGGGCTCGTTATGATATAAACCTAAATTTATCATTTTGCCATTTGGTGTATTCGATTGAAGTGGTATGTGCGGCCGCCATATAGCTCCTGGTTGCAGGTTCAAATCAATGGCACTATATTGCTGGAATAAATATTTTTAATTTATGTTGTTCAACTTTATGTTTATAAAGTATATGAATTCTTTCTTGACACTAAATTTGAACAGGTTGACTGGCTAGCCACGCACACCTGTGCGTGTGGTTTGAACCCTAGACCAGTTTTAATTATTAATAGATTAATAAATACCACGTGACACATGTGATAAGCAATCCAACCAATTCAAAAATATATAAATACCACGTGACGTATAAAAATGAGATTTGAACCATATATGCACGTTCATGTCAAGTTATGAAACCAATTTAATGTATTTTACAAGTTCAGACACCAAAGTGCACATTCATAACAAATTCAAGCGCAGTAGTGATGTATTTACCAAATAGGCCTTAGGCCATAGAATTTTGTTCAGTGCGTGCCCACACACATGGTCGCTTCGTCCAAGTCAAGCAAAGTTGTGCGTCGACGCGGCCGGCGTTTGGTCATAGCACGACGGTCGAGCTCGATCTACTCTCTAGTGCCTAGCTAGCTACTTCAAACCTGCTCTACAACCCTCGCTGCTACTCTAGCTCTCGTTTTCTTCCGCCGACGAAAAGAACTCCCGGTTGGCCGGTTGGGATCAACCAACTCCATCTATCTCCATCGCGTGGCTCCCGTCCCCCACTCAACCCAAGCGTCTACAACTGTATTGGGCAAATCCGACCTCTCAAACGTTCGCGGACACTGACCGGACACGCGTCATATTTTGCCTTCCACACTTGCGTCTTTTATATTTTAAATCTCAAAACCATGCAATTCATGCAACGCTACGTAAAACACATGATCATAGTGCAGTTCATCGGATTAGCCGGACAAAAGAAACATGATTCATTGGAGTTCAACGCGGACAGTGCAAATCCATACTACAAAGATAGATAAAATATAAACAGAACAAGGAAGGGCCGAGGAAATCACCATTTCCTGTCAGCGCGGTTGTGCCCCTCCTCCGTGCAGGGGTCGGCGTGCGGAGGCGCGTCATCGGAGTTGAAGGTGGAGCCGTCCGTCATATCCGAGCCGGAGCTGCACCTCATGCCTGACAACCTGCGGAACAGGCGGTCCTGCTCCTTGGCATGGCGGGCCGCCTTCGCCTTCGCCGCCGCCTCCTTTGTTGCATCGCGTTCCGATAACTCCATGGCGAGTCGAAGCGCCTTGGCATTCTTGCGGTGGAGGCGTCACGCATCTGTCTTCGCTGTCGTGAGCGAGCGATGGAGGACAGAAGCGAGGAGCTCTACCTCGGGATTGACGGGCGCGCTCGTGCACGGACGTCGCTGCCCTCTCCCTCACCCGCTGCCACTCACGCCAGGCTGCTCGTGCTTCCGACTCCGGCGTCCGAGAGCGTGCCGGCCCCGCCGCGGGCACGAGGACCCAGCGGTGGCCGGGCACCACCTCCGGAGCAGAAGGTGCTTGTGGTGGGTGGCGTACCTGGTAGAGTGGAGCAGAGTGGCCGGAGCTGCGCACCGGGCGGGAAGGGCCGGAGACATCATCGACGGGCGCCGTGCACTGACAAAGTGGATCCGGCAGCGACAACCGAATGCCTCAATGCGATGCGGAGGGCGACCTCCTCCACAACGTCGGGATCCGCTTCGCGCAGCAGGCTAGACCAGTCTTCGTCAAAGCCGGAGTCCCCACCGGAGGCAGCGCTGCTTCGGTCGTCGGCCATTGAATGCGTTTGGAGTGGACGGAGAGGGGAGTGAAGTGAAGTTCAGATTGACTGTTTTTCAGACAGCGGTATTTGTGGGGCAGTTGTAGGCCAGGATGGGCCAAGTCGACGTGACGGGCGCGTCCGAAATGCCCTATATTTGGGCTGGATATTGGGGATGCCGGTTAACCCGAGCGTTTGACGACGGTTTGAAGAACCCTCCTGGGTCAAATCTCGTGACCGGGCGGCCTGCCTGGGCGTTTGAAACGGGTTCGGTTGTAGATGCTCAAACGCTACGCTACCGCGGAAGCAGCAGCTCGGGAAGACGGATCGCTCGCGTGCACGTCGGGTAAACAAACACAGGCGCAGAACGTAGCCGCAGCTGCCGGTGCCGCAATCATCGACGGAAGCTACGTGATCGAATCTCATGACGGAGGGAGTACGGAACGAAGGCACCAGGCACGGTAAACGAGCCCTACCACGGACTTCACCGACCAGCCGGCGACCAACCCGCCCAGCCCAACCACCGCGCTTGGCCGCGTGCATGGGAGGGTGCCTCTGCCTGTCATGGAGAAGCCCTAGCGAAACGCAACCGAAATGACTGACACGGTTGGTTTCACGATCCCGCTAGGTAAACATCCCATTTCGACATCATTCACTTCACAACCAATCATTCTCTACTGCTTAATTAATTGATGAGGCAAATTTTTTGCCTCCGTTTCGGAAAAAAAAACTTCACAACCAATCATGTTTTCCAGAGCAGATTATAACGGCCGTTGTTCAGAGCACGAACTGAAGCTCGGCGCACATTCTCGCCTCTAGCAACAGCAGGATCTGCCGCTCAAAAGCGAACAAGGATCAATCACAAAGACGCCCAAGCAAAGATCGCGATAAGCTCTAGATACAGAATGCGTATGGAAAGATAATATGACCAGATGAAAAGTCCCCAAGAATACGTATGAAAAGTAGTCCAGCCAGTGTTCCCAAGAACATGTATCAGATGGTCAAACAAGTTTGCAACTAGGATATCACACGGCATCAGTACTGCAGCTTTCAGTGATTCAGAGAGGTTCAGTAACATGCTACTCTCTTTCTTTCTGTCAAGGTGGTCTTGTTAAACAACTGATTACAAGGTTAACTTTTTACCTGACAAAACATATATAAATTCCTGCCGTCTATTCCTTTGATCAAACAGACAGTGCAGGCAACATATGACCAATACAGTCATGAAAAAGTTTAACCAGTACGGAAAAATTTGCAAGTGCACTCACAATCTGGTGGCTTTGGTACGAGTTTAAGGAGCCTTCAAAGATGTGGGTCGGTATACGAAGCCCATGTATGGTGCAACAATTCGATCCTATTTAACATGCTAAACTGACAGTCAGTTTCAAGTTTCTAAATCAAAGACATCTTGTAAGGTGTGCAGCTACACCAAGAAAACAAGGTCCAGGGCTAGCATTCCATATGGTGCTCTGAATAAGTAAACAAAACGATCAAAAGGCCAGCCCTAAGCTATCTTACTATCTTAGAAGAATATATGCATGCAGGACTGGAGCTTTCAACACTAAGTTGAAGGACCAGAGTCCAGCAACAGCAACCTATTTTGTATCCAGTGGTCTAAAGAAAGTTCTCTAACATAATTGTCACATCTACTTGATTCACTCACTTAGATGTGCAATAACTAGGGCACATCTAGATGTGCCCTAGACACACCCCAAAACAACGCACTAAGCTAAACATGTTAACAGATCAAGGGTGATATGCAATTATGCACAGCTTATTTTAAGCTACTATACAGTGCAAAATACGCCCTGACATAACTGTCACATTCCTGCCTTCTAACTTCAGATCAAGCAAATATTGCAAGCACCATTTAATCAAACCATCAAGTACTACCATTGCAAATGCAAAATTAGGTGTTTATCAATTAAAGCACATTCAGTAGGCATGATTGATCAGGAAACGACCATTGCTACTGCAAAATAGGGTGTGTATCAACTAAACGCCAAACCCTAAATCACAGGGACACCACAATTGCAATATCCAGTAATGACAGGTTATATACGCAGCAGCACGATATAAAACAAGAAACACAAGAGCAAGGACAATCTAGCCGCATATGTTGCACATCATGGGCAACGACAAAGAACAAGCAAATTTAAGCCATGAACTCATTACCACAATATCTCAGATTCTTCAACTAATCAAAACATGCATACTCATACCACAATATCTCAGATTCTTCAACTAAGCAAAACAATGCATACTTTAACACTTCAGTAGTGTCTCTTCCATCATCATAATCTTGCGTAACAACGAGAGGAAAACTAGCGCAAAGGAAGAGCCTTTTCTTGGCGCGCGCCTACTTCTCGGAGGAGTTGGGGCCGCGCTTCTTGCCGAAGCCGACGACGGCGGTGACGAAGCGGCGGTTGTACTGGATCCTCTTGTGGGCGCGGCCGCGGGGCTGCTTCTTCTTGTCCTGCTTGGCGACCTTGGGCGTCTGCCCGCGGACCTTCCCGGCACGGGCCAGCGATCCGTGCACCTTGCCTGCGCAAACAGCGGCGAGCGAGCGAGCGTCAGGGTCTGAGTAAGCTACGGCGTTGAAAGGGGGTTGAGAGGGGCATGGAGGTGAGGGGGTTACCCATGTCGACGGCGGCGGTGGGGCGGCGGAGAAGGAGGGTTGGAGGCGAGTGCGCGAGGGTTTGCGACGGCGGCGGCGGTTGTGGAGGGAGAAGGGCAACCCTAGGTGGGCGTGGGGGATTTTATATAGCAGGGCTCTTCTGGGTCGGTGCACACCGTAGTGACTTGGGTATTTATTGGGCTATAGGTACTGGGCAAATGGGCCTGGGTACACATTCTGCGTAGTTTGGGCTCCAGTTACAGATAACGTGGATTGTGGGGAGCCGTCGTCTCTTATTCTTTATTCTTTTTTATTAAGTTATGTAATTGGGTTTTATTTTCGCGAATAGGCAAAGCTTGCGTATCTTTCATTAATAGAAGAATTGAAAATTTTTATAGGTAGCTTACCAAGCTGACCGCTTGGTATTGATAAAAGGAATTAGAATGGTTACAAAGTTAGGTGCAACACATGACACAAACGCAAAAAGGTGCGAACAGAGACGTATCAGCATCCTCAAACTTAATTCCTGCTCGTTCTCGAGTAGCTAAATGATAAAAACAGATTTTTTTTAGTGAAATACTGTCTAACATGTGCATCACATATTCTTTTCTTTTATAGCATGGACATTTGGCCTTTTAGATGATTCAAACCAAGGGGGAGACTTGTGTGAGATCTCACATTAGGTGAGATCAATGTGATAATTTTTTTAATCTACACGTTCAAACATTCTTAAAAAAATTGTAGACACACATCAATGGTTGATGTTCAATCTCAAAAAGTTTCAGCTCCTAATTCAACCTACATTAATAGAAACAAAAAAGACAAAACTGGATGTGAATAGTGTCAAAATACTATTCAACCAAAGCTGCCACTATTCACATCTGAATTTGTCTTTTTTGAATCTCCAAATATACTTGGAGTTTTGAGCTGAATTTTTTTGGAATTGTAGACATATCCCACATGAATGTTATCAAATAATTTCAGATTTTTTCGAAAGGTCTAAATATGAATTTTTAGAATTGATCTCACGATCTCACCTAATGTGAGATCTCATACAAGTCTTCCCCTTCAAACCAATAGTCTATAATTGACATGAGGACATCAATACTCAAGCATATCAACAAGCAACCATGTCTTTTAAAATATCAACACTAAAGAAAACTATCCCTAGATCATAATGCTCAATCATTGATCCATTCATGAAATACACTCAAATATTAGCTATAATAATAGTGTTTCCTAGTTGGTGCTTTATAAAAGAAGATAGAGACTCAACAAAAAAAAATTGCATAAAGATAAATAGTGTTGGGGAACGCAGTATTTCAAAATTTTCCTACGATCACGCAAGATCTATCTAGGAGAAGCATGGCAACGAGACAGGAGAGTGTGTCCACGTACCCTCATAAACCAAAGCAGAAGCGTTAAGTAACGCGGTTGATGTAGTCGAACGTCTTCGCGATCCAACCGATCTAGTACCGAACGCACGGCACCTCCGCGATCTGCACACATTCAGCTCGGTGACGTCCCTCGTACTCTTGATCCAGCTGAGGCCGAGGGAGAGTTTCGTCGGCACGACGGCGTGGTGACGGTGATGATGAAGTTACCGGCGCAGAGCTTCGCCTAAGCACTATGACAATTTGATCGAGGTGTGAAACTGTGGAGGGGGCACCGCACACGGCTAAAATATCAACTTGTGTGTCTGTGGGGTGCCCCCTCCCCCGTATATAAAGGAGGGAGGAGGAGAAGGCCGGTCTAGGAGGGGCGCGCCTATAGGGGGAGTCCAACTAGGATTCCCAATCCTAGTTGGAGTCCCCTTCCTTTTCCAAGAGGGGAGAGAGGGAAGGAGTAGGAGAGGGAGAAGGAAAGAGAGGGGGCGCCACACCCTCCCTAGTCCAATTCGGACTTGCCATGGGGGGGTGCGACCACCCTTTGAGGCCCTTCTCTTCTTTCCCGTATGTCCCATTAAGGCCCACTACTTCCTCTGGCGAATTCGTGTAACTCTCCGGTACTCTGAAAAATACCCGAATCACTCGGAACTTTTCCAATGTCCGAATATAGCCTTCCAATATATCGATCTTTATGTCTCGACCATTTCGAGACTCCTCGTCATGTCCGTGATCTCATCCGGGACTCCGAACAACCTTCGGTACATCAAATCACATAACTCATAATACAAATCGTCATTGAACGTTAAGCATGCGGACCCTACGGGTTCGAGAACTATGTAGACATGACCGAGACACATCTCCGGTCAATAACCAATAGCGGAACCTGGATGCTCATATTGGCTCCTACATATTCTACGAAGATCTTTATCGGTCAAACCGCATAACAACATGTGTTGTTCCCTTTGTCATCGGTATGTTACTTGTCCAAGATTCGATCGTCGGTATCATCATACCTAGTTCAATCTCGTTACTGGCAAGTCTCTTTACTCATTCCGTAATGCATCATCTTGCAACTAACTCATTAGCCACATTGCTTGCAAGGCTCATAGTGATGTACATTACCGAGAGGGCCCAGAGATACCTCTCCGATAGACGGAGTGACAAATCCTAATCTCGATCTATGCCAACTCAACAAACACCATCGGAGACACCTGTAGAGCATATTTATAATCACCCAGTTACGTTGTGATGTTTGATAGCACACAAGGTGTTTCTCCGGTATTCGGGAGTTGCATAATCTCATGGTCAGAGGAACATGTATAAGTCATGAAGAAAGCAGTAGCAATAAAACTGAACAATCATTATGCTAAGCTAACGGATGGGTCTTGTCCATCACATCATTCTTTAATAATGTGATCTCGTTCATCAAATGACAGCACATGTTCATGGCTAGGAAACTTAACCGTCTTTGATTAACGAGCTAGTCAAGTAGAGGCATACTAGGGACACTCTGTTTGTCTATGTATTCACACATGTACTAAGTTTCCGGTTAATACAATTCTAGCATGAATAATAAACATTTATCATGATATAAGGAAATATAAATAACAACTTTATTATTGCCTCTAGGGCATATTTCCTTCAGTCTCCCACTTGCACTAGAGTCAATAATCTAGTTCACATCGTCATGTGATTTAACACCAATAGTTCACATCTTTATGTGATTAGTTCACATCTCCATGTGAGTAACACCCAAAGGGTTTACTAGAGTCAATAATCTAGTTCACATCGCTATGTGATTAACACCCAAAGAGTGATCATGTTTTTCTTGTGAGAGAAATTTAGTCAACGGGTCTGCCACATTCAGAGCCGTATGTATTTTGCAAATTTTCTATGTCTACAATGCTTTGCACGGAGCTACTCTAGCTAATTTCTCCCACTTTCAATATGTATCTAGATCGAAACTTAGAGTCATCCAAATCGGTGTCAAAGCTTGCATCGACGTAACTCTTTACGACGAACTCTTTGTCACCTCCATAACCGAGAAACATTTCCTTATTCCACTAAGGATATTTTTGACCACTGTCCAGTGATCCACTCCTGGATCACTATTGTACCCTCTTGCCAAACTTATGGTGAGGTACACAATAGGTCTGGTACATGATACGTCTCCAACGTATCTATAATTTTTGATTGTCCCATGCTATTATATTATCAACCTTGGATGTTTTATATGCATTTATATGCTATTTTATATGATTTTTGGGACTAACCTATTAACCTAGAGCCCAGTGCCAGTTTCTGTTTTTTCCTTGTTTTAGAGTATCGCAGAAAAGGAAAATTAAACGGAGTCCAATTGACCTGAAACTTCACGGAACTTATTTTTGGACCAGAAGAAGCCCACGAAGTATCGGAGTTGGACCAGAAGAGTCCCGGGCTGCCCATGAGGGTGGGGGCGTGCCCACCCCCCTGGGCACGCCCTCCTGCCTCGTGGACAGCCCGAGGGTCCACCGACGTACTTCTTCCTCCTCCCATATATACCCATATACCCTAAAAACTTCGGAGAACGGAATAGATCGGGAGTTCCATCGCCAGAAGCCTCCGTAGCCACCGAAAACCAATCTAGACCCGTTCCGGCACCCTGTCGGAGGGGGGAATCCATCTCCGATGGCCATCTTCATCATCCCGGCGCTCTTCATGACGAGGAGGGAGTAGTACACCTCGGGGCTGAGGGTATGTACCAGTAGCTATGTGTTTGATCTCTCTCTATCTCTATCTCTCTCTCTCTCTCTCGTGTTCTTGAGGTGATACGATATTGATGTATCGCGAGCTTTGCTATTATAGTTGGATCTTATGATGTTTCTCCCCCTCTACTCTCTTGTAATGGATTGAGTTTTCCCTTTGAAGTTATCTTATCGGGTTGAGTCTTTAAGGATTTGAGAACACTTGATGTATGTCTTGCGTGGGGTACCTGTGGTGACAATGGGGTATTCTATGATCCACTTGATGTATGTTTTGGTGATCAACTTGCGGGTTCCGTGACCTTGGGAATCTATGCATAGGGGTTGGCACACGTTTTCGTCTTGACTCTCTGGTAAAAACTTTGGGGCACTCTTTGAGGTTCTATGTGTTGGTTGAATAGATGAATCTGAGATTGTGTGATGCATATCGTATAATCATACCCACGGATACTTGAGGTGACATTAGGGTTTTGGTTGATTTGTGTCTTAAAGTGTTATTCTAGTACGAACTCTAGGGCTGTTTGTGACACTTATAGGAATAGCCCAACGGATTGATTGGAAAGAATAACTTTGAGGTGGTTTCGTACCCTACCATAATCTCTTCGTTTGTTCTCCGCTATTAGTGACTTTGGAGTGACTCTTTGTTGCATGTTGAGGTATAGTTATGTGATCCAATTATGTTATTATTGTTGAGGGAACTTGCACTAGTGAAAGTATGAACCCTAGGCCTTGTTTCCTATCATTGCAATACCATTTACGCTCACTTTTACCATTAGTTACCTTGCTGTTTTTATAATTTCAGATTACAAATACCTTTATCTACCATCCATATTGCACTTGTATCACCATCTCTTCGCCGAACTAATGCACCTATACAATTTTCCATTGTATTGGGTGTGTTGGGGACACAAGAGACTCTTTGTTATTTGGTTGCAGGGTTGCTTGAGAGAGACCATCTTCAACCTATGCCTCCCATGGACTGATAAGCCTTAGGCCATTCACTTGAGGGAAATTTGCTACTGTTCTACAAACCTCTGCACTTGGAGGCCCAACAACGTCTACAAGAAGAAGGTTGTGTAGTAGACATCAGTACATAGCATAGCATACTTTATAGAACCTATAACTGAGGCATAGGAAATGACTTTTCATTCTCTTGCTATTTTCTGCTGTGGCCGGGTTTTGAGTCTTTACTCAACTTCATGTTGGGGAACGTAGCAATAATTCAAAATTTTCCTACGTGTCACCAAGATCAATCTAGGAGATACTAGCAATGAGAGAGAGGGAGTGCATCTTCATACCCTTGAAGATCGCTAAGCGGAAGCGTTGCAAGAACGCGGTTGGTGGAGTCGTACATGCAGCAATTCATATCGCGGTCCATTCCAATCTAAGCACCGAACAACGGCACCTCCGCGTTCAACACACGTACAGCCCGGGGAAGTCTCCCCCTTCTTGATCCAGCAAGGGGAGAGGAGAAGTTGAGGGAGAACTCCGACAGCACGACGGCGTGGTGGTGATGGAGCTCGTGGTTCTCCGGCAGGGCTTCGCCAAGCGCTACGGAGGAGGAGGAGGTGTAGGAGAGGGGGAGGGCTGCGACAGGGGAAGGGTGTGGCAGCCCTCCCACCCACTATTTATAGGGGAAGGGGAGAGGGGGCCGCCCCCAGATCCCATCTACAAGGGAGGGGCGGCGGCCAAGGGGGGAAACTTGCCCCCCCCCCCCCAAGTCAGGTAGAGGCGCCCCACCCCCTAGGGTTTCTAACCCTAAGCGCCTTGGGCCCCTTGGGGGGTGCACCAGCCCACCAGGGGCTGGTTCCCTCCCTTGTTCAGCCCACTAGGCCCACCGGGGCAGGTGGCCCCACCCGGTGGACCCCCAGACACCTTTCGGTGGTCCCGGTATAATATCGATAACCCCCGAAACCATTCCGGCGGCCGAAACTGGACTTCCCATATATAAATCTTCACCTCCGGACCATTCCGGAACTCCTCGTGACGTCCGGGATCTCATCCGGGACTTCGAACAACCTTCGGTAACCACATACTATTTCCCATAACAACTCTAGCGTCACCGAACCTTAAGTGTGTAGACCCTGTGGGTTCGGGAACCATGCAGACATGACCGAGACATCTCTCCGGCCAATAACCAACAACGGGATCTGGATACCCATGTTGGCTCCCACATGTTCCACGAGGATCTCATCGGATGAACCACGATGTCGGGGATTCAATCAATCGCGTATACAATTCCCTTTGTCCATCGGTATGTTACTTGCCCGAGATTCGATCGTCGGTATCTCTATACCTCGTTCAATCTCGTTACCGACAAGTCTTTTTACTCGTTCCGTAACGCATGATCCCGTGGCTAAATCCTTAGTCACATTGAGCTCGTTACGATGATGCATTACCGAGTGGGCCCAGAGATACCTCTCCGTCATATGGAGTGACAAATCCCAGTCTCGATTCGTGCCAACCCAACAGATACTTTCGGAGATACCTGTAGTGCACCTTAATAGCCACCCAGTTACGTTGTGACGTTTGGTACACCCAAAGCATTCCTACGGTATCCGGGAGTTGCACAATCTCATGGTCTAACGAAATGATACTTGACATTAGAAAAGCTTTAGCAAACGAACTACACGATCTTGTGCTACGCTTAGGATTGGGTCTTGTCCATCACATCATTCTCTAATGATGTGATCCCATTATCAATGACGTCCAATGTCCATGGTCAGGAAACCATGACCATCCATTGATCGACAAGCTAGTCAACTAGAGGCTTACTAGGGACATATTACGATCTATGTATTCACACATGTATTACGGTTTCCGGTTAATAAAATTATAGCATGAACAATAGACAATTATCATGAACACGGAAATATAATAATAACCACTTTATTATTGACTCTAGGGCATATTTCCAACAGTCTCCCACTTGCACTAGAGTCAATAATCTAGTTACATTGTGATGAATCGAACACCCATAGAGTTCTGCTGTTGATCATATTTTGCTCGCGGAAGAGGTTTAGTCAATGGATCTGCGATATTCAGATCCGTATGAACTTTACAAATATCTATGTCTCCATCCTGAATATATTCACGAATGGAGTTGAAGCGATGCTTGATATGCCTAGTCTTCTTGTGAAACCTGGGCTCCTTAGCAAGGGCAATAGCTCCAGTCTTGTCACAGAAGAGAGTCATTGGGCCCGACGCATTGGGAATAACTCCTAGGTCGGTGATGAACTCCTTCATCCAGACTGCTTCCTGTGCTGCCTCCGAGGCTGCTATGTACTCCACTTCACATGTAGATCCCGCCAGGACACTTTGCTTGCAACTGCACCAGCTGACTGCTGATAACCCACAAGTATAGGGGATCGCAACAGTTTTCGATAAGTAAGAGTGTCGAACCCAACGAGGAGCTAAAGGTAGAACAAATATTCCCTCAAGTTCTATCGACCACTGATACAACTCTATGCACGCTTGACGTTCGCTTTACCTAGAACAAGTATGAAGCTAGAAGTACTTTGTAGGTGTTGTTGGATAGGTTTGCAAGATAATAAAGAGTACGTAAATAAAAAGTAGGGGCTGTTTAGATAAAGAAACAATAAAGTAAATATAGCGAGTGTGGAAAGGTGGTGGTCGGAGTTGCGAAATTGCCCCTAAGCAATTGACTACTTTACTAGACCGATGGCAAGTATTATGTGGGAGAGGCCACTGCTAGCATGTCATCCCTGACTTGGAATTCTATGCACTTATGATTGGAACTATTAGCAAGCATCCGCAACTACTAATGTTCATTAAGGTAAAACCCAACCATAGCATTAAGATATATTGGTCCCCCTTCAATCCCGTATGCATCAATTTCTATGATAGGTTGAAGCTTCTGACACTCTTGCCCTCCAATACATAGTCCTATCAACATACAACTAACCCTAGGGTGTGATCCACACGCGCAATCATATGATGGGCACCAAAGGACAGCAACATGACCACAAGCAAATTAAATCAATCATAGCAATTCATCAACCACCGATAGGACAACGAAAATCTACTCAGACATCATAGGATGGCAACACATCATTGGATAATAATATGAAGCATAAAGCACCATGTTCAAGTAGAGGGTACAACGGGTTGCGGGATAGTGGACCGCTGTAGATAGAGGGGGGAAGGTGATGGAGATGTTGGTGAAGATGGCGGAGGTGTTGGAGTAGATCGCGGTGATGATGATGATGGCCACGGCAGCGTTCCGGCGCCACCGGAAGAGAAGGGGAGAGGGGGCCCCTTCGTCTTCTTCTTCCTTGACCTCCTCCCTAGATGGGAGAAGGGTTTCCCCTCTGGTCCTTGGCCTTCATGGCATGGGAGGGGCGAGATCCCTCCGAGATTGGATCTGTCTCTCCGTCTCTCTCTGTTTCTGCGTTCTCTTCTGGCTCTGTTTCACCGTTTCGTATATATATGGAGATCCGTAACTCCGATTGGCCTGAAACCTTTGCCGTGATTTTTTTTTCCGAATATTAGCTTTCTTGCGGCAAAAGAAGAGCGTCAACTGCCTTACGATGGGCTCACGAGGGTAGGGGGCGCGCCCTGGGGGGGGGGGGGCGCCCCCCTGCCTCGTGACCACCTCGGGCACTGGTTTGCGTTGATTTTCCTTCCAAATTGGGCACTGGATCAATATGTTAGTCCCAAAAATAATATAAAAAGTTGCCAAAAAGTATATGAAAGTTGAATAATATTGGCATGGAACAATCAAAAATTATAGATACGACGGAGACGTATCAACTACCCCACCACTCAAAATGTACACGTATCCGGTTTGTGACTTAGAGTCATCCAGATCTGTGTCGAAGCTAGCATCGACGTAACCTTTTACGATGAGCTCTTCGTCACCTCCATAAATGAGAAACATATCCTTAGTCTTTTTTAGGTACTTTAGGATATTCTTGACCGTTGTCCAGTGTTCCATGCCGGGATTACTTTGGTACCTCCCTACCAAACTCACGGCAAGGTTCACATCAGGTCTGATACATAGCATGGCATACATAATAGACCCTATGGCCGAGGCATAGGGGATGACACTCATCTTTTCTCTATCTTCTGCCGAGGTCGGGCATTGAGCCGTGCTCAATTTCACACCTTGCAATACAAGCAAGAACCCCTTCTTGGACTAATCCAGGTTGAACTTCTTCAATATCTTGTCAAGGTATGTGCTTTGTGAAAGATCAATAAGGCGTCTTGATCTATCTCTATAGATCTTGATGCCTAAATTGTAAGCAGCTTCTCCAAGGTCCTTCATTGAAAAACACTTATTCAAGTAGGCCTTTATGCTTTACAAAAATTCTATATCATTTCCCATCAATAGTATGTCATCCACATATAATATGAGAAATGCTACAGAGCTCCCACTCACTTTCTTGTAAACACGGGCTTCTCCATAAGTCTGCGTCAACCCAATCGCTTTGATCATCTCATCAAAGCGAATGTTCCAACTCCGAGATGCTTGCACCAGCCCACAGATTGAGCGCTGGAGCTTGCATACCTTGCCAGCATTCTTAGGATCGACAAAACCATCCGGCTGCATCATATACAATTCTTCCTTAAGGAAATCATTAAGGAATGCTATTTTGACGTCCATTTGCCATATCTCATAATCATAGAATGCGGCAATTGCTAACATGATTTGGACGGACTCCAGCTTCGCTACGGGTGAGAAAGTCTCATCGTAGTCAACCCCTTGAACTTGTCGATAACCCTTAGCGACAAGCCGAGCCTTATAGATGGTCACATTACCATCTGCGTCAGTCTTCTTCTTAAAGATCCATTTATTTTCTATGGCTTGCCGATCATCGGCCAAGTCTGTCAAAGTCCATACTTCATTTTCATACATGGATCCTATCTCGGATTTCATGGCTTCAAGCCATTTGTTGGAATCCGGGCCCGCCATCGCTTCTTCATAGTTCGAAGGTTCACCGTTGTCTAACAACATGATTTCCACGACAGGGTTGCCGTACCACTCTGGTGCGGAATGTGTCCTCGTGGACCTACGAAGTTCAGTAGCAGCTTGATCTGAAGTTTCATGATCATCATCATTAACTTCCTCTCTAGTCGGTGCAGGCACCACAGAAACATCTTCCTGAGCTGCGCTACTTTCCGGTTCAAGAGGCAGTACTTCATCAAGTTCTACTTTCCTCCCACTTACTTCTTTTGAGAGAAACTCTTTCTCTAGAAAGGATCCATTCTTGGCAACAAAGATCTTGCCTTCGGATCTGAGGTAGAAGGTATACCCGATAGTTTCCTTAGGGTATCCTATGAAGACGCATTTTTCCGACTTGGGTTCGAACTTTTCAGGTTGAAGTTTCTTGACAAAAGTGATGACCCACAAGTATAGGGGATCTATCGTAGTCCTTTCGATAAGTAAGAGTGTCGAACCCAACGAGGAGCAGAAGGAAATGATAAGCGGTTTCCAACAAGGTATTCTCTGCAAGTACTGAAATAAGTGGTAACAGATAGTTTTGTGATAGGATAATTTGTAACGAGCAACAAGTAACAAAAGTAAATAAAGTGCAGCAAGGTGGCCCAATCCTTTTTGTAGCAAAGGACAAGCATGGACAAACCCTTATATAGAGAAAAGCGCTCCCGAGGACACATGGGAATATCGTCAAGCTAGATTTCATCATGCTCATATGATTCACGTTTGGTACTTTGATAATTTGGTATGTGGGTGGACCGGTGCTTGGGTACTGTCCTTACTTGGACAAGCATCCCACTTATGATTAACCTCTGTTGCAAGCATCCGCAACTACAACAAAAGTATTAAGGTAAACCTAACCATAGCATGAAACATATGGATCCAAATCAGCCCCTTACGAAGCAACGCATAAACTAGGGTTTAAGCTTCTGTCACTCTAGCAACCCATCATCTACTTATTACTTCCCAATGCCTTCCTCCAGGCCCAAATAATGGTGAAGTGTTATGTAGTAGACGTTCACATAACACCACTAGAGGCTAGACAACACACATCTCATCAAAATATCGAACGAATACCAAATTCACATGACTACTAATAGCAAGACTTCTCCCATGTCCTCAGGAACAAACGTTAACTACTCACAAAACATATGCATGTTCATAATCAGAGGTGTATTAATATGCATATAGGATCTGAACACATGATCTTCCACCAAATAAACCAACTAGCATCAACTACAAGGAGTAATTAACACTACTAGCAACCTACTAGTACCAATCCCGGACTTGGAGACAAGAATTGGATACAAGAGATGAACTAGGGTTTTGAGAGGAGATGGTGCTGATGAAGATGTTGATGGAGATTGCCCTCTCCTGATGAGAGGAGTGTTTATGATGACGATGAAGATGATTTCCCCCTCCCGGGGGGAGGTTTCCCCGGTAGAACAGCTCTGCCGGAGCCCTAGATTGGATCTGCCAAGGTTCAGCCTCGTGGCGGCGGAGTTTCGTCCGAGGAGATGGCTTATGATTTTTTCCTCATCGAAAGACACCATATAGCAGAAGATGGCCATCGGAGGGCCACCAGGGGGCCCACGAGGTAGGGGGCCTGCTCAGGGGGGTAGGGCGCGCCCTCCACCCTCGTGGGCAGGGTGTGGCCCCCCTGGTGAACTTCTTCCGCTGAGTATTTTTTATATATTCTGAAAACGTCTTTCGTGAAGTTTCAGGACTTTTGGAGCTATGCAGAATAGGTCTACAATATTTGCTCCTTTTCCAGCCCAGAATCCCAGCTGCCGGCATTCTTCCTCTTTATGTAAACCTTGTAAAATAAGAGAGAATAGGCATAAGTATTGTGACATAATGTGTAATAACATCCCATAATGCAATAAATATCGATATAAAAGCATGATGCAAAATGGACGTATCAACTCCCCCAAGCTTAGACCTCGCTTGTCCTCAAGCGAAAGCCGATAACGATAAATATGTCCACATGTTTAGAGGTAGAGATGTCGATAAAATAAAATATGGACATGAGAGCATCATGATCATTCTTAGAGCAGCAACATATATGGATATTGTCATATGATTTCTTATGATAGAGTAATAATTCAATCACAATTTCAAGTATGAATCATAAACTTCATTGAAAGCTAACAAACTATAATCTCAGTCATTGGAGCAATTGCAATTTATCATAACATAGGAAAGAGTCAATATAAGAGCTTTTCAGCAAGTCCACATACTCAACTATCATATAGTCTTTCACAATTGCTGACACTCACGCAATACTTATGGGTATGGAGTTTTAATCGGACACAGAGAAAGATAGGGGCTTATAGTTTTGCCTCCCAACGTTTTTGCCTCAAGGGTAATGTCAACAATAATAGTTCATGAAAACTCACATCCAGTTAGCCATATATACCAGGATCTTTCCAACATATTGTGCTTGCCAAAGGATAAAATGTAAAAAGGAAGGGTGAAGATCACCATGACTCTTATGTAAGGTAGGAGATAAAAGTAAAAGATAGGCCCTTCGCAGAGGGAAGCAGAGGTTGTCATGCGCTTTTATGGTTGGATGCAAAAAATCTTAATGCGAAAGAACGTCATTTTATATTGCCACTTGTGATATGGACCTTTATTATGCACTATGTCGCTTTTATTTCTTCCATATCACACGATCGTATAAAGCTCATTTTCTCCCACACTAATAAGTCATACATATTTAGAGGGCAATTTTTTATTGCTTGCACCGATGACAACTTACTTGGAGGATCTTACTCAATCCATAGGTAGGTATGGTGGACTCTCATGGCAAAATTGGTTTAAGGGTATTTGGAAGCACAAGTAGTATCTTTACTTGGTGCGCTGAATTTGGCTAGCATGAGCGGGAAAGGCAAGCTCAACATGTTGGAGGATCCATGACAATATAATTTATCTCAGATGTAAGAAAACATAACCCATTACGTTGTCTTCCTTGCCAACGTCAACTCTTTAGCATGTCATATTTTAATGAGTGCTCACAATCATGAAAGATGTCCAAGATAGTATATTTATATGTGAAGACCTCTCTTTCTTTATTACTTCCTATTAATTGCAACGATGACCAAAACTATGTTTGTCAACTCTCAACAACTTTTAATCATCATACTCTTTCTATGTGAAGTCATTACCCTCAATAAGATCAATATGAACTCTTTATTTCTTTTTATTCTTTTCTCTTTTCTTTTATTCACTCAAGATCATGGCAAAGTAAACAAGCTGTTGAATCAATACTAATCTTTATTATATAACACACGGACTTGATTACATAGAGGGATCATAAAGCAAACTCAAAACTAGATCATGCCATAAACTTTATTCTACTGGATCAAGATATTACCAAAAGGATCGTACTAAGAAAAACAGTAAAGATAGAAGTGATGGTGATACGATACCGGGGCACCTCCCCCAAGCTTGGTAGTTGCCAAGGGGAGTGCCCATACCAGATACTCAATTCTTCTTTGTTGGTGGAGAAGGTGATGGTTTTGTTGATGGTGTAGGTTTCTTTCTTAATTTACGCTTGAGGAAAGAGTTTTGGTCCCTTAGGTCATCGATCTCCTTCTCCAGGCTCAGTATCTTTTTGCATAGTTCCTGCTTGTTTTCCTGCAAGAGGCGAAAAGGGATAAACTCGATCTTAGGTTTCTTTACTCTATCTGGGAGGCTTGACTTTTTGAACTCCACATGCATGTCCCCAGGTTGAGGTAATGGGACTTCGTCTTCTTCTGAGCTCGTCTCCTCCCTTCCCTTGGGTTCATAGTCATCTTCTTCTTCCTAGTCCAACCACAATGCTCCACATCCCCATAGCCTTAGGATCTGCGAGGTAATCAGCCACATAGCTTTCTCCTTCCGAATCCTGGGATGGCATGTTGCTCTAATCTGCAGCAGGACAGCTCGAAACAAAAATAGAGAATATTTGCATGATACATGAGTCAAAACCTTCGGGAGATTATATAATGAATTTGTACTGACCAAAATACGTATTGTGCAAGAAAACGGAGTCCGGAGGGCGCATGAGGTGCCCACGAGGTAGGGGGCGTGCCCAGTAGGGTAGGGCGCGCCCTCCACCCTCGTGTCCTTCCCGGACTGCTTCTTATTTTTCTATTTTTCTAAATATTCCAAAACAGAGAAATATTGCCTTAAAAACTGTTTTGGAGTCGGTTTACTTACCGTACCACATACCTATTCCTTTTCGGAGTCTGAAACATTCTGGAAAGTGTCCCTTATGTATTCCTCCGGGGTTATGGTTTCAATAACATTGTATTCAACATTTATAGGATTACCTGAGATATAATGTTTAATTCTTTGACCGTTCACCACCTTCGGATTTGTGCCTTCGAAGTTGTTGATTTTTATGGCACCGGAACGATAGACCTCCTCGATAACGTAGGGGCCTTCCCATTTAGAGAGAAGTTTTCCTGCAAAAAATCTTAAACGAGAGTTGTATAGCAATACATAATCACCTACATTAAACTCACGCTTTTGTATCCTTTTGTCATGCCATCTTTTAACTTTTTCTTTAAACAACTTGGCATTTTCATAGGCTTGGGTTCTCCATTCATCAAGTGAGCTAATATCAAATAACCTCTTCTCACCGGCAAGTTCAAAATCATAGTTGAGCTCTTTGATAGCCCAATATGCCTTGTGTTCTAGTTCGAGAGGTGAGTGACATGCTTTTCCATCAGTCATTAAATATCTAGGGACTCCAAATCTCGGAAAAATAACTTCTTTAAGCATTTTAATAGAAGTGTTATGATCAGCACTACTAGTTGGAATAGCTTCTACCCACTTAGTAACGTAATCAATAGCAACTAAAATATGTGTATAACCATTAGAGGCAGGAAAAGGTCCCATATAGTCAAAGCCCCAAACATCAAATGGTTCAATAATGAGTGAATAGTTCATAGGCATTTCTTGACGTCTACTAATATTACCAATTCTTTGACATTCATCACAAGATAGGACAAACTTATGGGCATCTTTGAAGAGAGTAGGCCAATAAAAACCGGATTGCAATACCTTGTGTGCAGTTCTATCTCCAACATGGTGTCCTCCATAAGCTTCGGAGTGACACTTGCGTAGGATCTATTCCTGTTCATGCTCAGGTACACAACGTCTAATAACACCATCTACTCCTTCTTTGTAAAGATGTGGGTCATCCCAAAAGTAATGTCTCAAATCATAAAAGAACTTTTTCTTTTGAACTAGGCGGTATAAATTTAGCAACAATGTAATTAGCATAATCAGCATACCATGGTGCAGTATGAGAAGCATTTATGACATTTAATTGCTCATCAGGAAAGCTATCATCAATAGGTAGTGCGTCATCAAGCACATTTTCTAGCCTAGACAAGTTGTCTGCAACGGGGTTCTCAGCTCCCTTTCTATCAACAATATGCAAATCAAGTTCTTGTAGCAAGAGAACCCATCTAATAAGTCTAGGTTTAGCATCTTTCTTTTCCATAAGATATTTAATAGCAGCATGATCAGTGTGAATAGTTACTTTAGAATCAACAATATAAGGTCTGAACTTATCACAAGCAAATACAACTGCTAAGAATTCTTTTTCAGTAGTAGCATAGTTTCTTTGAGCATTGTCCAGAGTTTTACTAGCATATTGAATAACATTTAATTTCTTATCAACTCTTTGCCCTAGAACAGCACCTACAGCATAATCACTAGCATCACACATAATTTCAAAGGGTAAATTCCAATCAGGTGGCTGAACAATAGGTGCAGAGATCAATGCTTTCTTAAGTATTTCAAATGCTTCTACACAATCATCATCAAAGACAAATGGTATATCTTTTTGTAATAAATTAGTCAGAGGCCGAGAAATTTTTGAGAAGTCCTTAATGAACCTCCTATAAAATCCGGCGTGACCAAGGAAACTTCTTATACCTTTGATGTCCTTGGGACATGACATCTTTTCAATAGCATCAACCTTGGCTTTATCAACTTCAATACCTCTTTCAGAAACTTTATGCCCCAAGACAATACCTTCATTAACCATAAAGTGGCACTTTTCCCAATTCAAGACAATATTAGTTTCTTCACATCTCTGCAAAACTCGATCAAGGTTGCTCAAGCAATCATCAAAAGAAGATCCATAGACGGAGAAGTCGTCCATGAAAACCTCACAAATCTTTTCACAAAAGTCAGAGAATATAGCCATCATGCATCTTTGAAAGGTAGCAGGTGCATTACATAAAACAAAAGGCATACATCTATAAGCAAAAGTACCAAAAGGGCAAGTAAAAGTAGTCTTTGATTGATCCTTAGCTGACACAGGTATTTGAGAGAAACCAAAATAACCATCTAGAAAGCAAAAGTGTGTATTTTTGGATAATGTTTCTAGCATTTGATTGACAAAAGGTAAGGGGTAATGATCCTTTTTAGTAGCCTTATTTAATTTGCGGAAATCAATTACCATCTTATAACCTGTAATAATTCTTTGAGGAATCAATTCATCTTTATTATTAGGAACGACAGTAATACCTCCCTTCTTAGGGACACAGTGGACAGGACTTACCCACTGACTATCAGCAATGGGATAAATTATACCTGCCTCAAGGAGCTTTAGTATTTCCTTTCTTACCACTTCTTTCATTTTAGGATTCAGCCGTCGTTGATGATCACGAACTGGTTTAGCATATTCTTCCAAATTTATTTTATGTTGACATGGAGTGGGGCTAATGCCCTTTAGATCATCAAGAGTATACCCAATAGCAGCACGATGCTTCTTCAGAGTTTTCAATAATCTTTCTTCTTCATGCTCTGAAAGGTTAGCGCTAATAATAACAGGATATATCTTTTTCTCATCAAGATAAGCATATTTAAGAGTATCAGGCAACGGTTTAAGCTCAAACACAGGATCACCCTTGGCTGGAGGAGGATCCCCTAGGATTTCAACAGGCAAATTATGTTTAAGAATAGGTTCCTGTTTAAAGAATACTTCATCTATTTCCCTCTTTCATTCATAAACATATCATTTTCATGGTCTAGCAAATATTGTTCTAAAGGATCACTAGGAGGTACGACAATAGAAGCAAGACCAATAATTTCATCCTTACTAGGCAATTCTTCTTCACGGTGTTGTCTACTAAATTTAGAGAAATTAAACTCATGAGACATATCACCCAAGCCAATAGTAACAACATTATTTTCGCAGTCTATCCTAGCATTAACTGTGTTCAAGAAAGGTCTACCAAATATAATGGGACAAAAGCTATCTTGTGGGGAACCAAGAACAAGAAAATCAGCAGGATATTTAGTTTTCCCACACAAGACTTCAACATCTCTAACAATTCCCATTGCTGATATAGTATCTCTATTGGCAAGTTTAATTGTAACATCAATATCTTCTAACTCAGCAGGTGCAATCTCATGCTTAATTTCTTTGTATAGGTCATGAGGTATAACACTAGCACTAGCACGCATATCACATAAGCCATGATAACAATGATCTCCTATTTTAACAGAAATAACAGGCATGCCTACCACAGGTCTATGTTTATCTTTAGCACAAGGTTTAGCAATTCTAGCTGTTTCATCACAGAAATAAATAACATGGCCATCAATATTATCAGCCAAGAGATCTTTAACAATAGCAATATTAGGTTCAACTTTAACTTTCTCAGGAGGTGTATAAGTTCTAATATTTCTTTTACGAACCACAGTTGAAGCTTTAGCATGATCTTTTATCCTAACAGGAAAAGGTGGTTTCTCAACATAAGCAGTAGGAACAATAGGATCATTATAAGTGACAGTCTTTTCTTCAACTTTAATAGGTGCATCTACTTTTACTTCTATGGGAGGATGATATTTAAACCACTTCTTGGGGAGATCAACATAAGTAGCAAAAGATTCACAGAAGGAAGCTACTATCTCAGAGTCAAGTCCATATTTAGTGCTAAATTTACGAAAAACATTGGTATCCATAAAAGATTTAACACAATCAAACTTAGGTGTCATACCTGACTTCTTATATTTGTTGTGGTCCCAATCTTCAGAGTTGCGTTTAATTCTTTCCAATAAATCCCATTTGAATTCAATAGTCTTCGTCGTAAAAGATCCAGCACAAGAAGTATCGAGCATGGTGCGATTGTTATCAGAAAGCCGAGCATATAAATTTTGAATAATCATTTCTCTTGAGAGCTCATGATTGGGGCATGAATATAACATTGATTTAAGCCTCCCCCAAGCTTGAGCGATGCTTTCTCCTTCGCGAGGCCAAAAATTATATATATAATTGCGATCACGATGAACAAGATGCATAGGATAAAACTTCTGATGAAATTCCAATTTCAATCATTTGTAGTTCCATGATCCCATATCATCACATAGCCTATACCATGTCAATGCATCTTCAAAGATAAAGGGAAGACCTTCTTCTTAACAACATCTCCGGGTACACCTGCAAGCTGAAATAATCCACAAACTTTATCCACATATATTAGGTGCTCATCAGGATGCGTTGTTCCGTCTCCTACAAAAGGATTAGCTAGCAGTTTTTCTATCATACCTGAAGGAATTTCAAAGGGGACATTTTCATTTTCAGTAGGTTCGGTAGGTTGAGGAGCAACTCTTTGTTCTACTGGTCAGGGTGAAGATACCCCAAACAAGCCCCTCAGAGGATTACTTTCCATAGTAACAAGTGACAGCAAATTTCAGCACACTATATAAATTTTTTCTTACCAAATTCCACCTACCAAAGGCGCTTCACTCCCCGGCAACGGCGCCAAAAAAGAGTCTTGATGACCCACAAGTATAGGGGATCTATCATAGTCCTTTCGATAAGTAAGAGTGTCGAACCCAATGAGGAGCAGAAGGAAATGATAAGTGGTTTCCAGCAAGGTATTCTCTGCAAGTACTGAAATAAGTGGTAACAGATAGTTTTGTGATAGGATAATTTGTAACGAGCAACAAGTAACAAAAGTAAATGAAGTGCAGCAAGGTGGCCCAATCCTTTTTGTAGAAAAGGACAAGCCTGGACAAACTCTTATATAGAGAAAAGCGCTCCCGAGGACACATGGGAATATCTCAAGCTAGTTTTCATCACGCTCATATGATTCGCGTTCGGTACTTTGATAATTTGGTATGTGGGTGGACCGGTGCTTGGGTACTGTCCTTACTTGGACAAGCATCCCACTTATGATTAACCTATATTGCAAGGATCCGCAACTATAACAAAAGTATTAAGGTAAACCTAACCATAGCATGAAACATATGGATCCAAATCAGCCCCTTACGAAGCAACACATAAACTAGGGTTTAAGCTTCTGTCACTCTAGCAACCCATCATCTACTTATTACTTCCCAATGCCTTCCTCTAGGCCCAAATAATGGTGAAGTGTTATGTAGTTGATGTTCACATAACACCACTAGAGGCTAGACACACTACAAAAAAAAGACACATCCGTGACATTTTGGGCCAAACGAATTTTTTTTTCTGTCATACATATGACACTTCTATGACGATAATTGTGACAAAACCCGGTATCATCATAGATGTGGTGGGCTCCTACTTCTATGACAAAAAATCATGACAGAAAATGGGCTTTTCGTCCTGGGCGGGCCGGAGACGCAGCTGCATGACATTCTTTGGGCCGTCCATGACGGAAAAAACCGTGGTAGAAGCGAGGGCGAGGAAAATTTCGGGGAGTTCCCGGTTACGGTGGGAGGTCGGGGGCCGAGCGATGCGCGTTTCTCTCGTACACGTAGCGCGAGGCGTTGGCTCTAACTGAACCCGAGCGAGGCGTTGGGCTCTAACTAAACCTGAGTGATTGCACTGCAGGCTACGCGTTACTGAACCCGAGCGATCGATCGATGGCTGTTAACTGAACCCGATCGAGCGATTCCTTCGCTACTGCTGCTAAATGAAGCCGACCGATGCTGCCTCTGGATGAACAGTGAGCGTTGCGGGGGGGGGGGGGGGTTGGATGAACAGTTCCTGGTGGGGGTGGATGAACAGGACCCCGTGGTGTTGCCTCTGGATGAACAGGACCCCGATCGATCGAGCCGGTTGGGGCTGGATGAACAGGACCCCGTGGAGGGCTGGATGAACAGGACCACCCCGTAGAGGGCAGGATGAACAGTAGACGGTGGAGGGCAGGATGAACAGTAGCCCGTGGAGGGGTGGTTGAACAGGAGCCCGTGGAGAGGGCTGGTTGAACAGTAGCCGGTGGAGTAGCGCGCAGTGGAGGCTGGATGAACAAGAGCCCGTGGATGAAAAGTCGCAGGTGGAGGCTGGAGGAGGTCGACGGTGGATGAACAGTAGCTCGTGGAGGCTGGAGGGGGTCGACGGTGGAGATGAACAGTATCCCGTGGAGTCCCGTTTTGCGGTACGCCACACCCCTCCCAATGAACAGGACCCCCGTTTCGACCGTAGCGCTCCAACACAAGTCCGTTTCGTCCATTTTACGGTATGCCACACCCCTCCCGATCAACAGGACCCCCGTTTCGACCGTAGGAGGTCCGTTTCCTCCGTTTTGCGGTACGCCAGACCCCTCCCGATGAACAGGATCCCATTTTGAACGTGGCCGGTCGAACACAAGGCCGTTTCCTCCGTTTTGTGGTACGCCAGGCCTCGTTTCCATCGCCTGTTCCGTCCAAGCCCTCCCGGTGAACACGACTACGCATTTCGTTCCGACCCAGCCGGTTGGCTCCCACGCGTTCCATTGCCTCCTCATGAACACGACGCATTCCGTTGCCTCCCCATGAACACGACGCATTCCGTTGCCTCCCCATGAACTTGACGACGACGCTGTTTCTCCGTTCCTACCCAGCCATGTGCACGAGCCTTGGCCGTACGTATGCACGAGTAGGCGTTCGAGACCCCGCCCGTATGTACACATACGTGGACATATTTTCTTTCTTGCACCCTGGCCGCTGTACGTACGTGTACATGCTATGTGCACTCCTCTACTACGACACGTGCGCGCCTCTACTATGACACGTGCGCGCCTCTACATCGACCAGTATGTACGTACACGTTCACGACCAGAATGACAACGCTACGTACGCTTCGACCAGGTGGGTCCCGACTGTCAAGCACTTCCTTGCCTGCGAAGATGTAGCTGGTGGGTCCCAACAGTCAAGGGGCGAATCGTTTTTTTGCCCGGACGCACTTCCTTGCGTGCGAAGATGTAGCTGGTGGGTCCCAGCAGTCAGGGGGAAACGTTTTTTCGCAAAATACAGTGGCACGTTCGATGGGTCCCAGCTGTCAGGTGGAGGAATCATTATTTTCCGCATAATAAGGAGACAATTCCTTGCCGCGGCCGTGGACCCAGCTGTCGGCCTCTCCACGTACAGTCCACGTCCGATGGAAGTCATTCCTTAACCACGTTGACCACGCCGCGCCGAGAGCACCAGGGCGGTGGACGACGGTGAGGCCTAGGAAGGGGACGACACGAAGGCAGAGAAGACTCGGGAGTTGTTTCCCACGCGGAGGGGAGTACGACTATACGAGGGTTTACTGGTTCGTCTACCGTTGCCGGAGAATAACAGCAGGTGTGAGTGAGTAGAGGGATGGCTAGGCCAGCGATGGGAGTACCGTCGGGCGGTGAGGCCTGCGCGGCAGCACAGCCGGACGCGAGGAGGAGGGAGCAGACATTCCCGCCGGCGCTTGTTTGAGCGGCTGGAGGAGGAAGAGCAGAGATTGAACAAGCAACAGTCAGTGCTTGTGCGTCAACCTTTTTTAGGAAAGCCTCAAATCTGTGGAAAGCAGCATACAACCCATCTGCCATTATTTCTAATAATTTACAGCCCATTTGCTAATTCTTAAGGTTTTTTTGGAGCCCATATTCTTTTTGTTAGCATTACAGCCCATATTGTGGCAACGGTTAAAAAAGTATACGAAATTTTGCATATTTTGGTGCGGTCCGAACTGTTTTTAATCCCGAAATTTCGACTCACATTCAAACTGATTTTAAAAATAAATGTATATCAATATAAAATCCAACAAATTCTCCACGTATAAAAATTAATGTAATTAAAAATCTTGAAATGAAAAAAAATATATTTGAAACTAATTGCCGGTTTGATGTGTTTTAAAAATGTACAACCCATTTCTCATTACTGATGGGCCATTTTCTCGGCCAGCTGAATGAAAACTCTCCTCGTCTTGAAAGATTTGCAGCCCAACAGGCCTGACAAAGCGACTTACTTGGCAGATCACAAAAAAACTGGGCTGTGGCCGTGGACCCAGCTGTCAGGCTCTCCACGTACAGTACTCTTCCGATGGAAGTCGTTCCTTGACCACGTTGACCACGCCGCGCGGAGAGCACCATGGCGGTGGACGACGGCGAGGCCTAGGAAGGGGACGACACGGCAGTGGAAGCCCGCGCGGAGAGGACTACGAGGGTTCACTGCTTCGGCTGCGGTGTGAGGCTGCCGTCGCCGCAGGGCCTGGCCAGCGGTGGGAATAGTAGGGGGCGGTGAGGCCTCTGTGGCGGCACAGCCGGCCACGGGAGGCAGGAGCATGCGGCACGACCGGCGCTGCTTTGGGCGGCTGGAGCAAGAAGACCAGAGGTTGAAGAAGCACTACGGCCGTTGGATGGACATCGTACGGTCACTGGAGATAGAATCGTTTATATTGACTAAGTTGACAAAGCCCTTCGTCCCCGTCAACTTAGTAGGCCCACAAGTCGGCCTCCCAGCAAGGTGGGTCCCAGCTAGCTGGGGGAGTATTCATTTTTTGTGCGTAATAAGGAGGCACTTCCGGTGGGTCCGAGCTGACAGCAGGGGGAACGTTTTTTCGCGAAATACGGTGGCCTGTCTGGTGGGTCCCAGCAGTCAGGGGAAACAATTTTTTTCGCAAAATACTGGTGGCCCGTCCAGTGGGTCCCTGCTGTCAGATGGAGGAATCATTATTTTCCGCGTAATAAGGAGGCACTTCCTTGCTGCCGCCGTGGACCCAGCTGTCAGCCTCTTCACATACAGTCCACGTCCGATGGAAGTCGTTCCTTGACCACGTTCACCACGCCGCGCCGAGAGCACCAGTGCGGTGGACGACGGCGAGGCCTAGGAAGGGGACGATGCGGAGCCGGTGAAGACGCGGCAGTGGATGCCCACGCGGAGAGGAGTATGAGTGTTCACTCGTTCGGCTGCGGTGTGAGGATGCCGTCGCCGTAGGGGGCGGTGAGGCCTCCGCGGCAGCACAGCCGGCCACGGGAGGCAGGAGCAGGCGGCACGGCCGGCGCTGCTTTGGGTGGCTGGAGCAAGAAGACCAGAGGTTGAAGAAGCACTACGGACGTTGGATGGACATCGTATGGTCACTGCAACTAGAATCATTTATATTTACTAAGTTGACAAAGCCCTTGGTACGTCAACTTAGTAGGCCCACAGGCCAGCTTCCGAAACGGTGTGCCCCAGATGTTAGGGGGAGGAATCATTTTTTGGGCGGGTGAAGCTAGAATATCCGAGATTGAAGAAGAAGCACGACATCCGTTGGATGGACATCCAATGGCCACTGCTGCTAGAACCGTGTGTTGACTATAAGTTGACAAAGCCTTGCATACGCGTTAACTCTGTTTTTTTAGGGGACGTGTCAACTTAGTAAGGCCAGAAGTGTGTGTGGCAGAGAACTTATAACCCATTTGAGATTTGTAAGAATGTGTAGCCCATTTTTGAATTCTAATGGAATTTACTACAACCCATTTACAGTTTGTTAAAAGTACAACCCATTTCAACCAACCGTTCAAAACAGAGTTCAATAAAATTTCCCACATTTTGATGGGATCCGAAATATTTTTATCCCGAAATTTCTAGTCAGATTAAATACAATTTCAATATAAATTTATATTACGTAAAAATCCAATGAAACATTGCGCTCGCAACAATTAATGAAATTAAAATTTTCAATATCCAAAAATAATATTTTATAAAGTAATCACGTGTTTGGTGCATTTTTTATAGTTACCGCCCAGCTTTTATAATTACATCCCATTTATTATTTCTTAAAGCCCATTTTCTTGTTAAGCCTAATGCATCCCTCCTAGGAAAGATTTACAGCCCAGCGGGGTGGAGAATAACAACTTGACCTTGCCTGGGTATTCCTAAAAAAAGTATAGCTGGGCTAGCCATTTTCAGCTTAAAAAAATAATATTTGGGCTGGATATCTGGCCTGGGCTAGACGGGCCACAGCCCGCCCAGTTAATACCTGCAGCGATGTTTTCATTGTTGTTCAGAGGAGAAAAATTAATATCCGGGCTAAACATAGAAAAACTCTGCAGTGCTCACACCTCAAAAACACAAATATTGCTCGAGCTGCTTGGTCCCAGCTGTCGACCGCTTCTTGTGCAATTCTCTCGTTTATTGACTACTACATAGGTTGACAATGGTGTGGGACCGTGATGTCAGGAAACCAGGGGGAAGCAAAATAAATTACTCCAGTGAGCGCTTCCACCTCTGCCTCGTTGTCTCCCGTGGAAACCCCTTTCCTCCCTTTTTTTTGCTCGGGCAAGGACCAATGGATGCAGCACGTCCATGCGGTTATTAGCCAAGAAATAAAAGCGCTTTGCATGCTATGAATTACGATGACCTGCATGGGTAGCTAATAAGGCATCCTCTTAACTGTTGTGATTAAATGTTGTGTTTAGAAGAGAGAAATATTCTTCTTTTCCACCAATCTGCTTGCACCTAGGTCGTGATGCACCTTCTAATACGACTTATTCACCTAGACGGAGGGAGTATAGTTTTATACATATATATATAATAAGGAGGCACTTGCGTACGTGAGGCTATGGACCTGGTGGGTCCCCATTGTCATCCTCTCCAAGTAAAGTCATCTCCTCGCCCGCGCGCGCTTTCCGCCCGAAACAGTCAGCACCGCCCGCCCCGCTTCCTGGTGCAGGCGATTGCTCCGCCTTCAAACGACACAAGTGTCGTCCGTCCGTCCATCTGCCGCCCACATTAATGATACGTGGTTGCCGAGGCGGCTACTCCGGCACCACACGTTCGTCCCTCCGCCCACCCACCATTGCTATATAAACTGCTGCGCCGGCCATAGCCGCAGTCATCCGCATCCGTTCCCTTTCTCTTGTCCACACCACTACTGCCCACCATGGCTTCCTCGCGCTCCAGCGCTCTTCGGGACGGGCGGACGACGGACCACAAGGAGATGGCAGCCATTGCTGCTGACCGACTGGCCGGCAGGCAGCCGGAGGACGACGACGTCCCAATGGAGAACATGGTAGTCGATGATCCGGCGCCAACCCCCTCCTCCACGCCATCCTCGCCGGTGCATTGCACCATGACCATCGGCGAGGCTCGTGCCCAATATATGGACAGTGTGAGGCAGATGCGTCAGGAGCAGTTCCGGGAGGTGCAGACCGACGCCGCCTACAACCACCATCTCCTCCAGGAGCACCTGCAGGCGGAGGAGCAGATCACCGCGGAGCGGGCGGAGCAGGAGGCGCTGCTCGACTTGTACCGCTCCGCCCGCAAGGGCCGCCTCGAGCGCTGGCGGTACCGCATGCAGGTGGCGGAGGCTGCGGCCGCCTACAAAGAGGCTAGCAAAGAGGGCGATGAAGTAGGCAAGGCGCTGTTTGGCGAGACCGAGGACGAGGCAGAGGACAATGCCGGCTCCGACGAGTCCCCGCTCCGCTGGCGTCGACGAGGCCCTGCTCCGCCGAGGCCCCGCGGTGCCAACAACGAGACAGAGGACACCGCCAGCTCCGCCGAGGCCCCGCCCCGCCAACAACGAGGCAGAGGACATCGCCGGCTCAACCGAGGCCCCACCCTGCCGGCAACGCGGGGGAGGATTTCCACCGCTCCGCTGAGGCGCCGCCCGCCGGCAACGAGACAGAGGACATCGCCGGCTCCGCCGAGGCCCCGCCCCGCTGCCAACGAGGCCGCGCCACACAGAAAACGAGGAAGAGTAGAACACGGTAGGTCGCCGTCGCTCGGGTCCAAGTAAGGCCACCGTTGCTACCCTCCTGTTGAAGCCAAGCTAGGCGGGTTGACCATTGACAGCAGGTTAGCTTCTTGGCAGTGACGTGGAGTCGGGGAGTTCTGCTGGAGAATAACACTGCTTCTACTTAACTGCTGGTGCAGTTGGCTGACTGACACGTGGGCCCAACAGGCCACATGTCAGTTATGCAACCGCACCTGCAGTTAAGTCACTGAAGCTTCTGTTCGGCTCAGCGGGACACAGGTGGGTAACTTCGGTTAATTAATTATACCTGCAGCGCACCCCTTTTTAGTTGAAGAATGTATGAAATGTAATGAAATCTGGCATGTTTATATGAAATCCGACCATGTATGAATGAATTTATTTCGATTAGTTCGAATTCTTGTATCACTGGCATTGGATGAACATGCAAAACAATACGTACTAGCATTATTCCCAGGGTGATCACCTCGTTTGCAGCAGTTTCACATGTACTCCCTCCGGTCCTTTCTAGTATGCATACAAGTTTTGTCTACAGTCAAAGTATCTCTTCTTTGACCAATCTTACACAAAAAAGTATGCACTTTCACAACGTGCGAAGTAAAAAGGAACAAAAGGAGTACAAAGAGTTTGAGCAGCTTTTTAGTGTTTTTGTACATTGCAATCAAACACACAGGCCTGGCAATTCATAGAGAACATTCAAAACAATCGATGATTATGCATCTCAGCGACTCACATGTCAGAGGCAATATTTACTTCACAACTAAAGAATAAAGAAAAAAAATTGATCGACGCTGCTGACAGCAAAGGGCATCCCATTCGAAAATATCAAACGCATGTCTTGCTAAAATCAATGAGCAAAATTTGACAAGGTTGTCCCATTCCAAAATATCAAATGCCTACGATTGTGGAATGGGCAGGGTTTGCCATCAGTTCGGACATTGACATGGCACCTCGTGCTAAATAAACCAGCTGTTCTTTTTGTGCAGTTCCACCAAAATCAACCAAATTCGCGCGTAGCTTGTATGATTTCGCCCTTATATGTTGCAACGCCTTGAACTTATCGGCACCTCCTTTCTTGTGGTGGAAATGAATGATTCGATGTATTCATGAACATTTTGTGCAGTTCCCATTGAAATCAAGCTGAGCACCCCTGTTTGCACAAATACAAAAAAGTGATTAGTATAGAGCAAACTATACTATGAATTGACAGTTTCAACAGGCACATACATGGTCCATGTAGAGCACACTTTTAGAAAAATGGAACTCACCAGAAAGAATCCTAGAACAACATTGTACTCGCGCATCACAACAAAAAAATGGAGATTTTGTCAGTCCTTTTGAGCTGAAGTTAGTTTGGTCTTGTGGGGAGTAATGTAACCATCCTTCAACTGCTCCTTCTGATGATAAGATAGACAGGGCTTCTTCATCCTGGCATAATCGGAACTAGTCACTTCACGTACTCCATATTCTTCCTCAGAGGAAGATGATCCTGTTGTGCAAAGACAAGAGGACTACTAAATGCTAGAATCACTGTTTGCTCGAAAAAAGGAAAGGAAATATTTAAAACAACACAGATGAAGCACTTCTCAAGGACAATACCACTTTTTCATGACAGTATCTAAACAGTAGCACAACACCAATAGAGATGACAAAGCTCAATCATATGGATGAAATCAATGGGCGAGTACCAACCTTTGTCAGGAGGCTTATTGTGTAGAGCATACAGATGAAGCAATTCTACGGAACCATCTGTTGCTATCTACGGTGGTGGCCATGCTTACTATATACTCCTCGATTAGTTTAATGGTTCCAACATGTTCTTGTGCAGTTCCACTAAAATATATGGTATCTTCAAAGAAGATCCCTGTTTGCACAAGTAGAGATAATTACATATTACATTAAGAGTGGCATCAAATCAGTGGCAAAACAATTGCTCATTCCAGCCATAGCAATAAATTAAGATGCAAAACTATATCGTTACTTGTGTCATCACAGTTCCAGTGCTTCATTACAGCACCGGGAGTTGATTTTTGTTTTTCTTCCCCTTGTTCTTCCCCTTCATCACTCAGTTCAATAACAAACAAGCTTCGCCTTCAATGTAAGATTTGGCATGTCAATTAGGGAGCACAAGTATAGTACTAAACTTAATTTTCTGATGAAAGTGGCAAAATACAGGCCAGCAGTTGTGAAATATCCTTATCTTACCTCAATGGGATATTACAGTGCACATACAGATTGGAAGTCTTGTCTCCATTTGTGCAGTTCACTAAAATCAAGCAACATTATCGTACAAGTAGCACAACATATGAATGCACACTGCAGAATCATGTGAAAGAAGGCTAGTACTGACCTCTCATGATGCGGAATTCAAACTACTCACAAGAAGAAGATCTGAACCAAATTCGCCTTAACGGATAGGAAGTAAGATCTCCTCTTGTGCAGTTCCACTAAGATCAAGCAATCAAGCAATGTTGTCGGTGTGACATTTTGGTTGAAGTACACAAAACACTCTTAAAACAAAAGTGTTTTGTGCAGTGCAACAAAAGGTCACAATGGCAACAAGGTGAAGCAGATAACCCTATTTACACAGAGGTGCAAAGGAAACAATTAGTGGTCAATAACAGTGGATGACACATAAGCCAACAAAAAGAAGCATCTACCTTATCTAAATGGGAAAGAAAGCAAGACAGTAGCATTTCTCAAACGGTGGCATTGATTAATATTAACATAGAGATTATATTAACAATAAAATTCGTTAAACATGTAATTTGCTTTTAACTGTGGCATTGCATCAATTTTCCAGCGGCATTATTAGAGGGTGTTTGTTTACAGGGACATTTTGGTGTAGGGACTAAAAAAACTCCATGTCAGTCCCATCTAAACCAAAGAGGAGGGACTTTTAGGGACTAAAAATGGGCATTTGGGACTAAAGAAAGAAGATCCCGAGGGAGTCTTTTTGGGACTTTTTCCAACAGTTGCCCCTGCCACGCATCGCACCTTGTCTCTATTAGTTCATTACTAGGGGTAACATGGTCTTTTAGCATGTCATTTAATAACCTCTAGTCCATGTTTAGTCCTTGGAACCCAGCAGGTAGGGACTAGGGAGTTTTTAACCAAACGGGGCCTTAGATTAACAACAACTAATGAGTTGCACGGGACAGTGGACGCACCAGCACCATATGCATCTACCAATGTACTGTGGTCATGCACAGTCTGTTGCAACAAAGAACAAACAACCAAGGAGCATATTTGTGTTGGTCCCAGTTTTGTTATCTTTAGACGCCTTTCCCTATGTGAGCGCAGCAAATCTAGTCCTGCTCAAACTCTACAGCCTTGTCCCTTCCTTTCCTTTTTGAACTAGTACTTTCGCCCCTTCCTTTCCTCTTTGAACCACGTCCTAGATTTATGCGATACAACTTTCCCCACTACTTTCCTCCATTCCTTTCCTCTTTGAACCACGTCCTAGATTAATTCTATACAACTTCCCTCCTTCATTTCCTCTTTGAACCACATCCTAGATTCATGCTATATGCAACTTTTCCCACTACTTTCCCCCACTCCTTTCCTCTTTGAACCACGTCCTAGATTCATGGTATACATGCAGCTAGAGCAATGCATGTGGAGTAAGTAAATTATACCTTAAGGTTCTTGGGGCGTGGTTTGGTGGGCGACGGGACGACGTCGAAGAAGAAGGGGTCGGAGGCCCTCCCGCGCCGCTGCTGGGTGGAAAGTGAACAACTGCGCCGGTAGTCCCTCGCCGACGGCGACAACGTTAAGCCTCCTTCCCTTCCCGACAGACGGATCCTGCCGGCTCTTTGAGCAGCAGTGAGGGGAGAGAGAGGCTAATGAAGTCTTGTTTAGATTTGGAGAGGGCGAGAGAGTGTGAAGAGAGCAACTACAAGCGCTGAGGCTCCAGTGGGAGAGGGCGAGAGAGTGTGAAGAGAGCAACTACAAGCGCTGAGGCTCCAGCGTGTATATATATACTGGAGAGAGAGTGTGAAGCGTGCAAACCCTAGAAAACATTTTGACCAGTCAAAGAATCCTCCTGGCACAAATTATGCTCAAGTGTAGTTATCGAACCCGAGACCTCAAGTTTGATGAGCGAACAGGCTAACCAGCTACACAACCCTCCCGTTATGTTCAATGAGAGGGAAATAACCTTCTATACATTCTTGCATTCGTGTGACAAGCATGCCGTGTTTTTTTGTGTGCGTGGGAGTCATTGGGATTTCAATCATGATCGTGTCATGTGGCTTTGGTGGTAAGACTATTCACAGTGGTGCAGAAATAATGCAGCTTTAGTCACCTTACCTCTCTCCACGTAGTACGTTGGGTCCCACCAGTCAGAGGGTGAAACAAACAAATTAATAAGAAAAATTAAAAGCTCCAGCGGTGTATCTTACCTCACACATCTCGCTACTGCTTGGGAACACTGTCCAATTGATCCCTCTGTTCGCTCACGTACTATTTTAAGTGAATCCTTATTATAACATGCACACAAATTTTGGGCACTTGTATTTGACTTAAGTCAGTGTGCCACCGTATCTCGTATACTTACTACTCCCTCCGTCTAGGTGTAATAAGTCACGTTAGAAGGTGCAACAGGACCAAGGTGCGTGTGTGTGTATGTGTATGTGTGTGTGTGTTTAACACCACGTGTGTGTTAGAGAGAGCGACAGATCGACCTACTCCTACAGAGAGATGTTGTGTAGTGTACGATTTTAGCCGTGAGAGTCGGTGCATCCTCTCGTTTCCGGCGTGTCCGGTAGGGACATGCGGACAGCTGCCACGCCCGCTCCTGACCAGTCTGGCCCACCCAAAGCCCCTCCATCGCCCGCGCGCGCTTCCTGCCCGAAACGGTCATCGCCTCTCCAAAGAACCGGTGCCGCATTCATGCCCGGGCAGAGCGGACGCGACCTCTCACTGGCACAAGAGTGATGGTTGCTTCGTCTGTCCAACTTACTATTGGGTCTATGTGATTTATCGGCTCATTGGTCTATGCAAAGAAGTAGAGAAATATCCACGGGGAGTGATGTGGGCAGCTGGAGCAGTGGTGCAAGCCAGCTGTAAAGGGAGTTGTACCTGAGGGACATAGCTCAACCTTGAGGAGGGCGGCGGGAGGCGGCAACTGCCCATGTTGCGGCAGTGAGCAAGGGACAAAGGCAACCTCACCGGCTTTGTGAGAGAGAACGGCGGGGACCCCTGATCGGGACGTGCCGACCGTGGGTTTTCACCGTCGGCGACGGCCACCGCATCTACACTAAGCATCCACCCCTTCCCCAAGCGGACGTGATCCGCCGGGATGTTAGAGATGTGGCCACAGTCGTTTTGTGCGAGAAGTGTGAAGAGAGCAACCCCAGCAAGCAACCGTGTAGGCTGGCCCGTCCTGACTATGTATAGTGGAGAGGTTTCCTTTTCTCTCCATATGAACCTATCATATTGCGTACGTGCCACTGAAGAAAAAAAATTTATTTATAAATGACGCAGCACCTACTACTCGTTCTCCTATAACCTTGCGCTTGGCATCTCCAAAATATTAACCTTGCGATTGGCTCTTCGCCTCTTCGGGAAGTCGAGCAATAATGGTAGTGCAGTATATATCGTTCTGGCTATATGAGACTGAATGAATTGCTGCACGTCCACCACGTGGGCGAGGGTCGAGGGGCGAGGGAGAGTGCTACATACGGAGCAAAATGAGTGAATCTACAATCTAAAATACGTCTATATACATCAGTGTTTGGAGTATGTACTACTAGTTCATATTGAAATCTACTAAAGGACATATATATTCCAAACAATATGATATAATCTCTATAACCAATTGAAAGATCGTGGATGTCACCTAGAGGGGGGGGGGTGAATAGGCGTTTTAAAATAATTACGATTTAGGCTTGAACAAATGCGGAATAAACCTAGCGGTTAATTTGTCAAGCACAAAACCTAAAACAACTAGGCTCACCTATGTGCACCAACAACTTATGCTAATCAAGATAAGCAACTATGTGATAGCAAGATATATGACAAGAAACAATATGGCTATCACAAAGTAAAGTGCATAAGTAAAGAGCTCAGGTAAGAGATAACCGAGGCACGCGGAGACGACGATGTATCCCGAAGTTCACACCCTTGCGGATGCTAATCTCCGTTTGGAGCGGTGTGGAGGCACAATGCTCCCCAAGAAGCCACTAGGGCCACCGTAATCTCCTCACGCCCTCGCACAATGCAAGATGCCGTGATTCCACTAAGGGACCCTTGAGGGCGGTCACCGAACCCGTACAAATGGCAACCCTTGGGGGCGGTCACCGAACCCGTACACTTTGGCAACCCTTGGGGCGGTCACCGGTACCCGTCAAATTGCTCGGGGCGATCTCCACAACCTAATTGGAGACCCCGACGCTTGCCCGGAGCTTTACACCACAATGATTGAGCTCCGAACAACACCAACCGTCTAGGGCGCCAAGGCACCCAAGAGGAACAAGCTCTAGGGTGCTCAAACACCCAAGAGTAATAAGCTTCTCAAACTTCACTTCCACATATCACCGTGGAGAACTCAAACCGATGCACCAAATGCAGTGGCAAGGGCACACGGAGTGCCCAAGTCCTTCTCTCTCAAATCCCACTGGAGCAACTAATGCTAGGGAGGGAAATGAGAGGAAGAACAAGACGGAGAACACCAAGAACTCCAAGATCTAGATCCAAGGGGTTCCCCTCACATAGAGGAGAAAGTGATTGGTGGAAATGTGGATCTAGATCTCCTCTCTCTTTTCCCTCCAAAACTAGTAAGAATCCACGGAGGGAGTGAGAGTTAGCAAGCTCAAAGAAGGTCAACAATGGGGGCAAAAACAAGCTCAAGAGACAGGGAACCATTGGGGAAGAAGACCCCCTTAAATAGGTCCCCACGAATCTGCCCGTTATGTACAGAACAACATAGGAGCGGTACAACCTCTATGAGCACCGGTACAACCGGTAACAGGCAATAAGCGGTACAACCGGCCCACAACCGCCCAACAACCGCACCACAACAGAGGCCAGTCCGGTGGTAGAGCGGTACATGACCGGTACAACCTCCGGACCAATTCTGGAGCGATACAACCGCTCCAAACACCAGTTGTACCGGTCAAGCGGTACAACCTCTCCATGGGGCGGTACAACCTCTCTGTGTAAAACAGGCAATATGAAAACAGCCACAACTTTCACATACGAGCTCCGAATTCAACGAAACCAAGTTTGTTGGAAAGCTAATGACAAGGGCTAACACAATCTTGAGAGAAATATCAATAAGAAGCAAATGAGAAAAGGACCATAATAAAATGGTGAGAACCCTTCCTCGGATAAGACCGGTAAAACCTCCAACACCGAAAACATCATAGAAGATGCATGCGAACTCCGTTTTCGATGAACTCAAGCTTATCATAAAGATGACCATAAGCTCTAAGACTCACAAATGGAACCAAACAAGAACCAAGAAAGATGATGCAAGGATGCAATGGTTTGAGCTCTCGACTAATGATACGATCAAGCTACTCCCTAGAGAGCCCCCCTTGATAGTACGGCAATCGATCCTACAACCCGGTCTCCCAACTATGACTATGAGACCGGTAAAATAGAAAACCTATCAAGGGCAAACCTTTGCCTTGCACATAGTCCACTTGAGCTAGATGATGACGATCTTGACTTCCTCAAGTTGGACCACCTTTCTTGATTGTGTACGCTCGATGAAGACTAGTTGATTGCTCCCCCATACTCCACTATGGGTGAGCCACTCTTTGGCACATCTTCACAATTCCATTGACACCACAATGGACAGCAAGCTTCAAGCTTGATTGCTCCCCCATAATCCATTATGGGTGAGCCACTCTTCGAGTTGCTCCACTTGAACTTGCACACTGCAAACTTGATGACGATCACCACTTGATGTCATCCTCCATGGGTTGTATGAGATCTTCCTCTTGACGCAAGACCATGGAAACATACCTAACCCCACAAAGAACTCTCACGTAGACCATGGGTTAGTACACAAAGTGTAATGGACAATGCTTACCGTACCATGGGATCACTTGATCCCTCTCGGTACTTCTTCTACGCTTTGTGAGTTGATCAACTTGATTCACTCTTGACTTAGTCTTGATCAACATTGAATCTTTCCAACTCTCATTTGGATGATGTCTTGAAGGTAACCATGAATGATCACACAATCTTCTTCTTCAAGACATGCTTGCAATAAGCTCAACTCACACATGACCAATCTTTGGATAATTCCTTGAAAAGCACTTTGGCCATCTCAACTCACACATGACCAATCTTTGGATAATTCCTTGAAAAGCACTTTGGCCATCTCATAAACTCCTTGAAACCAACACATGGACTTCAAGACAATCCTATGGACAAATCCTTCAAATATAACTCAAGGCAACCGTTAGTCCATAGAGATTGTCATCAATTACCAAAACCACACATGGGGGCACGGCATGTCCTTTCAATCTCCCCCATTTTGGTAATTGATGACAATCATTTTCAAGAGAGTTTATATAAGGAATTATTTATCACCATGCAATGCAACAACCAATAATGCATGTGTATGAGATGCAAATGCTTAGGTACGAAACCAAAGCAAGAAGAAAAAAAACTCTCTAAACTTATCCACAAAACTCTCTGAAACTTCTCGCCCATTGGCATCGATTGCCAAAATGGGCGAAAAGCTTAGAAGGCCAATATAAATTGTGTTCCTCCATAAGTTGTGTATTTCTCAACAAGAGAGTGGAATGCAATACACATATCCAACGGTAATACTTGGAGGAAGACCAACTATATTGAGGCACCAAGATTTCTAAAGGAAGATATGCCACAAAGACATAACCGAGAGAGACACAAGCAATCAAGCAACCAAAAGATACCAATTGAAGCAAGCTGTCAAAAGATACCAATTGAACCAACTAGACCAAAGATCCTACGAGCCACGTGAATAAAGGATATTATGATATGAGCAAAGGAGTGTTCTAAAGAAACTAGAGAAGCTCCCCACGATTTGTGCACACATAAGAATATTTGTATTTGGATACAAAGTGCACAAAATAGGATCATAGCTCCCCCAAAATCAATAGAAACTTACAAAAAGTGCAAGTGAGCATATAGGAAACAAAGCCTAGTACTTGCAACACACACATGGTTGAGCAACAAGTAATAAAAGAGGCAACTTAAGAATGGGCTCAACCGAAATGATGTGTGTGAGTCAAGGCAATGCACTTGAGAAGACTAAAGTACGGATGAGCATTAGGCATCAATAAAGTCTTGAAAGAATGAGGCACACGGTGCAAGGCCTATCATTCCCACACACAACTAGCAAATGGGTTCACAAGCTTACTAATAAGCATATTAAGAACCTATGCTTGTGACAACCCGTGGTGAAGATAGAAGATGAAAGCCTCATCAAGACGAGGGATACCAATTAAGATGGCAAAAGCCTCGTAAAGATAAGCATGAGGAAAATAATCTTCACCACACACAAGAGTGCATCAAGATGCAACGATAGAAGACACGCACTCAAGGCAAAAGCTTTCACGAAGCCACCAAAGAAATAACATAAGAAAGACAAGGTGGACGTGAAAGAACGGATATCAACTAGATATGCAACTTATCTCAAGTGTATAAGATTCTAGGTAGACGAAATCATGATGATATATATCTACAAAGAAGGATGTACACCCGAAATAGTTACAACACGAGGAACAAGATATCCAAAGGGAGGTCATACATATACCAATAAGATATTTGCTTGGAAGCATAGCACATGGCTAGATATGGTCTTATTGTATATAAATGAATTCCTACCACACACCCATCAAAGACATCACAACTAGCAACAAGAGATCATTGTTGGGATGCTTTGAGAAAGGGAACAAGTATCACAAGAATGAATGAATAACATGCCATGATACAACCTACACAAGGTTGATGCAAGAAATGTGTGCATGAAGAATATGAAGATACTTGTTACTGAGTTAACATTGGAAGGATGTAGTAGATACCAATTGAAGGTAGATAGTAGTTCATTGATCATCCTAGCTCGACTCCAATAAGCACATGATGACAACACCTTCCTTGTGAGTGAGCCGAGCATCCAATGTATCTCCAATTGTTCCTAGAACAACAACACAAACAAAATGGTACCCAAACTCATTGGGACCAAAGAGTTAGAGAACCAACAATACATAGGACAAACTCCACATAAAAATGTGCATATAGATACGAAAATGAATTTCATGCACATCTCATCCAATTTGAGACTTGGTGGAGTTTCCCCTATATATTGGGTCAAAGAAAGAAAGCATGCCAAAGATACTACACGAAGTTAATATGCATGCTCAAGACTTTCAAGAACCGATACCAAATGACAAAGAAAAACCAAGTGAAGAAAAGATACCAAATGAATAAATCATCACTTGGAGGATATCAATAAAAGATACATCAAGGAATGAGATATCCATTGATACCCACTAAATAAAGGATATCAAACCCCCAAAAGAGAGGATGGTTCCAAACAAACCAAGCTATCTACAAAGTTTCATGATGGCACAAAGTACCAAAACGAAAATGGCTTGCCTTCCACCAACACACGCTTGATAAGGATCGCAAGATGAGTGTTTTAGAGAAAATAGGATAGCTCCCCCACGACTAGTGCATTATAGAGAATTTGCATTTGAATACAAAATGCACAAGGTGGGATCACCACTTTCACTATATCTAGAAAACACTAGACAAGATCAAGAAATAAACAAGATCCACAAGTGGTATGGAAGACAAAGGGAGTTGATACAATCCTTGGCAAGAGAAAGGCAAATAAAGGCACAAGCCAATGTAAAGACGATCAATAAATTCTACCACAAAAGTGAGTACCAATTGTCAAAAGACAAGAAGTAAACGGAAATAATTCCCGGTGGTAGATAGCAAGGATATCCGACATCATCTTCACACCAAACAAAAAGCAAATTGCAACTTGTAGAGCTAACATGCCACCTAGGAACAAGATAATTAACAATATCAACTCTAGGTGACAATATCTCAAATGTACACATTTTCTAGACTAGTAATATACACATAGCATATTACTCCCCCATAATGTGATACCAATTAAAGATAGACAAGAGGCAATTAAAGGATCCAACAAGAGATAATTAATGGACTATTTAGAATGTGAATTTCTCATGAGAAGACATACCACATAGTGACTAGATAATCTTGAAATATCAATACTAGATGGTATTACTCATGTACACACATTTATAGGATTGTGAGGTGCACAAAGCACATCACTCCCCCATAATGGGATATTCCATTAATCTCTCACAATAGCCTACTAAGTAAGAAATAAACAAGATGCAAAAGGCTCAACGCATGACACACACGTACATGATGTGCAAACCAACATACACATACTTGATTGCTCAAGATAATCAAGTTGGAAGCACAACATATACAAACACATGCAAGGAACAAAACCAAAACATGCAAGGGGGCAAGTAACTTTCAATGTAAGCAATTGAGGTACAAGTTACCGCAAGGAGGCACATTGGATATAAGATATAATCTTGATGATTCAATTGACTTGGCTTGAGACAATAAGAATGATGAAGTCCCCTTAATTCTTCATAGTGTAGCCAAGTCTCCAATGACCTCCATCAACACCTATTGATCAAGTATGAGCTAGTTGGTCCCCAACCAAGTTGGGTCCTAAGAGGTTAGTAACAATAGGCTTGGCTACCCAAATGGTTCTTTTCTTGACACCACTTTGAGTACCAACAAATTTGGCAAACACATTTCCGACCTTATCCTTCCCAAGAGAATAGATATCATCAATTAGAATAGGGTTGGATAAGGTACCATTCGTGCATGAAGAAGCGACATGACCTTTTTCATGACATAGGTAGCAATGTCTACTCTTCACTTTCTTCTCACTTGATTTCTCAACTTGAGAAGCATTAGCTCGAGTCTTCTTGGGAAGAGGCCTTTCTTCAACTTGAGGTTGAGCATGAGAATGCACTTGTAGCCGCTTCCCTTGTTGCTTGTCACTAATGGCCTTCTTCTTCAATGGGCAAGATCTAACATGTTGCCCTTCAATTTTGCACTTGAAGCAAATAATCATGGCCAAATTCTTGATGTGTTCTTGGCCCTTCTTCTTGTTGGAGTTGAATCCAAGTCCACCTTTGTCATTGGGGGATTTTTTCACACTCAAGATATTGTTGAGTGTGGATTTCCCTTCATAACACTTTTCCAAGTCTTTCTTCAAAGAAGTGACTTGGGCCTTGAGCTCTTTGATTTCCTCTACATGGTTAGTCTCAACACAAGTACTAGAGGAAGTATAAGCTTCATCATTGGAGCAACAAGGCAAGGAAAGCAATTCATCACAGGATGTACCAATGTTATGCATAGACGAATTACGAGGACTAGCACAAGGCAATATAGCATTTTGACTAAAAGTAGTGCTAATGTCCACATGAGGCTCACTAGATGTTACCTTAGAAATCATAGCCTCATGAGCTATTTTTAGCACATTATGGGATACAAGAAGATCATCATGAGAGCTAGAAAGCTTTTCATGACTTTCTTCCAATTTCCCATAATTGCTAGATAGCAACTCATGTTGAGCCCTTAGCTCAACATTCTCCTTTAAAATGGATGCTTCACAAGAAATAGAGTTAGTAGCACAAGCATCATCATTAACGACAAGAGGAGAAGGCAACTTGGCAAGCTCTTTTAAATAAGAAGCTTCAAGTTGAGCATGAGACTCGGTGAGTTTGATGAGCTCACCCTTGATGACCCTTGAGCCATTTTCGAGGTGCTCAAAATCCTCAAGGAGTCCAGCATGAGCAACTTCAAGCTTAGCATTTTTAGTTTCAAAAACATTGGCCACCTCAAGAGCTCTATCATGAGATTCCTTCACTCTAGATAACTCCAGAGCAAAAGTCTCCTCAAGAGATTCCTTGGTGGTTTGTTCAAGTTCAAGAGCTTGAGAGAGGTCCGCAATCTCATTAGCGTAATCATGCTCATGACCTTCCATTTTATCAATGGTGACCTCATGCTCCTCAAGACGAGATTCCAACTCATCAATATATTTCTTGCCCTCAATAGCAATAGACATGATTTCCATGAAGTTGGAACGAGCAATTTTATTCTTAAGAAGAGCTTTAAAAATTATTTCCCCCTTAACTTTTAAGGAGGCAACATCATCATTCTCTTCATCATAATCGACATCATCATCACTCTTGCCATCATCAATATTATCACAAGATATATTGGGATTCAAAGTGGGAGATACCTTTGAAGCCTTGGCCATAAGGCAAAAAGCAACCGATGATGATGTAGGATCCCTTGAAGCACCGTTCAAGACCACATCTTGTTCCATGGAGTGTTGGGTTTCCTCTACGTTGTTAGCACAACAACTCGAGGAAATAGATACATTTTTATCATGGCAACAAGACATAGCAAGCATATCATCATGAGATTTGAGCAAGCAATTTCTACAAGATATGCAAGAACTTTTAACACAAGCATGTGAAACATTTAGAGTGTTCGAAGTGTTAAAGTCCAAAGAAGGAGCATTGCAATAAGATAGTGATGAAGGATCATCCACAATAAGCATACTATCATCATTGCAATGACCAACACCACTCACCATATCATTACCTTGTGGCAAACCACATGTAGGTGAAGTAGAAGAAGTTGAGAAGACTATACGACCGGAGGTGGATGGAGAACAATCATCCCCACAAATCTTGGACACACCATATTTTTCTTGAAGCTTCGTCCACAACTCATGAGCATCCCGGAACGACATGAGTTGAAATATAACTACATTGCTCAAAGCATCAAAAAGCACATTAGAAGCTTGAGCATTGAGATAAGAGTTTTTCTCATCCTCTAAAGATAATCTTTGGGGATCCTTTGGAGGAGAAAAACCCATATCTACAATTCGATCTAAATTTGGGTCCATGACCCTAAAGAGATTAAGCATGTGAATTACCCAAACATCAAAATTTGTGCCATCGAAACTAAGAGTGTCAGAGAATCCTAAACCCCTAGTCGACATCCTTACTCTCTAGGCGGTTAAGCCCAATAAAGAGAGACGAGGCTCTGATACCAATTAAAAGATCGTGGATGTCACCTAGAGGGGGGGTGAATAGGCGTTTTAAAATAATTACGATTTAGGCTTGAACAAATGCGGAATAAACCTAGCGGTTAATTTGTCAAGCACAAAACCTAAAGCAACTAGGCTCACCTATGTGCACCAACAACTTATGCTAATCAAGATAAGCAACTATGTGATAGCAAGATATATGACAAGAAACAATATGGCTATCACAAAGTAAAGTGCATAAGTAAAGAGCTCGGGTAAGAGATAACCGAGGCACGCGGAGACGATGATGTATCCCGAAGTTCACACCCTTGCGGATGCTAATCTCCGTTTGGAGCGGTGTGGAGGCACAATGCTCCCCAAGAAGCCACTAGGGCCACCGTAATCTCCTCACGCCCTCGCACAATGCAAGATGCCGTGATTCCACTAAGGGACCCTTGAGGGCGGTCATCAAACCCGTACAAATGGCAACCCTTGGGGGCGGTCACCGAACCCGTACACTTTGGCAACCCTTGGGGGCGGTCACCGGTACCCGTCAAATTGCTCGGGGCGATCTCCACAACCTAATTGGAGACCCCGACGCTTGCCCGGAGCTTTACACCACAATGATTGAGCTCTGAACAACACCAATCGTCTAGGGCGCCAAGGCACCCAAGAGGAACAAGCTCTAGGGTGCCCAAACACCCAAGAGTAATAAGCTTCTCAAACTTCACTTCCACGTATCACCGTGGAGAACTCAAACCGATGCACCAAATGCAATGGCAAGGGCACACGGAGTGCCCAAGTCCTTCTCTCTCAAATCCCACCGGAGCAACTAATGCTAGGGAGGGAAATGAGAGGAAGAACAAGATGGAGAACACCAAGAACTCCAAGATCTAGATCCAAGGGGTTCCCCTCACATAGAGGAGAAAGTGATCGGTGGAAATGTGGATCTAGATCTCCTCTCTCTTTTCCCTCAAAACCTAGCAAGAATCCATGGAGGGAGTGAGAGTTAGCAAGCTCAAAGAAGGTCAACAATGGGGGCAAAAACAAGCTCAAGAGATAGGGAACCATTGGGGAAGAAGACCCCCTTAAATAGGTCCCCACGAATCTGCCCGTTATGTACAGAACAACATAGGAGCGGTACAACCTCTATGAGCACCGGTACAACCGGTAACAGGCAATAAGCGGTACAACCGGCCCACAACCGCCCAACAACCGCACCACAACAGAGACGGCCAGTCCGGTGGTAGAGCGGTACATGACCGGTACAACCTCCGGACCAATTCTGGAGCGATACAACCGCTCCAAACACCGGTTGTACCGGTCAAGCGGTACAACCTCTCCATGGGGCGGTACAACCTCTCTGTGTAAAACAGGCAATATCAAAACAGCCACAACTTTCGCATACGAGCTCCGAATTCAACGAAACCAAGTTTGTTGGAAAGCTAATGACAAGGGCTAACACAATCTTGAGAGAAATATCAATAAGAAGCAAATGAGAAAAGGACCATAATAAAATGGTGAGAACCCTTCCTCGGAAAGACCGGTAAAACCTCCAACACCGAAAACATCATAGAAGATGCATGCGAACTCCGTTTTCGATGAACTCAAGCTTGTCATCAAGATGACCATAAGCTCTAAGACTCACAAATGGAACCAAACAAGAACCAAGAAAGATGATGCAAGGATGCAATGGTTTGAGCTCTCGACTAATGATACGATCAAGCTACTCCCTAGAGAGCCCCCCTTGATAGTACGGCAATCGATCCTACAACCCGGTCTCCCAACTATGACTATGAGACCGGTAAAATAGAAAACCTATCAAGGGCAAACCTTTGCCTTGCACATAGTCCACTTGAGCTAGATGATGACGATCTTGACTTCCTCAAGTTGGACCACCTTTCTTGATTGTGTACGCTCGATGAAGACTAGTTGATTGCTCCCCCATACTCCACTATGGGTGAGCCACTCTTTGGCACATCTTCACAATTCCATTGACACCACAATGGACAGCAAGCTTCAAGCTTGATTGCTCCCCCATAATCCATTATGGGTGAGCCACTCTTCGAGTTGCTCCACTTGAACTTGCACACTGCAAACTTGATGACGATCACCACTTGATGTCATCCTCCATGGGTTGTATGAGATCTTCCTCTTGACGCAAGACCATGGAAACATACCTAACCCCACAAAGAACTCTCACGTAGACCATGGGTTAGTACACAAAGTGTAATGGACAATGCTTACCGTACCATGGGATCACTTGATCCCTCTCGGTACTTCTTCTACGCTTTGTGAGTTGATCAACTTGATTCACTCTTGACTTAGTCTTGATCAACATTGAATCTTTCCAACTCTCATTTGGATGATGTCTTGAAGGTAACCATGAATGATCACACAATCTTCTTCTTCAAGACATGCTTGCAATAAGCTCAACTCACACATGACCAATCTTTGGATAATTCCTTGAAAAGCACTTTGGCCATCTCAACTCACACATGACCAATCTTTGGATAATTCCTTGAAAAGCACTTTGGCCATCTCATAAACTCCTTGAAACCAACACATGGACTTCAAGACAATCCTATGGACAAATCCTTCAAATATAACTCAAGGCAACCGTTAGTCCATAGAGATTGTCATCAATTACCAAAACCACACATGGGGCACGGCATGTCCTTTCACCAATGTAGTAGGGACGAGGAGTAAACAGAGGGAGTAGTAAATTTTTCTCCTCGTCCTGCGAGCCACTGCGCGCATGGGTGAGGGAGCGGGCGTAAGGCGTAGTAAGCAAGCTTCACCTCATCCTGTGAGCCACCGCGCCCATGGGCGGGGGAGACGGCGTACTAAGCAAGCTTCTCCTCGTTCTACGAGTTGACGGGACACATCAAAAGTGTATAGAGCCTTGCCTCTAAGGTAGGCCCGACATGGTTTGCCTCTTTTTTTAACATAACACGTCAAGTCGCAATTTGTTTGTTCACCCGTGGTAGACGATCCTCCCTCCACCAAGTGGACAACCAGTACACGTGCCAAATTACCACGTGGGCTGCCTTTTTCGTACAGAAATGAGCTCCACCATGTACCCGTGCGGGTGTGGTTGGGAAAGAGACGGGAGTACGTGCGCCGTGCATGCACCTCTTCTCTTCGTGCACGTCCCCCACCTACGTGGGTGTGTGTGAGAGATACAAAGCGTTCGTGAGTGTTTTTTGTTTTGGGGTGGGGGGTGGGGTGGGGGTTGATTTCGTGAATTATTTGTGGGAATATGTGTCGATGACATCTCAAACAAAATTTTGCATGCAATGTGTGTAAAATGGAGGCCTATCCATATCATACATAGAGGGTCGGGCAATCCACGAGAAGAGAGGGAGGGGTCATAGCTATCGATACAGTCGAAGAGAGAATCAAGTGGGTGGGTGCGAGATCGATGAAGAGAGCCATCGAAATTGTGTGTGTGTGTGTGTACAAGTCAAAGATATAGGGCGACTGGCCTACCGGAACGTTACAGGGCACACGTCAAGTTTGTGTGTGGCAAGGAGACATGACTAGAGCGCTCGATGTATTAGTGTGTGTGGGGGGGGAGGGTGTGGTGGGAGGGGTAGGCAGAGGCCTAACTATAGAGGTAGAATGACTCGTATATGTGTTGATAAGGAGAGACCCAGCTATGTCTTGAGGGAGATCGGTCGACATCCATACATAACTGAAGGACGGGAAATATGATGGGAGAGAGAGAGGAGAGAGGGAGAGAGAGGGAGGGAGAGGGGTAGAGTGCTGGATGGATGATGGAGTTGCTTCTTGAAGATGGTGGGAGAGGCCTACTAGACAAACTGAGGGTGGAACTGCAATGTTATCAATAAGAGTGGGGATGTGTTTCTGTGTGTGCCTGTGCGTGATAGATCTGTCGGGACGCATCGATGGATGATGAAGGGGAACCATGTGTTTGGTAAGCAAACCTAACTAGATCAGTAGATCAATTGTTGTTTGTCGGAGGAAGGGAGAGACACAACTAATGAGGTAGATCGATTGATGTGTGGGTAAAAACGAGTTATAAGGACCTAGCTAGCTATATGTATAGCGAGAGATCAGTCGGTGTACGTCCATTTGTTAGAGGCAAATAAGGCCCAGCGAGACGGATAGACAGGGAGAGTGGAGCTAGAAGGTGGTGCGAGAGGCCCAACTACTAGCTAGATAGGGGGAGGAGTGTGCGGTTGTGAGAGCGATGAAAAGAGGGGCGAGATTTTACTCGTGTGTCTGACCGTACATATGAGAGACACGAGGCAAGGACACATAAAGGAGGAGATTGAAGGTGTGTTTGTATGTTGTAGGCAGGCATCGCTGGAGAGGTTTATCGATCGGTGTGTGTAGGAAAGGAGTTGTGGAGACTCTGGGAGAACGACCTAAAGAAAAAAATGAATGTGCCCGGTGGATAGAATGCCGAGGGAGGGGGAGGGCGAGGAGGGCGTGTGCATGCACGAGAGAAAGTTAGTGGTAGCTACAAAGGTTAGAGGATTGTGTGGGTGTAAGAGACTAACAAAGATCATAATTTGATATGAATGCGGATTCATATATTTGAATAGGAGATCGTAGTGTTTTAAACATTGCATGCATGAATATAGCGGTGATACACGTGCTGTGCACATGTTATACCATAATGTGATAATGCATGGCGTTTGCAACTCACAGCTAAATGCCGAACAATCTAAACCATACTATACATCAAACAATCTCACATTTTATTTGAATTTGTGATAATGTGTGGCGTTTGCAGCTTACAACTAAATATCAAACAATCTAAACAATACTATATATCGAACATTCTCACATTTTATTTGAATTTGTGGTAATGTGTGGTGTTTGCAACTCACATCTAAATACTTGTAGGCGTAGGGGGCGGGGCACCATACATAATGTGATAAACACATTATACATATGAGACATGGTTTAGATTATGAAGATCTAGCTAGAGCTAGAAATGTAATGTGATTTGAAATCAAAATAAAGTGGATTCAAAAAATCTAGTTCGAGTTCATATAGTACACATAGTTCATATGTAACTCGAGACTAATCATGTGGTGTGTTGTGAAGATAATACACAAACGATGGTTTAACTTGACAGTAATGATGATTGTAGATCTTATTAAAACAGAGAAACGAATTCAAATGCTTTGACTTCACAACAATCATTACTGTAATATTATTCATATAGAGAAACGAATTCAAATTTAGTTCATATTGAAGCGGTAGTATATACGTTTGGAATGCACTAAAACGTTCATTTGAGTAGTAGGTTGCATGCATTATACACGTAGAGAAATATTTTAATTGAACATAACATGAATTCAAAGTTTTGAATGACATTTGTAGGGCGCATTGATTTGGTACAGTACACGTTAGGCTTGTCCGGAAATTTCAACCCGCGCCTTGTTAGCCCAAAATATTTAAGATATATCTTTGTCTTGTTGAGCTCCGACAACTCCCTCCATCTCAACCCGCACCTTGCTATTCCGAAATTACAACGCGCGTGAAAACTCTCACCTCCTGTGAAATCCCGACACACGAAATGCCCGTGGTACCCCTGAACTGAAAGAACCACCTCAAATCGGTGGGGGTACTTTCGTAACTTACCCCACATTTCGGACAAGCGCGTCTCTAAGCCATGGTTCCCCACTGCCATCCCATCCGCCCACCCATTCATACACCGAGGCCACGAAAACCCGCGACGAAACCCCACACCCTGCTCCGTCCGCTACCCAGCCGGAGCCTCTTCCCCGACGACGTCGTCCACAGCAACACCTCGACGTCCCTCATCCACCGTACCGGATGAGGATCCGTCGTCGATCTCATTGTCCCGCTGGTTCAGCCACCCCATCCTCCACCTCCAAGGAGCTGCCCCGACGTTCCCCTCGTCTTTCGCGCCACCTCCATTCCCACACCGCCGTCTTCACCTGCACCACCGGAAGAGCATCATCATCACCATTTCCTCAGATGAAGCTGCGGCCTAATCAGCGCCACCAAAGAGGTTGTACACTAATCGCCGCATTTTCTTCTTGATTCGATCTCACGGTGCTACCGGCGCTTGGTCCCGAGCCGACACGGCGCAGCTCCATCCACGGCGGCGTCACCGGCCACTTCCTCCACGGCGTCGCTCCCTCGGCGGCGACGTCCACATCAGTAGGACCTGCTGCTGCTTTAGATCTCGCTCACGCTACTGCTCTGCTCTTGCTCTCGGTCCCCTGCCTGGTCTGCTCTTGCTATTGCTCTTGCTCGCGCTGCTGCTCTCGCTCTTGCTCTTGCTTGCGATGCTGCTCCGATTTAGCTACACTTCACTCCGATACCGCCGGGGTGAAGGAAGAACCAGATGCAGCGGGGAGGGGGGCTCGCCGAAGAGGTACCCCACTATCTATCTTAGGGTTCAGGATGGGGGCAGTGGTCGCCGGCGGTGGCGGGGCGTTGGCGGGGCGGTGGCGTGGGGATCGCCGGAGAAAAAGCTCGGCATGGGGGGGGCTAGAGGGATGGCCGGGGCGGCGGCAGACCGGCGGTGGGGAGTGTTTTCGGGGTGGGCGGGGCGGCGCACCGCTGGCCGCGTGTGGCGGGGGGCTGCTGTTTGGCCGGCTCAGGGGCTGGAGGTTGAAGATGAACCGCAGGCCCTTGATTTCGTATCCAACGACTGCAAAATCGACTGGCCAGAGATGAAAAAGTCAGTCGAATGACGTGTAGCCTCACCTTGCTAGTGCGTTTAGTTTCGACAGCAAAATTCAGTTTCGACAGCAAAATTCAGTTTTGACAGTTAAGTTCAATTTCGACAGTTAAGTTCAGTTTCGACGGTTAAATTCAGTTTCGACAGTTAAGATCAAAGATGAGCGGCTGATGTATTTTACATCTAGCACTTTGTGTTTATGTATTTTACGTCATGTATTGGAGATGCTATTAGAATTCCACTCAGGTTAATGTTGTTCGTTGTCTCTCTTGTCCTGCTTCAGCCTCGGCGTCGTACAACTCACCGGAGCTGCTCCAACGATGAAACCCTCCATCACAGCGGAGCAGTACATCGGGCTCCATCTCCAGACGCCTAAGATCTTCTTCCCCTCCTCCGACAGCCAAGTCAGCTGGAGCATCCTCACCGGCCAACCCAATCACACTGAGACCGACATGGCTTCACCAAAGAGGTTGTACACTTGTTGCATCTCTTTTTTTACTCTACATGTTATATATATTGTCCACTGAGAACACGGATTTGTTCCTTTAGTGTCTCCTTGAAAGAAAAAACGTAGGAATTTTAATTTTCACTTGTACTCCTTTTCAAATTCCTATTCATGAAGCACAAGACTAAGAGATAGTAGCATAATAGCATTATAACCGTACATTTTCTTGTGGTTTGACTTAATCTCACCATGCTTCTTTGCATCCTGTGATCTTCCAATTGTTGTGAATCAAACACCCAGATTGGCAGAAATCCTGTGTTTTTAAATTCTCTGTTTTGCATGTGCATTCCTATCCTATTCCTGTCTATTTCCTATCCCTGCATTGTTGGAATCCTCCAATTCAAACGAGCCCTTACATAATTACTTCTCTTATAGATAGTTGTCAAAGAAAACCTTGCGTGGTTTGTCCCGCTCCTGCTGCGCCGTCATCCACCCCAGCTCAGCTGCTCCAACGACAGAAGGGTCCAGCACAGCAGGGATCCGGCCTCCAAACTGTCTTTCGCCGCCTCAGATCTTCTTCCCCGCCGCTGGTAGCCATGAAAACTGCACTACCATCATCAACCGAGCAGATGACCTCGAGGACTACACGGGTCCGCAAGAGAGATCGCACTCTTTCGTGTCTACTTACGTTATGCATCGCTTAATATTACATGCTACTTTATCGTCCTGTTCACCGATTAGACTCTGAGTCAGCTCCAAACTAATGGTCAAACTTGAGTTTTTAAATGGTTGTGGGGTACATATCGGGGCCTCTATCAATAGTATCTATCTACTATCTGGTTAATCTCCGGTGTCTACTATGAGTTTCATGTTGGGTGGGAAACAAATAGTAAAGAAGCCATTATCTGTATTTTTTAACTGAAGCCATCATCTGCCTGCTATTATTGGTTTTGGGTCTATCCACAGGTTGCTACCATCACTCTGGATTTCTGCATGCACTCCTTACATAATCTCACTATGTTTTATTCCTATGCATGATAGTTATGGTAAACAATGGAACTGAACATGTAGAGCAAAGGAGACGAGCCTTGCGTGGCAATAAAATTTCATGCAGATGTCGCTCCATGGTAGGCGCAAAGGCAGCCCCCCCTCCACGCATTTCGGATTGTAATCGAGAGGAAGATATCTGTTCTGAGGGGGATTCAGAAGGAGAAGACAACTCCTATTTACCCCCTGAGGTCTTCGCTCTAACTTGGCATGCTGATGTTGGTTATATCATGCATATGGTGTCTTGCATTGCTTACTTTATACATCAAATATGTCATCTGCTTAGTTTAGACATCCTTTGTGCGAATGCCATCTGTTTAGTTTATTCATCGTTTATGTGAATTATGCAACGCCATCTTGTTTAGCCAGGCATCATATATGTGAATTTTGCAATGCCATCCTGCTTAGCCAGTCATCTTATATGTAAATTATATTAGGCCATCCTTTTTTTCATTACATATTACATTTGTCAACAATGTTATTACATTCAACTGCTCTTCGTGTGCATCAGCCATTTGACACGGTGATGGCAAATTCTGGAGTGAAAACAAGGTCTTTAGAGCAGACCATGCTATCTGACGAAGCGCATATCTCGCTGGTTATGGATAGCTCCTCAAAGGAGGATTTAGAGATAGATGACCAGTCCTATTCCCCCCCCCCGAGGTGTATGCTCTAACTTGGCAGGGTTATGTTGCTCATATCGTGCATATGGTGTCTCGCATTGCTATGTCATTTGATTAGTTTAGACATGCTTTGTGTGAATGCCACCTGTTCAATGTCTAATTACCATATATGTGAATTATGCATTGCGATCTTGCTGCAAGACATTATATATGTGAATTATACAATGCTATCTTGTTGCAAAGGCATTATATATGTGAATTATGCAATGCCATGTTGTTTAGCCAATCATCATGTATGTGAACTATATCATGCTATCATTTTTTTTGTATTACGTGTTCCATTTGTCGACAACGTTTGTATATTCAACTACTCTTCCTGTGCATTAGCCATTTGAAGCGGTGATGGAAGTATCTGGAGTGAAAACAAGGTATTCAGAGCAGACAATGCTACCTGCTGAAGCAGACACCTTGCTAGTTATAGAGAGCTCCTCAGAGGAGGATTCAGAGACTGATGACCAGTCCTATTTTCCCCCTGAGGTCTATGCTCAAACTTGGCAGGGTTATATTACCCATGTCATGCATGTTGTCTTGCATTGCTTAGTTTTTACATCATATATGGATTGCCATCTTCTTACTTGCTTACTATATAAATCATATATTTGAATTATATCATGCCATCATGTTTACATAGTACATACACATCATCTATCTGAATTATGGCATGGCAACCCATTTAATAAAGACATCATATGGTTATATCATCTCATCCTATTTAGTGTTTATAGTCATCATATTTTGAATTATGGCATTCTATCCGTGAATGTATGTGAATTATGGCATGCCAACCTATTTAATAAACACATTATATAGTTATGTCATGTCATCCTGTTTACATAGTCTCATATTTTGAACTATGTCTTTCCATCTTTTTTAGTTAGCCATCATAATGTGAAATTGTGTCATGCTATCCTGTTTAGTTAGCCATCATATATGTGAAATTGTGTCATGCCATCATGTTTGGTTAGAAAACATAAATATGAATTATTTCATGCCCTCTTTGATTCCCCACTATCCATTGCACCTGTCTATCATACAATGTCTATACTTTCAATTACTTTTCTTGTTTATCAGCCATTTGAATTGGAGAGCGTGATGGGAGTATCTAAGGGAGTAACAACACGGTCTTCAGAAAAGATAGTGCTACCAGTTGATGCAGATAGAACCACGGTTGTACTTGCCCAAGGACCAGATCCACCACACATAACCCAGACTCTCGCAGATTGTACCCCTACCCAGTTGGACAGAGAACCAACTACACCCCTTCTAACCCCAACCCCGGCAGATAGTAACCCAGTTCCAGTTGACACAGCACCGTCTCCACCACAGAGCACCCAAACACGAGCAGTTAGTAAGGGAACTGCAGTGCCCAAAGCACGAGGACCACCACTCCGAATCCCAACTCAACGCTTAAAGGAGAAGAAGATTTGTTCTTGGGTCAGGTTCTGTAGCTATGGTTCATACTCCTTTGCTCTTGCATGACTGTATCTACTCATACCAACTATTTTCAAATTTGAAGGATGGAATTGAAATTCCAATGGCGCAACAGGTATGTTTTAAACCTGTTTCCTTAACTGGTTTGCTATTGTAACCTGCTCTATGTTGATTTCAGTTTCAATTGAATAAACAGTTATGTGCTCATGTCATGCACATTACAAGTGTTGTTATTGCTCTATAGTTACCCACACTTATATTCTGTCTATTCTACTTTGTCTTGAACAAATATTATTTGAACTGTGTCTCTATCTTGATTTGGCAACAAAAAATAGAATGATATAGACCATAAAGTGACCATGGTACATAGATATATGTTTGTTTCATGCTGTTATCATGTCCACTTTACTACTGAACTCATTTACCAAAATGAGTTTCATATACAACATGGTAAACATGTGATGTGTCTGCTTGTTTCTCTTTTAGAATGCGGACAAAATATTGGAGAACAGTACCGCGTTATCCAATGGTAAAGGAAGTAATGCAGATAAGGTTCAAGATAGTGAGACATCACTGTTGGTCTCCAAGAAAGCTGATAAAAACTATCTTGACGACAGTGAGGGAACCCAAAAGCCATGTCTTGATGTAGTGTTCGACTTACTGGCAAGGCCTGCTGGCACAAGCTCTTCGAACTCGCTGCCTGAATCAGTTCGTCTTCTTGAGCCTCAACTTCAAGTTGAAAGACATCAATCAGATGTGCTGCGACAAGAAGCTGAAGGACCGAGGAAGTCCCTGCAGAATTCAGATGCATATTTTCTGGTGCAACAGCAAGCGCTGGAGGATTTAAGCGTCAAACAAGAGAAAGTTAATAAGCTTTCTAAGCATCTTGCTAGCATTATGGGTACCCAGGATATTGTTTCTTGAGATCTTCTGAAGTGGTTTCAGTTCTGGATTTGTTTTGCTGCAGCGTTTATTTGCGCTGGTTGCCAACTTTGACAACCAGTGTATATGATATGCTGCTTTGTTCCCTATATTTGCACTGGTGGCGAACTTTGATGCCTAGTGGATGTAATGTGTGTAATAGCCGTGATAGCCTAGCGTTAGTTGCTTGCTTATTTATTTCCTTGTTGTCTTGTTTATTTGTTTACTTGTAGTCATTGCAGTTCTTTTTCCGCGGTTAGCTAGTGGCTGCAATAACCTATTTTTTAAAACTAGGCCACAATAACCATGGGCTAATATTTACTGTAGTGACACTGGGCCTCCTACTAGCCGCAGAAACAGTGGGCCTTCTATAAGCCGTAGAAACAATGGGCCTTCTACGGGCCGTAGAAACAATGGGCCTTATACGGGCCGTATAATCGATTGGCCAAACATGGGCCAAACAGACCGCATTATGGCCGTAAACGGGCTAGAGTTGGAATCGTCCGTTCATGGGCCGACCATAACGGGCCATCGTTAATAGGTCATATTTGATGACGCTATGAAATCAGCCCAACGTATTAACGGACCACAAACGAGCCGACTGTAACCACGGGCTGAATTTGGCCCACAAGCAGAAAATGACAGTAACGGGCCGTAAGTAAACGAATGCTGGAAATGATGTTGGGGAACGTAGCAGAATTTTAAAATTTTCTATGCATCACCAAGATCAATCTATGGAGTCATCTAGCAACGAGAGAGAGGAGTGCATCTACATACCCTTGTAGATCGTGAGCGGAAGCGTTCAAGAGAACGGGGTTGATGGAGTCGTACTCGTCGTGATCCAAATCACCAATGACCGAGCGCCGAACGGACGACACCTCCGCGTTCAACACACGTACGGTTGGGAAGACGTCTCCTCCTTCTTGATCCAGCAAGGGGAAAGGAGAGGTTGATGGAGATCCAGCAGCACGACGGCGTGTTTGTGGAAGCAGCGGGGATCTTGGCAAGGCTTCGCCAAGCTCAGCGAGAGGGAGAGGTGTTACGAGGGAGAGGGAGGCGCCAGGGGCTAGGGTGCGGCTCCCATGCGCCTCCTCACTATATATAGGGGTGGAGGGGGCTGGTTTCTTGCCCTCCAAGTCCATTGGGGCGTTGGCAAAGGTGGGGGAAAGAAATCCCATCATTTCCCTTCCCCACCGATTGTTATCCCCCCTTTTTAGGGATCTTGATCTTATCCCTTCGGGATATGATCTTATTCCTTCTAAGGGGGGATCTTGGTGCGCCTTGACCAGGGGTGTGGGGCCTTGCCCCCACTACCCACGTTCATGTGGGTCCCCCCATGCAGGTGGGCCCCACTCCAGAACCTTCTAGAACCTTCCCGGTACAATACCGAAAAATCCCGAACATTTTCCGGTGTCCAAAATAGGATTTCCCATATATAAATCTTTACCTCCGAACCATTTCGAAACTCCTCATGACGTCCGGGATCTCATCCGGGACTCTGAACAACTTTCGGGTTACCGCATACTAATATCTCTACAACCCTAGCGTCACCGAACCTTAAGTGTGTAGACCCTACGGGTTCGGGAGACATGCAGACATGACCGAGACGACTCTTCGGTCAATAACCAACAGCGGGATCTGGATACCCATGTTGGCTCCCACATGTTCCACGATGATCTCATCGGATGAACCACGACGTCGAGGATTCAATCAATCCCGTATTCAATTCCCTTTGTCCAACGGTATTGTACTTGCCCGAGATTCAATCGTCGGTATCCGATACCTTGTTCAATCTGGTTACCGGCAAGTCTCTTTACTCGTTCCGTAACACATCATCTCGTGATCAACTCCTTGGTCACACTGTGCACATTATGATGATGTTCTACCGAGTGGGCCCAGAGATACCTCTCTGTCACACGGAGTGACAAATCCCAGTCTTGATTCGTGCCAACCCAACAGACACTTTTGGAGATACCCATAGTGCACCTTTATAGCCACCCAGTTACGTTGTGACGTTTGGCACACCCAAAGCATTCCTACGGTATCCAGGAGTTGCACAATCTCATTGTCGGTGTCAAAACCGGCGGATCTCGGGTAGGGGGTCCCGAACTGTGCATCTAGGCCGGATGGTAACAGGAGACGAGGGACACAATGTTTTACCCAGGTTCGGGGCCTCTTGATGGAGGTAAAACCCTACGTCCTGCTTGATTAATATTGATGATATGGGTAGTACAAGAGTAGATCTACCACGAGATCAAGGAGGCTAAACCCTAATAGCTAGCCTATGGTATGATTGTTGTATGATGAAGTTGTCCTACGGACTAAAACCCTCCGGTTTATATAGACACCGGAGAGGGTTAGGGTTACACAAAGTCGGTTACAATGGTAGGAGATCTTGAATATCCGTGTCGCCAAGCTTGCCTTCCACGCCAAGGAAATTCCCATCCGGACACGGGACGGAGTCTTCAATCTTGTATCTTCATAGTCCTGGAGTCCGGCTGAAGGTATAGTCCGGCTACCCGAACACCCCCTAATCCAGGACTCCCTCAGTAGCCCCTAAACCAGGCTTCAATGACGACGAGTCCGGCGCGCAGATTGTCTTCGGCATTGCAAGGCGGGTTCCTCCTCCAAATTCTTCATAAAAGTTTGTAAACACCAAGAGTAGTGTCTGGCTCTGCAAAATAAGCTTCCATGTATTGCCATAGAGAGAATAATATTAACACAAATCTAATCTGCTGACGTATTCCGCAGCGTGACATCATACTACGGCCAAGCCTTTATTCGAATCGTTTTCACTTCTCCACCTCAGCGTGTTTTGCGAGGCGGTTTCCTTGGCACGTCTTGTCAAAGCAGAGATCGTGTCCCCTTTGTTTACGGGATTCTCGTTAATACGGACGTGGGTAACCCAACCACGCCACTTATCACGGCGCTTGTGAGGCAAGCGAGTTTTACTAAGCTGGTGGGGACACATAGTCGCATCCGCCCATATAAGGGGATAAGGATCCACCTTTTTACCTACGCCTTCTTCCTCCTTTGCCTACCCATCTTCTGCGCACCCGAGCTCCAGCGCCCAAGCCTGCACTCCCTACCTCAACCCTCTCCAACAATGTCCGGAGCGGGAGGCAAGTGGATGGTCTCCTCCGTCACGGAGGGCCATGTAAGAAGGTTAAGGAAGGCCGGATACTTGTCCAAAGACATCGCGCACCGGCTTCCTGAGGAGGGGCAGCTTCTCCCCACCCCAAGGCCCCGTGAGAGGGTAGTATTTCTTCCCCACTTCCTCCGCGGACTGGGTTTTCCTCTCCACCCATTTTTCCACGAGCTCATGTTCTACTATGGCCTAGATTTCCATGATCTGGCCCCGAACTTCATCCTCAATATCTCGGCATTTATCGTCATGTGCGAGGCTTTCCTCTGCATTCGCCCCCATTTCGGCCTCTGGCTCAAGACCTTCAACGTCAAGCCAAAGGTGGTGCGCGGCAACCAGGCGGAGTGCGAAGGTGCCATGGCGGGCAAAATTGCCAACGTCCTATGGCTCGAGGGCTCCTTTGTGGAGACCTTGAAGGGGTGGCAGTCAGGGTGGTTTTACATCACCGAGCCACGTGATTCGAAGTGGATCACAGCCCCTGAATTCCGATCCGGACCCCCTATGCGGCTCACGTCCTGGAAGGAGATGAGCTTGTCGTGGGGCGACGAAGAAGAGTTGACCAGACTGCAAAAATGCATCCAGTCCCTGGTGAACAAGCAGCTCAAGCTTGTCAACATAATCCAGGTCATGCTCGTCCGCCGGATCCTTTCGTGTCAAGAACGGGACTTCAATTTGTGGGAGTTCAACCCGACGCAGCATCGAACTCTAAGCAGGCTCTTCGACACGACGTACGAAGATGTCTGGAGGGGGCTAACCAAAGGCGCCGAGGCTCCCACATCTGCCTCCGAAGACCGCGGATTCAGCTCGCAGCGTCCTGCTGGCGAGGTAAGATATTTCCATCTTTTACAGGATGTTAAGTTTTTTCATAGTTTGACTCTATGCGGGATCTAAACTCCCTTACCTTTGACAGGATTGGCGGGAGAAGTCCGGACAGATTAACTGTCCGGCTCCCTTGCCCGAAGACCCAGCCCCTGCTCTCCTAGAGAAGCTGCTGGTTCCGGCACCTTATGTGGTGCCGGAGAAGAAGGCCAAGAAGAAGAAGGCCACGGGGACTCGAAAGAGTTCCCGGCATATGGTGGTGTCGGACTCGTCGTCCGACGAGTCCGAGACGCACTCCTCCCGTGAAGGCAAGGAGGAGGAAGAAGAAACCTCTCCCCCTCTAGCGGGGGGAGGAAAGAAGAGGGAGGCCGCCCCAGTAGGGGAGGCCGAGGGGTACAAGAAGAGGAAAACCCCTCCGCCGGACTACGTCCCCGACGCCGACGAGGACGAAGAGGAGTGGCCGGACAGGGCCAAGCGTCCGACGAGATCGTAAGTGTTCGATACCAGAGTAACTCGTGATATTCCTTTTGTTGCACAGCTTTCCCTAATGTCGGATATAATCATGCAGTCCACCCAAGGACAGGCTCGACGAGTCGTCAAGCGGCTCCCTGGATTCATCAGGCGTGAATTCAGTTCCGGCCGCTGCTTCCCCCTGTGCTGCGGATGACGCCGAAGTGGCATCGCGACAAGCTCCGGGGCGAGAGGAGGTGGTCCGCGAGGAGCCGTGAGGCGACCTCCCGGACTCCAGGAGTGAAGGGGACAAGACCCCCCCCTGGGCTCCAAGTCCGGCTTTAAGCCGGACACTGCACCGGAATCATCAACGGTTCCGGACCGCGGTAGGCGAACTCCTGCCAAGAGGAGCAAGCCTACTGAGCCGGCGTCCTCCGTCCAACCGGAGGCGCCGGACAATATGCTGGAGGAGCTTAAGGGCGCCTCCATCGACGAGGAGCACCGTGCCATCATGAGTATGGTGGTCCAGAAGGTTCGGTCTGCCAAAAGCGGACTGACTGAAGCTTGTGCTAGCCTTCTAACAGGCTTCGAGGTAAGTAAAAATATGTAAAAATATTACCGTATAGACAGTAGCCCCTGATGCTCTGTTTGGCGTTCAGAAAGAAAAGCCGAATAGAGGATCTATTAAATATCGCAGGAGTCTAACTAAAAAGGAGTCAATATACGTATGCAGGCTTCGCTGCTGGCCACCGCCGCACTGACTGCGGAGGTGGGTGCCCTGAAGCAGGGCCTCGAGCGGACTGAGCAAGAGCTCGGCCTTGCCAAACGGCAGCTCGAGGAGAAAGAAGGTAAGAGATACCTTATAGAAAAAATGCCTATAGGAAGGCGCAATTGCAAAAAATGATAGGAGTATACTGCTTATTGTAGGGGCCACAACTGAGGTGGCGACCCTCAAGCAGGCACTGTCCGAGGCCGAGAAGAAAGCGGCCACGGAGCGCGCCGAGCAGGAGAAATTTGAGGTGTAGGTCGGCGAGGTGCGGCAAGAGCTTCAGGTTCTCATGCAAAAACATGAGAGTTTGGAGCTCGACTCGAAGACGCGAGCGTCCGAGCTTGCTGCGGCCCTTAAAACTGCCAAATATGCCAAGGCCGAAGCCTAGAAGGCCCTCCAGGAATTGGATGTGGTGAAAAAGATAGCGGCGGGTAAGGCATTCTATATGCAAAGCAGACATATAAAAGTAAACTACTTGTTACTTACCCGAATCCGGAGCTCTCCAGGGGCATTCGCAGATCTTCCCCACAGCGTATCCGATGCCGCCGCATTCTACCTAGCCGAGGAAGGCAGCTCGACGGAGAAGGTGTTCTGGTCTCAGTACGCTGAGGCCGGAAACCCTGTGCCCTTGAGCGACCAGCTGAAGCAGCTGGTCGAGCTCCACAAGGCGGCCGAACAGGCCCTGAAGGGCTTCATAGTTCGGCTGTGGCCTGGAGAGGCCCTGCCTGGGAGCTACTTCGGACTGGTGCGACGACTGGTGGAGGCTTGTCCAAGGCTCAAGGTCATCAAGCGCTCCGTCTGCATCGAAGGTGCCCGTAGGGCCCTTGCCCGTGCAAAGGTGCATTGGGGTAAGCTGGACGGTGAGAGGCTTGTGAAGGACGGGCCGCCGCCGGGGAAGGAGCATCGCAAGCCCGAGAACTATTACAAGGATGTTCTTGCTGGTGCCCGCCTTGTGGCGGATGAATGTACCAAGGATGTAATTTTTGAATGAACTCGCTCGTGTTATCCTGTGCGCTGAAAACTTGTTCATATGCGCTAAGCAATGCTTGAATTTAAAATATTACTTTCTGTGCGGCCGTTTATCAAAAAATTGAGAGATGGCCAGTCGTCGGCTTCTGCCCCCATGCCACTAGTGCTGGGGTGTTCGGGATAAACCTGAGCGCTCTTTTTCCCATGATTGGGTCCCTCGAGGGAGGCGGTCAGCACAACGAACAAGGCAATCGGACTATAATGCTTGAACACTCTCACTTTGCCATAGAACTCTATAATTTTAAATTTCGGCGAAGCCCCTAGTATTCGGAAGACCGAGTTCGGGGCGCTATCCACGCCTTGGTTGGACAAAGCCGGTTCCTCGCTCGAAGCGGCATAAGCCTTTAAGGACTCGAAAAACCTCTCGAACAGCGACCGGTCTCTCACCTCATCATGACAGTCAGTTTTAGCTTTCTCCACTGAGGTGCTCGGCCCAGCTCAACTGGGGCACAATCGCAGTGGTTCTCCTAGTGCTACCTTAGCCGATATAGTGGAACATAAGGCACCAAAACATAGGAGCCGGGCAAACCCAACTATTGACCCAAATCATGATTCGGAGCTGATGCATATAGTGCTATAAGTTCGGGGTGCCGCACTTGTGAAAGTGGATGGACTTCTCACACCATATTGATGGGTACTGAAGCCCCTGGCGTATTTTGCCGTACCACAGTGTACGGATGCAGCATGTTATTAATAAACATATATATATATAAAGAGGGTAATGCAAAAAATAGACAAAAAGCTATGCATTGTTTATGGAAAGGCTGCTATGAAAGCGGAACGATACAAATAGTGTGGTAAGCAAAATAAATTGGACTATTTAACATGTCCTGGCCAGGGGCAGGCCGCGGAATTGTATTAAAAAACAGGTATACTGCTCGCAATAGAGACCACCTGGGAGTTCCATAATGCGGCGTGGCTTGTCTGCTTCCCTGGATCTTGCATCGTTTGTGCGGCAGTTGAGTTGCCGAACGGGTCGTCCGAAGTATGGAGTCCTGAGAGTAAGAGAAAAAAAGAAGGAATCCGGCAGCCCCTGGTGCGGTTTAAGCCGTATTTTGGGCGTGCCGTGATAGTGCCCCTTTCCCTGTGCCCATGGTATTTCAAGAGCGTAGTTATGTACGCGAAGCGCTGGTTTCGCTATATCGCGAGGGATAGGGTTGGGGCCGCATTGCTACGCTAGCTCGGAACGTGCCAGGCGGTCTTGTTGTAGGGTACTCCGGGCGCGCTTGACAGTGTCCGGCTTTTTGAAGGCCGAACTGGAGAACTGCCTAGAGAGGCTGCTTTGTACTTCTGCTGCGAGCGCTGCCGTGTGCTCCTCCATTCGGAGGGAGCATTCAGTGTTCCCATTGACCGTGATTACTCCTCTATGGCCTGACATCTTGAGCTTGAGGTATGCATAGTGCGGTACCGCGTTGAATTTTGCGAATGCGGTTCGCCCGAGTAGTGCGTGATAGCCACTACGGAACAGGACTATGTCGAAGATTAACTCCTCGCTTCGGAAGTTATCCGGAGATCCGAAGACCACTTCCAGTGTAACTAAGCCTGTACAGTTGGCTTCTACACCTGGTATGACGCCTTTAAAGGTTGTTTTGGTGGGCTTGATCCTCGAGGGATCTATGCCCATCTTTCACACTGTATCCTGGTAAAGCAGGTTCAGGCTGCTGCCGCCGTCCATGAGGACTCTTGTGAGATGAAATCCATCAATGATTGGGTCTAGAACCAATGCGGCGAAGCCGCCGTGATGGATGCTAGTGGGGTGGTCCCTTCGATCAAAGGTGATCGGGCAGGAGGACCATGGGTTGAACTTTGGGGCGACCGGCTCCATCGCATATACGTCCCGTAACGCACGCTTCCGCTCCCTCTTGGGGATGTGGGTTGCGTATATCATGTTCACCGTCCGCACTTGCGGGGGAAATCCCTTCTGTCCACTGTTGTTCGGCGGCCTGGGCTCCTCCTCGTCGTCGCTATGCAGCCCCTTGTCTTAGTTTTGGGCTCTTAACTTGCCTGCCTGCTTGAACACCCAACAATCCCTGTTGGTGTGATTGGCTGGCTTTTCGGGGGTGCCATGTATCTGGCACAAGCGGTCGAGTATTCGGTCCAAACTGGACGGGCCTTGAGTTTTTCTTTTGAATGGCTATTTCCATTGACCGGATTTGTAACCTCGGAATCCAGCATTAACTGCCGTATCCTCGTTGCTGTCGCTGTTAACGCGGCGCTTTTGTTTGTTCCGACGCGACCTGTCACTTTTGTCCTTGGTATTCAAATTACCAGTGTTCTTGGTTAAGTTGTTACTGCGAGCTAGCCAGCTGTCTTCCTCCGCGCAAAAGCGGGTCATGAGTGTCGTGAGGGCTGCCATAGATTTCGGCTTTTCCTGTCCCAGGTGCCGGGCCAGCCACTCGTCACGGATATTATGCTTGAAGGCCGCTAAGGCCTCTGCGTCCGGACAGTCGACTATCTGGTTTTTCTTTGTTAGGAACCGTGTCTAGAATTTCCTGGCCGATTCTTCTGGCTGCTGAATTATGTGGCTTAGGTCATCGGCATCCGGTGGTCGCACATAAGTGCCCTGGAAGTTGTCAAGGAATGCGGCTTCCAGGTCCTCCCAAGAACCGATTGAGTTTTCTGGCAAGCTATTAAGCCAATGCCGGGCCGGTCCCTTAAGTTTGAGTGGGAGGTATTTGATGGCATGTAGATCATCGCCGCGGGCCATGTGGATATGAAGGAGATAATCCTCGATCCATACCACAGGATCTGTTGTGCCATCGTACGATTCGATGTTTACGGGTTTGAAGCCCTCAGGGATTTTATGATCCATTACTTCATCTGTGAAGCATAGTGGGTGTGCGGCGCCTCTGTATTGGGCTATATCACGACGCAACTCGAAGGAGCTTTGTCTGTTGAGTTCGGCCCGGCCGGATTCATTGCGTCCGGAGTGACGATCATCGTCACGTGCCGTGGGGCGCCTGCGCGATCCGTAGATCGATCTTGTTTGCCTTGCCTTGTCCTCTAGGATGTCGCGCAGGTCGGGCGCATTTTCCCGTGCCTTAGTATGCTTGACGCGGTGCCGGGGCATGGCTTGAGTGGAGGGCCAAGAGGCATCTCTGTCACGGCCACGAGGTGGCCGGTCGGCCATGTCATGCGTTGGTGATGTAGGTGCTTCCTCCTCTAGTCGGGGTAGCAGCCTGCGCTTTGGGTAACTCTTGGAGGGGCGTTCGAGTTCATACTCTTCGGCCGCAAGGACTTCAGTCCATCTATCAGCTAGCAAATCTTGATCAGCTCTAAGCTGTTGCCGCTTTTTCTTGAGGCTGCTTGCCGTGGCCATGAGCCTGCGTTTAAAACGCTCTTGTTCGGCAAGATCCTCTGGCACAACGAACTCGTCATCGTCGAGGCTTGCCTCGTCTTCGAAGGGAGGCGTATAATTATCGTCCTCAACCTCTTGGTCCGCCGCCCTCTCGTGGGGGCTGGCTTCTCTGTCCTCCTGTGCCGAATTTTGCTGGAGGGGGTGTTCTTCGGCGCTGTCCGGAGTAGTATTATCTCCCGTGCCGGAATCACCGTTTTTGCTTTGGCGGGATTTAGAGCGGCGCCGCTGACGCTGGCGCTTGGGCTGTTTCTTAGAGGTATCGTCCACCGCTGTTCCATCGCCATCTCCATCCTTTGGAGTGTCCACCATATATATGTCATATGACGAGGTGGCCTTCCAACGCCCTACAGGTGCTGGTTCTTGTTCGTCTCCTGCATCATCGTCCATGCCGTCGATGTCTTCGGAGTCGAAGTCAAGCATGTCGGTTAAGTCGTCGACAGTGGCTACGAAGTGGGTGGTGGGTGGGTTTTGAATTTCTTCATCGTCCGTATCCCAACCTTGCTGACTGTAGTCCGGCTAGGGCTCTCCTGATAAAGAGAGAGACTTTAGAGAATTCAGGATGTCGCCGAAGGGCGAGTGCTGAAAGATGTCCGCGGCGGTGAACTCCATTATCGGCGCCCAATCGGATTCGATCGGCGAGGGCGCGGGGGGCTCGAAGTTCGGAGAGGAATCCGGCTCCTCGGAGTCACGGGCCATGCGGAGTGCAGGGCTGGAGTTCGGCTCGATCGCCTCTGAGATCGCAGCCCCTGAGGCAGCGTCCAACCGCTGATCCTCAATTGGCGCAGTGGGCTCCGAATCAATGGTCGGAACTGATGCGTGTGCGGCCTCCAAGGCGCTGTTCAGCGGCAGAGCTATATCATGCCCATCGAGACAGTGCGGCACGCTTGGCTGTGGCTCGAATCCATCGAAGATCAAGTCCCCGCGGATGTCAGCCGTGTAGTTTAGGCTTCCAAACCTGACCCGATGGCCAGGGGCGTAACTTTTGATCTGCTCAAGGTGACCAAGCGAGTTGGCCCGCAGTGCGAAGCCGCTGAAGACGAAGATCTGTCCGGGGAGAAAAGTCTCACCCTGGACTGCATCGTGGTTGATGATCGAAGAAGCCATCGGGCCTGAAAGCGACGACATAGAGGAACTCTCAATGAAAGCACCAATGTCGGTGTCAAAACCGGCGGATCTCGGGTAGGGGGTCCCGAACTGTGCGTCTAGGCCGGATGGTAACAGGAGACGAGGGACACAATGTTTTACCCAGGTTCGGGCCCTCTTGATGGAGGTAAAACCCTACGTCCTCCTTGATTAATATTGATGATATGGGTAGTACAAGAGTAGATCTACCACGAGATCAAGGAGGCTAAACCCTAATAGCTAGCCTATGGTATGATTGTTGTACGATGAAGTTGTCCTACGGACTAAAACCCTCCGGTTTATATAGACACTGGAGAGGGTTAGGGTTACACAAAGTCGGTTACAATGGTAGGAGATCTTGAATATCCGCGTCGCCAAGATTGCCTTCCACGCCAAGGAAAGTCCCATCCGGACACGAGACGGAGTCTTCAATCTTGTATCTTCATAGTCCTGGAGTCCGGCTGAAGGTATAGTCCGGCTACCCGAACACCCCCTAATCCAGGACTCCCTCACTCATGGTCTAAGGAAATGATACTTGACATTTAGAAAAGCTTTAGCATACGAACTACACGATCTTTGTGCTAGGCTTAGGATTGGGTCATGTCCATCACATCATTCTCCTAATGATGTGATCCCGTTATCAACGACATCCAATGTCCATGGTCAGGAAACCGTAACCATCTATTGATCAACGAGCTAGTTAACTAGAGGCTTACTAGGGAAATGGTGTTGTCTATGTATCCACACATGTATCTGAGTTTCCTATCAATACAATTCTAGCATGGATAATAAACGATTATCATGAGCAAGGAAATATAATAATAACCAATTTATTATTGCCTCTAGGGCATATTTACAATAGTCTCCCACTTGCACTAGAGTCAATAATCTAGTTCACATCGCCATGTGATTAACACTCACAGGTCACATCGCCATGTGACCAACATCCAAAGAGTTTACTAGAGTCAATAATCTAGTTCACATCACTATGTGATTAACACTCAATGAGTTCTGGGTTTGATCATGTTATGCTTGTGAGAGAGGTTTTAGTCAACGGGTCTGCAACATTCAGATCTGTATGTACTTCGCAAATCTCTACGCTATATTTGGAGCCATTTCAAATAACTATTCTACTTGGAGCTATTCTAAATTGTTGCTCCATTATACGTATCCGGTATCTCTACTCAGAGCTATCCGGATAGGTGTTCAGCTTGCATCGATGTAACTCTTTACGTTGAACTCTTTATCACCTCCATAACCGAGAAACATATCCTTATTCCTCTAAGGATAATTTTGACCGCTATCTGGTGATCTACTCCTAGATCACCTTTGTACCCTCTTGCCAGACATGTGGCAAGGCACACATCAGGTGCGGTACTCAGCATGGCATACCATATAGAGCCTATGACAAAAGCATAGGGGACGACCTTCATCCTTCCTCTTTCTCCTGCCGTGGTCGAGCTTTAACTTCATACCTTACAACTCAGGCAAGAACTCCTTCTTTGACTAATCCATCTTGAACACCTTCAAGATCATGTCAAGGTATGTGCTCATTTGAAAGTACCATTAAGCGTTTTGATCTATCCTTATAGATCTTGATGCTCAATGTTCAAGTAGCTTAATCCAGGTTTTCCATTGAAAAACACTTTTCAAATAACCCTATATGCTTTCCGGAAATTCTACATCATTTCTGATCAACAATATGTCAACAACATATACTCATTAGAAATTCTATAGTGCTCCCACTCACTTCTTTGGAAATACAAGTTTCTCATAAACTTTGTATAAACCCAAAAGCTTTGATCATCTCATCAAAGCGTACATTCCAACTCCGAGATGCTTACTCCAGTCCTTAGAAGGATTGTTGGAGCTTTGCATACTTGTTAGCATTTTTCAGGACTGACAAAACCTTCTGGTTGTATCACATACAACCTTTCCTCAAGAAAATCGTCATGAAAACAATATTTTGACATCGTATCTGCAAGATTTCATAAACAATGCAGTAACTGCTAACATAATTCCAACAGACTCTTAGCATCACTACAAGTGAGAAAGTCTCATCGTAGTCAACTCCTTGAACTTGTCGGAAAACATCTTAACGACAAGTCGAGCTTTCTTAATGGTGATACTTACCACCATTGTCCGTCTTTCTTTTAAAATCCATATGTACCCAACAGCCTTATGACCATCAAGCAGTTCTTCCAAAGTCTACACTTTGTTTTCATACATGGATCCTCTCTCAGATTTTATGGCCTCGAGCCAATTTTCGGAATCCGGGCCCACCATCGCTTCTCCATAGCTCGTAGGTTCATTTTTGTCTAGCAACATGACTTCCAAGACAGGATTACGTACCACTCTGAAGTAGTACGCATCCTTGTCGTCCTATGAGGTTTGGTAGTGACTTGATCCGAAGTTTCATGATCACTATCATAAGCTTCCACTTCAATTGGTGTAGGTGCCACAGGAACAACTCCCTGTGCCCTGCTATACACTGGTTGAAGTGACGGTTCAATAACCTCATCAAGTCTCCACCATCCTCCCACTCAATTCTTTCGAGAGAAACTTTTCCTTGAGAAAGGACCCGATTCTAGAAACAATCCCTATTGCTTTCGGATCTGAGACAGGAGGTATACCCAACTGTTTTGGGTACTCTATGAAGATGCATTTATCCACTTTGGGTTCGAGCTTATTAGCCTGAAACTTTTCCACATAAGCGTTGCAGCCCCAAACTTTTAAGAAATGACAGCTTAGGTTTCTCTAAACCATAGTTCATACGGTGTCATCTCATCGGAATTACGTGGTGCCCTATTTAAAGTGAATGTGGTTGTCTCTAATGCCTAACCCATAAACTATCGTGGTAATTCGATAAGAGACATCATGGTATGCATCATATCCAATAAGGTGCAGTTATGATGTTCGGACACACCATCACACTATGGTGTTCCAGGCTGTATTAGTTGTGAAACAATTTCCACAATGTCTTAATTCTGTGCCAAACTCGTAATTCAGATATTCATCTCTATGATCATATCATAGATATTTTATCCTCTTGTCACGACGATCTTCAACTTCACCCTGAAATTACTTGAACCTTTCAATAATTCAGACTCGTGATTCATCAAGTAAATATACTTAGCATCTACTGAAATCATCTGTGAAGTAAGAATATAACGATATCCACTACATGCCTCAGCACTCATTGGACTGCACATATCAAGATGTATTACTTCCAGCAAGTTGCTTTCTTGTTCCATCTTACTGAAAACGAGGCCTTTCAGTCATCTTGCTCATGTGGTATGATTTGCATGTCTCAAGTGACTCAAAATCAAGCGAGTCCAAAGATCCATCAACATGGAGCTTCTTCATGCGTTTTATACCATTGTGACTAAAATTGCAGTGCCACAAGTATGTGGTACTATCATTACTATCTTATATCTTTTGGCATGAACATGTGTATCACTACGATCGGGATTCGATAAACCATTCATTTTAGGTGCAAGACCATTGAAGGTATTATTCAAATAAACAGAGTAACCATTATTCTCCTTAAATGAATAACCGTATTGCGATAAACATAATCCAATCATGTCTATGCTCAATGCAAACACCAAACAACAATTATTTAGGTTTAACACCAATCCTGATGGTAAACGGAGCATGCGATGCTTGATCACATCAACCTTGGAAACACTTCCAACACATATCATCGTCTCACCTTTGACTAGTCTCCGTTTATTCCGTAGCCTTTCATTTTGAGTTACCAACACTTAGCAACCGAACCGGTATCTAATACCCTGCTGCTACTAGGAGTACTGGTAAAGTACACATTTAATATAATGTATGTCCAATACATACTTCTTTCAACCTTGCCAGCCTTCTCATCTACCAAGTATCTAGGGTGGTTCTGCTTCAGTGACCTGTAACGCCCTCGATGCGGCAATATCTCCCACGTGTCGAAGCACGACTTAGAGGCATAACCGCATTGAAAGCAATGTCGCAAGTGAGGTAATCTTCACACAACCCATGTAATACATAAGGGAAAGAGATACATAGTTGGCTTACAATCGCCACTTCACACAAATACATGAATAAAGCATTACATCATCCAGATACAATCAAGGTCCGACTACGGAACCAAAATAAAAGAAGAACCCCAAAAGCGACAAGGTCCCCCGATCGACCCCAACTGGGCTCCACTACTGACCAACTAGAACGAAACAACACAAAGGACAAGATCTTCATCGAGCTCCTCCTGAGCTTGGTTGCGTCATCTGCACGGACTCATCGGCACCTGCAAGCTGGTTTTGGAAGTATCTGTGAGCCACGGGGACTCAGCAATCTCGCACCCTCGCAATCAAGACTATTTAAGCTTATGGGAAAGGTAAAGGTATGAGGTGGAGCTGTAGCAGGCGACTAGCATGTATGGAGGCTAACATACGCAAAAGAGAGCGAGAAGAGAAGGCAAAGCACGATCGATAAACTATGATCAAGAAGTAATCCTAGAACAACCTACGTCAAACATAACTCCAACACCGTGTTCACTTCCCGGACTCCGCCGGAAAGAGACCATCACGGTTACACACGCGGTTGATGCATTTTAATTAAAGTCAACTTCAGGTTTTCTACAACCGGATGTTAACAAATTCCCATCTTCCCATAACCGCGGGCACGGCTTTCGAAAGTTCAAATCCCTGCAGGGGTGTCCCAACTTAGCCCATGACAAGATCTCATGGTCAACGAAGGAATAGACCTTCTCCCGAGACATTCCGACCAGACTCGGTATCCAGGTTCTACAAGACACTTCGACAAGTTAAAACAAATCCAGCAACACCGCCCGAATATGCCGACAAATCCTGATAGGAGCTGCACATATCTCGTTCTCAGGGCACACTCAGATGAGCTAGACGTCAGGTAGGCCAGCCCAGAGTTGCCCCTGGTAGCCCCGGACATCGCTCGGTTGGACCAACACTCAAAGGAGCACTGGCCTGGGGGGGTTAAAATAATGATGACCCTTGGGCGCGCGACCCCCAAGGGAAAAGAAAAAGGCTAGGCGGCGAATGGTAAAACCAATGTTGGGCATTGCTAGAAAAGCTTTAATCAAGGTGAACTATCAAGGGGTTCCCATTATTACCCAACCGCGTAAGGAACGCAAAATCCGGGAACATAACACCGATATGACGGAAACTAGGGCGGCAAGAGTGGAACAAAACACCAGGCATAAGGCTGAGCCTTCCACCCTTTACCAAGTATATAGATGCATTAATTAAATAAGATACATAGTGATATCCCAACAACTAAACATGTTCCAATAGGGAACAACACCTCCATGTTCCAAACAGGAACAAACTTCAATCTTCACCTGCAACTAACAACGCTATAAGAGGGGCTGAGCAAAGCGGTAACATAGCCAAGCAAGGGTTTGCTAGGACAAGGTGGGTTAGGGGCTTGGTTCAACAATATAGGAGGCATGATAAGCAAGTGGTTGGTATCGCAGCATAGGCATAGCAAAAGAGCGAGCAACTAAGAGGGCAAAGATAGAAGTGATTTCGAGGGTATGGTCATCTTGCCTGAAATCCCGCAAGGAAGAAGAACGAGTCCAAGAAGAAGAAAAACGGATGTAGTCCAATGGATCCTCACAACGCGACGTTATTGGAACCAACCCGAAGAAGCAACACCGAAAAGAAACACACAACATAGTAAACAAACCACACATGAACATGGCATGATATGCGGGATGCGGTATGCGATGCATATGCATGATTGGACAAGGAATGCATGAACCTGGCCTCAACATGGAAATCCAAGAGTGCCACTGGAAAGATGAGATAAAATCGCTTGAAAACGATATAAAGATCACCGAAATCGGAGTTACGGTTTGGAAATGGCAAGCGATTCAAATATGACCACGTTCTGCGATTTACAGTAAGTAGTCATCTAAATGCAACAAGATGAACATGCTACAACACCCAAACATGGCATCAAAATACATGGTAGGGATGAATTCAAGAAGCTTAACAAAAGTCTAGCACTGAGCTACGGCCAATTCATACATTAACAGGTTCAAACAAGTATGGCAAAAATGCATATGGTAAACAGATCTTAGACTTAGTGAAATTAACACTTGTCTGGAATTTCAGATCAGGTAGCACACTTCGGAGCATGAAAACAATATGCTACAGGACCTGAACATGACAAAGTAAAGCATGGCATGGAGCTACTCAAAGAGCTTAACAAAAGTCCCTTAGTGACCTTGAGCCAAAAGGGATCAGAAAATACATTTGCAAGCATGTGAACATGGCAAAAACATAATCAGTTCTCATACTTAGTGAAAACTGGAGCATGCTGAAACAGATATCAAGTAGGCATGTTTACGAGCTCGATGCACTCACTACAGAGCAAGTCATGATAATCTAAGCATACACCCATCAATAATACACAAAATGCAAGCTATACATGGCAAGAACAATAACATAGCATGCATGGATCAACTACAACATCCTCGGCAAAATCGCTAACAAGTAGACAATCTGCCCAGATTCACGAAATGACAAAAGTAGAGCTCGATTGACTTGAGCTAGGGTGCTCCATAATTGCAAACAAAAGCATGGATGGATAGAGCACTACAATATTAACAAAACATCCTTACTGATCATCCTCAAAAGAGGCACGGATCACTAGGAAACAACATGAACATATGGCATATTGAAACAAACAGCTCAAGGACTTAGTGGATAAGCTAAGTCCCTGAAATCAGCATTACCAAGTGCCTCACTTTGCAAGCTTGTGCTAGTCACCACACACATCACAAAAATACATGGGTTGCACCTCTGGAAAGATGGCAAAACCCTTAACAAAACATATGTAGAGCTCAGGGGCATATCATGCACACATTAATCATGGAAAAAATGACAAATATCTAAATGGAGCAGCAGATCTGACAATTATCTCAAGTAGCACTCTTTAATAGCATTTCGGGCATCAAGATGAACTCAAATGAAAATGATGCAATGAGATGAAATGATGTGCTCTCTGAGACGAACATTTTGATATGCTATATGCTCAAATCGGAGCCACGGATGCAAAGTTACGGCATGAAGAACATGGCCATATGAATCTGGGAATTTCGGGGACTTGGTGGAATTTTACCCCGCGGGAAAAGTCAACGGGTGGGCGAGGTGGTTCCGGGACGAAGCGATCCGGGGACGGGCGCGGGCGTTTGGTTCGAAGGGCTGGTGGATCTGATCCCGATCTGTCAGATCCGGCCAGATCGAACTCCGGCGATGGCGGCGGCGGCCGGCGACCGGAGCGGCGCGGCACGGGCGGCGTTGGGTCGCGGGGACGGCGTCCGGCGGCGGAGCATGCGGCGGAGATCCCGGGCGGGGCCGGGCGAAGGCGGTGGCCGAACGGCGCGGCGGTGCGGAGCCGCGCCGACGAGGCGGCGAACGCCGGCGGGCGGCGGAGCATCCCAGCGGCGGTGGCGTGCGGCGGCCGACCCAGGCGGCGCGCAGAGAGGCAGGCGGGCGGCGGTCGCCTCGGGCGACGACGGGCGAAGCGGGCCGCGGGGGCCGGAGGCGGGCCCGGCGGGCCGGCGGGGCGTGGGCGGCGGATGCGCCAACGGGGCGGCGGCGGGGCAAGTCGGACACGTCCAGCCCGAATCGGACGTGTCCGGCGGCGAGAGGTGGGAGGAGACTAGGTTAGGGTTGGAAATGACCCGAAATTTCGGGGAGGGACCTATTTATAGAGGTAGGAGGAGCTAGGAAAGTCCAAATGAGGTGCGGTTTGCAACCACGCGATCATGATCGAACGATCTAGATGATGGAGAGGGTTTAGGTGGGTTTTGGGCCAAATTGGAAGGGTGTTGGGCTGCAACACACATGAGGCCTTTTCGGTCCCTCGGTTAACCGTTGGAGTATCAAACGAAGTCCAAATGGTACGAAACTTGACAGGCGGTCTACCGGTAGTAAACCAAGGCCGCTTGGCATGTCTCGGTCCAATCCGGAAATGTTTAATCCTCACACACGAAAGAAAGGTAGAGATGACCACCGGAGGAGAACGAAGCGCCGGAATGCAAAACGGACAACGGGGAAAATGCTCGGATGCATGAGACGAACACGTATGCAAATGAAATGCGCATGATGACATGATATGCAATGCAAGACACGCAAGCAATGACAAGGCAACAACAGCGAATAACTAGACGACACCTGGCACATCGGTCTCGGGGTGTTACAACACTCCACCACTACGAGAGGATCTCGTCCCGAGATCTAGAATGGCACCGGAGGGAAAACGGAAGAGAAAGAGAAGAGGTAAAACTAAGTTGCTCCTTTGACAAACGAGTGAAACCAAAGAGCCTTGAAAAGGTTAAGCCATATCGAGAAAAGAATACAACAGAGACAAATGAATCTGAAAGCACTCCGGTAGGAAAGAGGAAACAAGGAATTACAAATTCGGACAGCACTCCGGTTGAAACGGAAGTCAAAAACTTGATAAAATGAAAAGAACTTGAGCAAAAGGGCACAACACTCCGGTTAGATGGATAAGCACAGGAAAGAACATGATCTTAGATGAAACGAGATGATGGTTGAAGAAAACAACATCGCAATGCCTCCAGAACAAAAGTAAGAATGGAATGGGATGAACGAAGGAAAACAAGATCTCGAGGTAGCACGCTTACAACAAATGCTAGAACGGAGTTGTTGGAAAACCCACAACGAAAAGAATAAGCTTGATATGGTCTTACGGAATACATCTCGAATTATGAGGTGACAACCTGCCACTCACAGAAAACGAATTTGATTGATATGAACAAATTGGCGAGAAAGTATGTCGCACCGGAAAGGATAAATGAAGAACTTGGATCATTTATAAGCACCATAATAGCAACAAACCTTAGAGAAGGCTTTAGGTGAAATATAACCCAAGATAATAGCAATGAAGAGATTGATGGATTTAAAATATCTCGTTCATGACAACATGTGAATCATGAAACATGAATTCAAATTATCAAGAATGACATAATACCACCTCCAATGATACGGAAGAAAGAATTGCACTCTGGATTACAATATGAAGAAAGCTTGAGCTTCTTAGAAAAGAATCTCGATGAACACTTCGAGAATGAATTAAATCATAGATGAACCATCATGTAGAACCTTCATGAGAACTCCGGAAAAAGAGAAGATGCACAATTGAAATCAGGAATTTGATGAGCCTCCGGAATAGGGAATTGAGTTCGGTCGATGAAACAAGAATAAGAATTACCTTATGCTTATCCTTCACCAATTAAATTGATGACAATCAACGGATTTGGCACACTACTTATTCTCATATCAAGGATTAAGAGAGATATAACATAAACTTGAGAACGTCTTCGACGAATCCACCGGTAGGATTGAAAACAACAAATGAATTGATATGATAACAAGGTAAGGATAATCTTGAACGAACCACCGTAAGAATTGAAAATGAACGAAGAAGAAAAATAAAGAAGCACCGGGAAGAATTAGAGAACAAATGAAGATACTTGAGGGGAATTTACATAAAAGAGAACGAAGAGATCATGAGCCGATTAAAGATCACTTGAGCGAAACACCGGTAAAATTGGAGAATGATAGCTGAAAGCTGAGAATGAATAATCCCGAAATGATGGCCTCTGGATAATCAAACTTAGCAGAATCTTGAATTGCTCCGGATAGGTGAAAAGAATTCTCACGATCAAGACAATTACGAGGGGATGGCAACAAGCTAGAATCACGAATCTTTAAGAGAAAAGAGCAAGATTATAGAGAAATTCTTCTTCGGTCTTCAACATCCGAGAATGACTACGAGTACACCACCAAGAATTATTGAGGCACACTGGAATGAAGAATGGAAAAGTTGAGCCAACTTTGAAAAGAATTAGAAAGATCTTGGACAAGGGCATTTGACTGATGATAAATCATTCTTACGTCAAACTTCAAAAGAATTTAGGGTAGCTCCGGGAAAAATTAGAAGAGTCAGGTAAGATCCTGGGAATAGACTTGTGGGTTAGGGCCCACTCAAAAGAAAACACCGTTGAAATGATTTAAAAGAGAGGTTGCACCGGTTGAATTAAAAGGCTTGAATGAGATAACAACCTCGAAAGATCTTGAACGAATGCAGAGTGGAAAACATGAATCTTCGAGATATCTTGAGCACTCCGGAACAAATGAATAACGAGAATTGAATGAATATGGGGCCACCGGTATGAGAAGGCATTGCAATGAGGAAAGGGGTAAGATCAACAAAGCTTGACTTGAAACCACCGAAGAAGATAAAAGAAAGAAGAGTGATGAACTAGAAGCTCCGTTAGTATCTTCATGAGAATCACCGGGTAAGAACATTGATGGAGAAGAATGGAGAGATTTCACATCAATAAGATGGATACTCGATAAAGAAATCCGAGTCCTAGGAGAAACAAGGGGGGGGGGGGGGGAAAAGAAAGACAACTTGGGATGGATGAACGAACACCGTCGAGAAAGCTGAGATTGGATCTTGCGGATGTTAAAATGATCGGATCCACTTGAAGAGAAAACACGCCGGTTGGAAAAAAGAATTAACATGACAATCTTGATTATCATGAAGGATTGGTATCCACATAGAAATATGAGAACACCGTTTGGGGTAGGTATGGAATCAACACTTGACATTGAAGCAACTCGAATACCACAACTCAAAACAAAAACAAAGGATTGGCTTGCAAAATAAGCCAGAACAAACATATGATAGAGATTTCGTCCGAAGTTTTCGTGGTGGGGCCTACACGGGCTCGATCGTATAGCACCATCATGTACAAGGCAGTGCACATGACATACGAAGCGTCCCCGAGTCGGCATAGCCAAGGACTCTTTAAGACACAATGAGACCACTGTAAAACCGACCATGAATAGGCGGACCACTAGACGTCGAACCCCAATTTCATATCATACATCTGTCGGAAAGATATCCTAAGAGCTACTTGAAATCCCACCTATGAAACTCCCGAACCTTTCCGGTTATGCAATCAGGTGTTGGGGATACAGGGGAAGCACTTAGTCTCGGGCTTGGGTTCCCCTTATTACAGAAGCACTTAGTCTCGGGGTGTTACATGACCGTTCCCCTTATTACAGAAGCACTTAGTCTCGGGCTTGGGTTCAACTTTGGGTTTCTTCACTAGAGCAGCAACTGATTTGTTGTTTCATGAAGTATCCCTTTCTTGCCCTTGCCCTTCTTGAAACTAGTGGTTTTACTAACCATCAACAATTGATGCTCCTATTTGATTTCTACTTTCGCGGTGTCGCGAATAGCTCAAGGATCATCATATGTATCCCTGATATGTTATAGTTCATCACGAAGCTCTAGTAGCTTGGTGGCAGTGACTTTGGAGAACCATCACTATCTCATCTGGAAGATCAACTCCCACTCGATTCAAGCGATTATAGTACTCATACAATTTGAGCACATGCTCAACGATTGAGCTTTTCTCCTTAGTGTGCAGGCTTAAGAAACTTGTCAAAGGTCTCATACCTCTTGACATGGGCACTAGCCTGAAATCCCAATTTCAGTCCTTGGAACATCTCATATGTTCTGCGATGTTTCAAAAGCGTCTTTGGTGCCTCAATTCTAAACCATTTAGCATTACGCACTGAACTATCATGTAGTCATCAAAACGTGTATGTCAGATGTTCGCAACATCCACAACCGACGTTCGAGGGTCAGCTCACTGAGCGGTGCATTAAGGACATAATCCTTCTGCGCAGCAATGAGGACAATCCTCTGTTTACGGACCCAGTTCGCATAATTTCTACTATCAACTTTCAACTAAATTTTCTCTAGGAACATATCTAAAACAGTAGAACTAAAGCGTAAGCTACGACATAATTTGCAAAGTCCTTTTGACTATGTTCATGATAATTAAGTTCATCTGATTATTTAATGAACTCCCACTTAGATAGACATCCCTCTAGTCATCTAAGTGATACATGATCCGAGTCAACTAGGCCGTGTCCGATCATCACATGAGACGGACTAGTCATCATCGGTGAACATCTTCATGTTGATCGTATCTTCTATACGACTCATGTTCGACCTTTTGGTCTTCCGCGTTCCAAGGCCATGTCGCTAGGCTCATCAAGTCAACCTAAGTGTATTGCGTGTGTAAATCTGGCTTACACCCATTGTATTCGAACGTTAGAATCTATCACACCCGATCATCACGTGGTGCTTCAAAACAACGAACCTTTGCAACGGTGCACAGTTAGGGGGAACACTTTTCTTGAAATTATTGTGAGGGATCATCTTACTTTAGCTACCGTCGTTCTAAGAAAATAAGATGTAAAACATGATAAACATCACATGCAATCAAATAGTGACATGATATGGCCAATATCATTTTGCTCCTTTTGATCTCCATCTTCGGGGCGCCATGATCGTCATCGTCACCGGCATGACACCATGATCTCCATCATCGTGTCTTCATGAAGTTGTCTCATCATCTATTACTTCTACTACTATGGATAACGGTTTAGCAATAAAGTAAATACATGACATTTATGTTGACACGCAGGTCATAAATAAATTAAGACAACTCCTATGGCTCCTGCCGGTTGTCATACTCATCGACATGCAAGTCGTGATTCCTATTACAAGAACATGATCAATCTCATACATCACATATATCATTCATCACATCCTTTTGGCCATATCACATCACACGGCATATGCTGCAAAAACAAGTTAGACGTCCTCTAATTGTTGTTGCAAATTTTTACGTGGCTGCTATAGGTTTCTTAGCAAGAACGTTTCTTACCTACGCTAAAACCACAACGTGATATGCCAATTTCTATTTACCCTTCATAAGGACCCTTTTCATCGAATCCGATCCGACTAAAGTGGGAGAGACAAACACCCGCTAGCCACCTTATGCAACTAGTGCATGTTAGTCGGTGGAACCTGTCTCACGTAAGTGTACGTGTAAGGTCGTGTTGGGTTTCGTAGTAATTTCAAAAATTTCCTACGCAAGATCATGATGATGCATAGCAACGAGAGGGGATAGTATGGTCTACGTACCTTGTAGATCGACAACGGAAGCGTTTGGTTGATGTAGTCGTACGTCTCCACGGCCCAACCGATCAAGCACCGAAACTACGGCACCTCCGAGTTCTAGCACACGTTCAGCTCGATGACGATCCCCGGACTCCGATCCAGCAAAGTGTCGGGGAAGAGTTGCATCAGCACGACGGCGTGGTGACGATCTTGATGTACTACTGCAGTAGGGCTTCGCCTAAACTCCGCTACAATATTATCGAGGACTATTGTGGAAGGGGGCACCGCACACGGCTAAGAATATGATCACGTGGATCAACTTGTTCTCTCTCTGGGGTGCCCCTGCCTCCGTATATAAAGGCTCAAGGGGGAGCGGTGCGGCCGGCCTAGGAGAGGCGCGCCAGGAGGAGTCCTACTCCCCCTGGGAGTAGGATTCCCCCCCCCCAATCCTAGTTGGAATAGGATTCGCGGAGGGGGGGAAAGAGAGAGGGGGGCCGGCCCCCTTTCCTTGTCCTATTCGGACCAAGGAGGGGAGGGGCGCGCGGCCCATCTTGGGCTGCCCCTTCTCTTTTCCACTAAGGCCCACTTAGGCCCATATAGCTCCCGGGGGGTTCCGGTAACATCCCGGTACTCCGGTAAAATCCCGATTTCACCCGGAACACTTCCAATATCCAAACATAGGCTTCCAATATATTAATCTTTATGTCTCGACCATTTCGAGACTCCTCGTCATGTCCGTGATCACATCTGGGACTCCGAACAACCTTCGGTTCATCAAAATGTATAAACTCATAATAAAACTGTCATCGTAACCTTAAGCGTGCGGACCCTACGGGTTCGAGAACAATGTAGACATGACCGAGACACGTCTCCGGTCAATAACCAATAGCGGAACCTGGATGCTCATATTGGCTCCTACATATTCTACGAAGATCTTTTATCGGTCAGACCGCATAACAACATACGTTGTTCCCTTTGTCATCGGTATGTTACTTGCCCGAGATTCGATCGTCGGTATCCCATACCTAATTCAATCTCGTTACCAGCAAGTCTCTTTACTCGTTCTGTAATACATCATCCCACAACTAACTCATTAGTTGCAATGCTTGCAAGGCTTAAGTGATGTGCATTACCGAGAGGGCCCAGAGATACCTCTCCGACAATCAGAGTGACAAATCCTAATCTCGAAATACGCCAACCCAACATGTACCTTTGGAGACACCTGTAGAGCTCCTTTATAATCACCCAGTTACGTTGTGACGTTTGGTAGCACACAAAGCGTTCCTCTGGAAAACGGGAGTTGCATAATCTTATAGTCATAGGAACATGTATAAGTCATGAAGATAGCAATAGCAACATATTAAACGATCGGGTGCTAAGCTAATGGAATGGGTCATGTCAATCAGATCATTCAACTAATGATGTGATCCTGTTAATCAAATGACAACTCTTTGTCCATGGTTAGGAAACATAACCATCTTTGATTAACAAGCTAGTCTAGTAGAGGCATACTAGTGACACTCTGTTTGTCTATGTATTCACACATGTATTATGTTTTCGGTTAATACAATTCTAGCATGAATAATAAACTTTTATCATGATATAAGGAAATAAATAATAACTTTATTATTGCCTCTAGGGCATATTTCCTTCAGTCTCCCACTTGCACTAGAGTCAATAATCTAGATTACACAGTAATGATTCTAACACCCATGGAGCCTTGGTGTTGATCATGTTTTGCTCGTGGAAGAGGCTTAGTCAACGGGTCTGCAACATTCAGATCCGTATGTATCTTGCAAATCTCTATGTCTCCCACCTGGACTAGATCCCGGATGGAATTGAAGCGTCTCTTGATGTGCTTGGTTCTCTTGTGAAATCTGGATTCCTTCGCCAAGGCAATTGCACCAGTATTTTCACAAAAGATTTTCATTGGTCCCGATGCACTAGGTACGACACCTAGATCGGATATGAACTCCTTCATCCAGACTCCTTCATTTGCTGCTTCCGAAGCAGCTATGTATTCCGCTTCACACGTAGATCCCGCCACGACGCTTTGTTTAGAACTGCACCAACTGACAGCTCCATCATTTAATGTAAACACGTATCCGGTTTGCGATTTAGAATCGTCCAGATCAGTGTCAAAGCTTGCATCAACGTAACCGTTTACGATGAGCTCTTTGTCACCTCCATATACGAGAAACATATCCTTAGTCCTTTTCAGGTACTTCAGGATGTTCTTGACCGCTGTCCAGTGATCCACTCCTGGATTACTTTGGTACCTCCCTGCTAGACTTATAGCAAGGCACACATCAGGTCTGGTACACAGCATTGCATACATGATAGAGCCTATGGCTGAAGCATAGGGAACATCTTTCATCTTCTCTCTATGTTCTGCAGTGGTCGGGCATTGAGTCTTACTCAACTTCACACCTTGTAACACAGGCAAGAACCCTTTCTTTGCTTGATCCATTTTGAACTTCTTCAAAATCTTGTCAAGGTATGTGCTTTGTGAAAGTCCAATTAAACGTCTCGATCTATCTCTATAGATCTTTATGCCTAATATGTAAGCAGCTTCACCGAGGTCTTTCATTGAAAAACTTTTATTCAACTATCCCTTTATGCTATCTAGAAATTCTATATCATTTCCAATCAGTAATATGTCATCCACATATAATATCAGAAATGCTACAGAGCTCCCACTCACTTTATTGTAAATACAGGCTTCTCCAAAAGTCTGTATAAAACCAAATGCTTTGATCACACTATCAAAACGTTTATTCCAACTCCGAGAGGCTTGCACCAGTCCATAAATGGATCGCTGGAGCTTGCACACTTTGTTAGCTCCCTTTGGATCGACAAAACCTTCTGGTTGCATCATATACAACTCTTCTTCCAGAAATCCATTCAGGAATGCAGTTTTGACATCCATCTGCCAAATTTCATAATCATAAAATACGGCAATTGCTAACATGATTCGGACAGACTTAAGCATCGCTACGGGTGAGAAGGTCTCATCGTAGTCAATCCCTTGAACTTGTCGAAACCCTTTTGTGACAAGTCGAGCTTTGTAGACAGTAATATTACCGTCGGCGTCAGTCTTCTTCTTGAAGATCCATTTATTCTCAATTGCTTGCCGATCATTGGGCAAGTCAACCAAAGTCCACACTTTGTTCTCATACATGGATCCCATCTCAGATTTCATGGCTTCAAGCCATTTTGCGGAATCTGGGCTCACCATAGCTTCTTCATAGTTCGTAGGTTCATCATGATCTAGTAGCATGACTTCCAGAACAGGATTACCGTACCACTCTGGTGCGGATCTTACTCTGGTTGATCTACGAGGTTCAGTAGTATCTTGTTCTGAAGTTTCATGATCATTATCATTAGCTTCCTCACTCATTGGTGTAGGTGTCATAGAAACAGTTTTCTGTGATGCACTACTTTCCAATAAGGGAGCAGGTACAGTTACCTCGTCAAGTTCTACTTTCCTCCCACTCACTTCTTTCGAGAGAAACTCCTTCTCTAGAAAGTTTCCGAACTTAGCAACAAAAGTCTTGCCTTCGGATCTGTGATAGAAGGTGTATCCAATAGTCTCCTTTGGATATCCTATGAAGACATATTTCTCCGATTTGGGTTCGAGCTTATCAGGTTGAAGCTTTTTCACATAAGCATCGCAGCCCCAAACTTTCAGAAATGACAACTTTGGTTTCTTGTCAAACCGTAGTTCATAAGGCGTCGTCTCAACGGATTTTGATGGTGCCCTATTTAATGTGAATGCGGCTGTCTCCAAAGCATAACCCCAAAACGATAGCGGTAAATCAGTAAGAGACATCATAGATCGCACCATATCTAGTAAAGTACGATTACGATGTTCGGACACACCATTACGCTGTGGTGTTCCGGGTGGCGTGAGTTGCGAAACTATTCCGCATTGTTTCAAATGTACACCAAACTCGTAACTCAAATATTCTCCTCCACGATCAGATCGTAGAAACTTTATTTTCTTGTTACGATGATTTTCAACTTCACTCTGAAATTCTTTGAACTTTTCAAATGTCTCAGACTTATGTTTCATTAAGTAGATATACCCATATCTGCTTAAATCATCTGTGAAGGTGAGAAAATAACGATATCCGCCACGAGCCTCAATATTCATCGGACCACATACATCTGTATGTATGATTTCCAACAAATCTGTTGCTCTCTCCATAGTACCGGAGAACGGTGTTTTAGTCATCTTGCCCATGAGGCACGGTTCGCAAGTACCAAGTGATTCATAATGAAGTGGTTCCAAAAGTCCATCAGTATGGAGTTTCTTCATGCGTTTTACACCGATATGACCTAAACGGTAGTGCCACAAATAAGTTGCAGTATCATTATCAACTCTGCATCTTTTGGTTTCAACATTATGAATATGTGTGTTACTACTATCGAGATTCAATAAGAATAGACCACTCTTCAAGGGTGCATGACCATAAAAGATATTACTCATATAAGTAGAACAACCATTATTCTCTGATTTAAATGAATAACCGTCTCGCATCAAACAAAATCCAGATATAATGTTCATGCTTAACGCTGGCACCAAATAACAATTATTTAGGTCTAATATTAATCCCGAAGGTAGATGTAGAGGTAGCGTGCCGACTGCGATCACATCGACTTTGGAACCGTTTCCCACGCGCATCGTCACCTCGTCCTTAACCAATCTTCGCTTAATCCGTAGTCTCTGTTTCGAGTTGCAAATATTAGCAATAGAACCAGTATCAAATACCCAGGTACTACTGCGAGTATTAGTAAGGTACACATCAATAACATGTATATCACATATACCTTTGTTCACCTCGCCATCCTTCTTATCCGCCAAATACTTGGGGCAGTTCCGCTTCCAGTGACCAGTCTGCTTGCAGTAGAAGCACTCAGTTTCAGGCTTAGGTCCAGACTTGGGTTTCTTCTCTTGAGCAGCAACTTGCTTGCTGTTCTTCTTGAAGTTCCCCTTCTTCTTCCCTTTGCCCTTTTTCTTGAAACTAGTGGTCTTGTTGACCATCAACACTTGATGCTCCTTTTTGATTTCTACCTCCGTAGCTTTCAGCATTGCGAAGAGCTCGGGAATAGTCTTATTCATCCCTTGCATATTATAGTTCATCACGAAGCTCTTGTAGCTTGGTGGCAGTGATTGGAGAATTCTGTCAATGACGCAATCATCTGGAAGATTAACTCCCATTTGAATCAAGTGATTATTATACCCAGATATTTTGAGTATATGCTCACTGACAGAACTGTTCTCCTCCATCTTGCAGCTGTAGAACTTATTGGAGACTTCATATCTCTCAATCCGGGCATTTGCTTGAAATATTAACTTCAACTCCTGGAACATCTCATATGCTCCATGACATTCAAAACGTCGTTGAAGTCCCGGTTCTAAGCCGTAAAGCATGGCACACTGAACTATCGAGTAGTCATCAGCTTTGCTCTGCCAGACGTTCACAACATCTGGTGTTGCTCCAGCAGCAGGCCTGGCACCCAGCGGTGCTTCCAGGACGTAATTCTTCTGTGCAGCAATGAGGATAATCCTCAAGTTACGGACCCAGTCCGTGTAATTGCTACCATCATCTTTCAACTTTGCTTTCTCAAGGAACGCATTAAAATTCAACGGAACAACAGCACGGGCCATTTATCTACAATCATACATAAACAAGCAAGATACTTTCAGGTACTAAGTTCATGATAAAGTTAGGTTCAATTAATCGTATTACTTAAAGAACTCCCACTTAGATAGATATCCCTCTAATCCTGTAAGTGATTACGTGATCCAAATCAACTAAACCATGTCCGATGATCACGTAAGATGGAGTAGTTTCATTGGTGAACATCACTATGTTGATCATATCTACTATATGATTCACGCTCGACCTTTCGGTCTCCGTGTTCCGAGGCCATATCTGTATATGTTTGGCTCGTCAAGTATAACCTGAGTATTCCGCGTGTGCAACTGTTTTGCACCCGTTGTATTTGAACGTAGAGCCTATCACACCCGATCATCACGTGGTGTTTCAGCACGAAGAACTTTCGCAACGGTGCATACTCAGGAAGAACACTTCTTGATAATTTAGTGAGAGATCATCTTATAATGCTATTGTCAATCAAAGCAAGATAAGATGCATAAAAGATAAACATCACATGCAATCACAACATGCCCTGCAAAAACAAGTTAGACGTCCTCTACTTTGTTGTTGCATGTTTTACGTGGCTGCTACGGGCTTAAGCAAGAACCAATCTTACCTACGCATCAAAACCACAACGATAGTTTGTCAAGTTGGTGCTGTTTTAACCTTCGCAAGGACCGGGCGTAGCCACACTCAGTTCAACTAAAGTTGGAGAAACTGTCACCCGCAAGCCACCTATGTGCAAAGCACGTCAGGAGAACCGGTCTCGCGTAAGCGTACGCGTAATGTCGGTCCGGGCCGCTTCATCCAACAATACCGCCGAACCAAAGTATGACATGCTGGTAAGCAGTATGACTTATATCGCCCACAACTCACTTGTGTTCTACTCGTGCATATAGCATCAACATATAAAACCTGGCTCGGATGCCACTGTTGGGTTTCGTAGTAATTTCAAAATTTTCCTACGCAAGATCATGATGATGCATAGCAACGAGAGGGGAGAGTATGATCTACGTACCTTGTAGATCGACAATGGAAGCGTTTGGTTGATGTAGTCGTACGTCTCCACGGCCCGACCGATCAAGCACCGAAACTACGGCACCTCCGAGTTCTAGCACACGTTCAGCTCGATGACGATCCCCGGACTTCGATCCAGCAAAGTGTCAGGGAAGAGTTCCGTCAGCACGATGGCGTGGTGACGATCTTGATGTACTACTGCAGCAGGGCTTCGCCTAAACTCCGCTACAATATTATCGAGGACTATGGTGGAAGGGGGCACCGCACACGGCTAAGAATATGATCACGTGGATCAACTTGTTCTCTCTCTGGGGTGCCCCTGCCTCCGTATATAAAGGCTCAAGGGGGGTGCGTCCGGCCTAGGAGAGGCGCGCCAGGAGGAGTCCTACTCCCTCTGGGAGTAGGATCCCCCCCCAATCCTAGTTGGAATAGGATTCGCGGAGGGGGGGAAAGAGAGAGGGGGGTCGGCCCCCTTTCCTTGTCCTATTCGGACCAAGGGAGGGGAGGGGCGCGCGGCCCATCTTGGGCTGCCCCTTCTCTTTTCCACTAAGGCCCACTTAGGCCCATATAGCTCCCGGGGGGTTCCGGTAACCTCCCGGTACTCCGGTAAAATCTCGATTTCACCCGGAACACTTCCGATATCCAAACATAGGCTTCCAATATATTAATCTTTATGTCTCGACCATTTCGAGACTCCTCGTCATGTCCGTGATCACATCCGGGACTCCGAACAACCTTCGGTTCATCAAAATGTATAAACTCATAATAAAATTGTCATCGTAACCTTAAGCGTGCGGACCCTACGGGTTCGAGAACAATGTAGACATGACCGAGACACGTCTCCGGTCAATAACCAATAGCGGAACCTGGATGCTCATATTGGCTCCTACATATTCTACGAAGACCTTTTATCGGTCAGACCGCATAACAACATACGTTGTTCCCTTTGTCATCGGTATGTTACTTGCCCGAGATTCGATCGTCGGTATCCCATACCTAGTTCAATCTCATTACCGGCAAGTCTCTTTACTCGTTCTGTAATACATCATCCCGCAACTAACTCATTAGTTGCAATGCTTGCAAGGCTTAAGTGATGTGCATTACCGAGAGGGCCCAGACATACCTCTCCGACAATCGGAGTGACAAATCCTAATCTCGAAATACGCCAACCCAACATGTACCTTTGGAGACACCTGTAGAGCTCCTTTATAATCACCCAGTTACGTTGTGACGTTTGGTAGCACACAAAGCGTTCCTCTGGCAAACGGGAGTTGCATAATCTTATAGTCATAGGAACATGTATAAGTCATGAAGATAGCAATAGCAACATACTAAACGATCGGGTGCTAAGCTAATGGAATGGGTCATGTCGATCAGATCATTCAACTAATGATGTGATCCTGTTAATCAAATGACAACTCTTTGTCCATGGTTAGGAAACATAACCATCTTTGATTAACAAGCTAGTCTAGTAGAGGCATACTAGTGACACTCTGTTTGTCTATGTATTCACACATGTATTATGTTTCCGGTTAATACAATTCTAGCATGAATAATAAACTTTTATCATGATATAAGGAAATAAATAATAACTTTATTATTGCCTCTAGGGCATATTTCCTTCAGGTCGGTCCGGGCGCTTCATCCCACGATGCCGCCGAATCTAGATAAGACTAATAACGGCAAGTAAATTGACAAAATCGACGCCCACAACTACTTTGTGTTCTACTCGTGCATAGAAACTACGCATAAACCTGGCTCTGATACCACTGTTGGGGAACGTAGCAGAATTTTAAAATTTTCTACGCATCACCAAGATCAATCTATGGAGTCATCTAGAAACGAGAGAGAGGAGTGCATCTACATACCCTTGTAGATCGCGAGCGGAAGCGTTCAAGAGAATGGGGTTGATGGAGTCGTACTCGTCGTGATCCAAATCACCGATGACCGAGCGCCGAACGGACGACACCTCCGCGTTCAACACACGTACGGTTGGGAAGACGTCTCCTCCTTCTTGATCCAGCAAGGGGAAAGGAGAGGTTGATGGAGATCCAGCAGCACGACGGCGTGTTTGTGGAAGCAGCGGGGATCTCGGCAAGGCTTCGCCAAGCTCAGCGAGAGGGAGAGGTGTTACGAGGGAGAGGGAGGCGCCAGGGGCTAGGGTGCGGGTCCCATGCGCCTCCTCACTATATATAGGGGTGGAGGGGGCTGGTTTCTTGCCCTCCAAGTCCATTGGGGCATTGGCAAAGGTGGGGGAAAGAAATCCCATCATTTCCCTTCCCCACCGATTGTTATCCCCCCTTTTTAGGGATCTTGATCTTATCCCTTCGGGATATGATCTTATTCCTTCTAAGGGGGGATCTTGGTGCGCCTTGACCAGGGGTGTGGGGCCTTTCCCCCACTACCCACGTTCATGTGGGTCCCCCATGTAGGTGGGCCCGGAACCTTCTAGAACCTTCCCGGTACAATACCGAAAAATCCCGAACATTTTCCGGTGGCCAAAATAGGATTTCCCATATATAAATCTTTACCTCCGGACCATTTCGAAACTCCTCGTGACGTCCGGGATCTCATCCGGGACTCCGAACAACTTTTGGGTTACCGCATACTAATATCTCTACAACCCTAGCGTCACCGAACCTTAAGTGTGTAGACCCTATGGGTTCGGGAGACATGCAGACATGACCGAGATGACTCTCCGGTCAATAACCCACAGCGGGATCTGGATACCCATGTTGGCTCCCACATGTTCCACGATGATCTCATCGGATGAACCACGACGTCGAGGATTCAATCAATCCCGTATTCAATTCCCTTTGTCCAGCGGTATTGTACTTGCCCGAGATTCGGTCGTCGGTATCCGATACCTTGTTCAATCTCGTTATCGGCAAGTCTCTTTACTCGTTCCGTAACACATCATCCCGTGATCAACTCCTTGGTCACACTGTGCACATTATGATGATGTCCTACCGAGTGGGCCCAGAGATACCTCTCCGTCACACGGAGTGACAAATCCCAGTCTCGATTCGTGCCAACCCAACAGACACTTTCGGAGATACCCGTAGTGCACCTTTATAGCCACCCAGTTACGTTGTGACGTTTGGCACACCCAAAGCATTCCTACAGTATCCGGGAGTTACACAATCTCATGGTCTAAGGAAATGATACTTGACATTAAGAAAAGCTTTAGCATACGAACTACACGATCTTTGTGCTAGGCTTAGGATTGGGTCTTGTCCATCACATCATTCTCCTAATGATGTGATCCCGTTATCAACGACATCCAATGTCCATGGTCAGGAAACCGTAACCATCTATTGATCAACGAGCTAGTTAACTAGAGGTTTACTAGGGACATGGTGTTGTCTATGTATCCACATATGTATCTGAGTTTCCTATCAATACAATTCTAGCATGGATAATAAACGATTATCATGAACAAGGAAATATAATAATAACCAATTTATTATTGCCTCTAGGGCATATTTACAACAAATGAGCCCAAGAATAAATGGGCTCTAAGAAGGCCGAAAGATAACATGGGCTGGAAACGGCCCAACGGAATAACGGGTCGTTAATGGGTATAAAGTGATACACTGTTCATTACGGGCCAGTTTCACCACGGGCCGTTAATGGGTGTAAAGTGATACAATGTTCATTATGGGCCAGTTTCACCACGGGCGGTTAGTAGGCCAAGAGTTACATAGGGCCTCATATGGGTCGAAAGACGTCATGGGCCATACATGGGCCAGAAGTGAAAATAGGATGGAATCATATTAGATGGCCCAGATGACGCTACTGGGCCTAATTCGGATAGGGCGTAACGGGCCTTGGGTTAGCGGGCTGTAAATGGGCTATATTCGAACAGGCCGTTAACATGCTTTCCATGGGCCGGCCTGCCAGCTTTTGACCAAGTCAAACGGGCCGGCCTTTTCACAGGAATGGGCCTCTGTTGGGCCGTGCCACGTGTCGATGTATCATAGGCGCCTTCCGTCCAATGAGTGGTTGACATCTGTCCCAACAATGAGCCGACACGTGTTTCCTCCAGCCAATGATGATTTTACACGTGGAAAATCCCCATTGGTCGGGGCTGTTAACGGGTTATCGGATCCAAAACCCGACCCGATAGCTTAACGGCGTTCCGTTACGGTGGATGCCACATGTCGGTCACCCTTGACGAAAGCACTTCTGTGACGCGCGATTTATCGTCATGGAAGTGGACACTTCCGTGATGATAATTTTAGTAATGTCATGGAACACTTCTACGACAGCACAGGTATGACTATCTTGATTCTGTCATAAATTTGTCATGGATGTACATGCATGACAGAAAACGCGACCTACTGTGACAAACACGTATCATCATGGAAGTGTATTTTTTATAGTGACAACATACATCTCATCAAAATATCGAACGAATAGCAAATTCACATGACTACTAATAGCAAGACTTCTCCCATGTCCTCAGGAACAAACATAACTACTCACAAAGCATATTCATGTTCATAATCAGAGGTGTATTAATATGCATATAGGATCTGAACATATGATCTTCCACCAAATAAACCAACTAGCATCAACTACAAGGAGTAATTAACACTACTAGCAACCTACTAGTACCAATCCTGGACTTGGAGACAAGAATTGGATACAAGAGATGAACTAGGGTTTTGAGAGGAGATGGTGCTGATGAAGATGTTGATGGAGATTGCCCTCTCCCAATGAGAGGAGTGTTGGTGATGACGATGATGATGATTTCCCCCTCCCGGAGGGAAGTTTCCCCGGCAGAACAGCTCTGCCGGAGCCCTAGATTGGATCTGCCAAGTTTCCGCCTCGTGGCGGCGGAGTTTTGTCCGAGGAGATGGCTTATGATTTTTTCCTCATCGAAAGACACCATATAGTAGAAGATGGCCATCGGAGGGCCACCAGGGGGCCCACAAGGTAGGGGCGCGCCCAGGGGGTAGGGCGTGCCCTCCACTCTCGTGGGCAGGGTATGGCCCCCTAGTGAACTTCTTCCGCTGAGTATTTTTTATATATTCTAAAAACGTCTTCTGTGAAGTTTCAGGACTTTTGGAGCTGTGTAGAATAGGTCTCCAATATTTGCTCCTTTTCCAGCCCAGAATCCCAGCTGCCGGCATTCTTCCTCTTTATGTAAACCTTGTAAAATAAGAGAGAATAGGCATAAGTATTGTGACATAATGTGTGCCGGAGCCCTAGATTGGATCTGCCAAGGTTCAGCCTCGTGGCGGCGGAGTTTCGTCCGAGGAGATGGCTTATGATTTTTTCCTCATCGAAAGACACCATATAGCAGAAGATGGCCATCGGAGGGCCACCAGGGGGCCCACGAGGTAGGGGGCCTGCTCAGGGGGGTAGGGCGCGCCCTCCACCCTCGTGGGCAGGGTGTGGCCCCCCTGGTGAACTTCTTCCGCTGAGTATTTTTTATATATTCTGAAAACGTCTTTCGTGAAGTTTCAGGACTTTTGGAGCTATGCAGAATAGGTCTACAATATTTGCTCCTTTTCCAGCCCAGAATCCCAGCTGCCGGCATTCTTCCTCTTTATGTAAACCTTGTAAAATAAGAGAGAATAGGGCATAAGTATTGTGACATAATGTGTAATAACATCCCATAATGCAATAAATATCGATATAAAAGCATGATGCAAAATGGACGTATCAACTCCCCCAAGCTTAGACCTCGCTTGTCCTCAAGCGAAAGCCGATAACGATAAATATGTCCACATGTTTAGAGGTAGAGATGTCGATAAAATAAAATATGGACATGAGAGCATCATGATCATTCTTAGAGCAGCAACATATATGGATATTGTCATATGATTTCTTATGATAGAGTAATAATTCAATCACAATTTCAAGTATGAATCATAAACTTCATTGAAAACTAACAAACTATAATCTCAGTCATTGGAGCAATTGCAATTTATCATAACATAGGAAAGAGTCAATATAAGAGCTTTTCAGCAAGTCCACATACTCAACTATCATATAGTCTTTCACAATTGCTGACACTCACGCAATACTTATGGGTATGGAGTTTTAATCGGACACAGAGAAAGATAGGGGCTTATAGTTTTGCCTCCCAACGTTTTACCTCAAGGGTAATGTCAACAATAATAGTTCATGAAAACTCACATCCAATTAGCCATATATACCAGGATCTTTCCAACATATTGTGCTTGCCAAAGGATAAAATGTAAAAAGGAAGGGTGAAGATCACCATGACTCTTATGTAAGGTAGGAGATAAAAGTAAAAGATAGGCCCTTCGCAGAGGGAAGCAGAGGTTGTCATGCGCTTTTATGGTTGGATGCACAAAATCTTAATGCGAAAGAACGTCATTTTATATTGCCACTTGTGATATGGACCTTTATTATGCAGTATGTCGCTTTTATTTCTTCCATATCACACGATCGTATAAATCTTATTTTCTCCCACACTAGTAAGTCATACATATTTAGAGAGCAATTTTTTATTGCTTGCACTGATGACAACTTACTTGGAGGATCTTACCCAATCCATAGGTAGGTATGGTGGACTCTCATGGCAAAACCGGTTTAAGGGTATTTGGAAGCACAAGTAGTATCTCTACTTGGTGCGATGAATTTGGCTAGCATGAGGGGGAAAGGCAAGCTCAACATGTTGGAGGATCCATGACAATATAATTTATCTCAGATGTAAGAAAACATAACCCATTACGTTGTCTTCCTTGTCCAACATCAACTCTTTAGCATGTCATATTTTAATGAGTGCTCACAATCATGAAAGATGTCCAAGATAGTATATTTATATGTGAAGACCTCTCTTTCTTTATTACTTCCTATTAATTGCAACAATGACCAAAACTATGTTTGTCAACTCTCAACAACTTTTAATCATCATACTGTTTCTATGTGAAGTCATTACCCTCAATAAGATCAATATGAACTCTTTATTTCTTTTTATTCTTTTCTCTTTTCTTTTATTCACTCAAGATCATGGCAAAGTAAACAAGCTGTTGAATCAATACTAATCTTTATTATATAGCACACAGACTCGATTACATAGAGGGATCATAAAGCAAACTCAAAAGTAGATCATGCCATAAACTTTATTCTACTGGATCAAGATATTACCAAAAGGATCGAACTAATAAAAACGGTAAAGATAGAAGTGATGGTGATACGATACCGGGGCACCTCCCCCAAGCTTGGCAGTTGCCAAGGGGAGTGCCCATACCAGATACTCAATTCTTCTTTGTTGGTGGAGAAGGTGATGGTTTTCTTGATGGCATAGGTTTCTTTCTTAATTTATGCTTGAGGACAGAGTTTTGGTCCCTTAGGTCATCAATCTCCTTCTCCAGGCTCAGTATCTTTTTGCATAGTTCCTGCTTGTTTTCCTGCAAGAGGCGAAAAGGGCTAAACTCGATCTTAGGTTTCTTTACTCTATTCGGGAGGCTTGACTTTCTGAACTCCACATGCATGTCCCCAGGTTGAGGTAATGGGACTTCATCTTCTTCTGAGCTCGTCTCCTCCCTTCCCTTGGGTTCATAGTCCTCTTCTTCTTCCATAGTCCAACCACAATGCTCCACATCCCCATAGACCTTAGGATCTGCGAGGTAATCAGCCACATAGCTTTCTCCTTCCGAATCCTGGGATGACATGTTGCTCTAATCTGCAGCAGGACAACTCGAAACAAAAATAGAGAATATTTGCGTGATACAGGAGTCAAAACCTTCGGGAGATTATATAATGAATTTTTACCGACCAAAATACGTATTGTGCAAGAAAGCGGAGTCCGGAGGGCGCATGAGGTGCCCACGAGGTAGGGGGCGTGCCCAGTAGGGTAGGGCGCGCCCTCCACCCTCGTGTCCTTCACGGACTACTTCTTATTTTTCTATTTTTCTAAATATTCCAAAACGGAGAAATATTGCCTTAAAACTGTTTTGGAGTCGGTTTACTTACCGTACCACATACCTATTCCTTTTCGGAGTCTTAAACATTCCGGAAAGTGTCCCTTATGTGTTCCTCCGGGGTTATTGTTTCAATAACATTGGATTCAACATTTATAGGATTTCCTGAGATATAATGTTTAATTTTTTGACCGTTCACCACCTTCGGATTTGTGCCTTCGGAGTTGTTGATTTTTATGGCACCGGAATGATAGACCTCCTCGATAACGTAGGGGCCTTCCCATTTAGAGAGAAGTTTTCCTGCAAAAAATCTTAAACGAGAGTTGTATAGCAATACATAATCACCTACATTAAACTCACGCTTTTGTATCCTTTTGTCATGCCATCTTTTAACTTTTTCTTTAAACAACTTGGCATTTTCGTAGGCTTGGGTTCTCCATTCATCAAGTGAGCTAATATCAAATAACCTCTTCTCACCGGCAAGTTCAAAATCATAGTTGAGCTCTTTGATAGCCCAATATGCCTTGTGTTCTAGTTCGAGAGGTAAGTGACATGCTTTTCCATAAAGCATTTTATACGGAGACATACCCATAGGATTTTTATATGCAGTTTTATAGGCCCATAATGCATCATCAAGTTTCTTGGACCAATTCTTTCTAGACCTATTGACAGTCTTTTGCAAAATTAATTTGAGCACTATATTGCTCAATTCTACTTGACCACTAGTCTGTGGGTGATAAGGAGATGCAATTCTATGATTAACATCATACTTAGCAAGCATTTTACGGAAAGCACCATGAATAAAATGTGAACCACCATTAGTCATTAAATATCTAGGGACTCAAAATCTCGGAAAAATAACTTCTTTAAGAATTTTAATAGAAGTGTTATGATCAGCACTACTAGTTGGAATAGTTTCTACCCACTTAGTAACGTAATCAAGAGCAACTAAAATATGTGTATAACCATTAGAGGCAGGAAAAGGTCCCATATAGTCAAAGCCCCAAACATCAAATGGTTCAATAACGAGTGAATAGTTCATAGGCATTTCTTGACGTCTACTAATATTACCAATTCTTTGACATTCATCACAAGATAAGACAAACTTACGGGCATCTTTGAAGAGAGTAGGCCAATAAAAACCAGATTGCAATACCTTGTGTGCAGTTCTATCTCCAGCATGGTGTCCTCCATAAGCTTCGGAGTGACACTTGCGTAGGATCTGTTCCTGTTCATGCTCAGGTACACAACGTCTAATAACACCATCTACTCCTTCTTTGTAAATATGTGGGTCATCCCAAAAGTAATGTCTCAAATCATAAAAGAACTTTTTCTTTTGCTGGTATGTGAAACTAGGCGGTATAAATTTAGCCACAATGTAATTAGCATAATCAGCGTTCCATGGAGCAGTATGAGAAGCATTTATGACATTTAGTTGCTCATCAGGAAAGCTATCATCAATAGGTAGTGGGTCATCAAGCACATTTTCTAGCCTAGACAAGTTGTCTGCAACGGGGTTCTCAGCTCCCTTTCTATCAACAATATGCAAATCAAATTCTTGTAGCAAGAGAACCCATCTAATAAGTCTAGGTATAGCATCTTTCCTTTCCATAAGATATTTAATAGCAGCATGATCAGTGTGAATAGCTACTTTAGAATCAACAATATAAGGTCTGAACTTATCACAAGCAAATACAACTGCTAAGAATTCTTTTTCAGTAGTAGCATAGTTTCTTTGAGCATTGTCTAGAGTTTTACTAGCATATTGAATAACATTTAAATTCTTATCAACTCTTTTCCCTAGAACAGCACCTACAGCATAATCACTAGCATCACACATAATTTCAAAGGGTAAATTCCAATCAGGTGGCTGAACAATAGGTGCAGAGATCAATGCTTTCTTAAGTATTTCAAATGCTTCTACACAATCATCATCAAAGACAAATGGTATATCTTTTTGTAATAAATTAGTCAGAGGCCGAGAAATTTTTGAGAAGTCCTTAATGAACCTCCTATAAAATCCGGCATGACCAAGGAAACTTCTTATACCTTTGATGTCCTTGGGACATGGCATCTTTTCAATAGCATCAACCTTGGCTTTATCAACTTCAATACCTCTTTCAGAAACTTTATGCCCCAAGACAATACCCTCATTAACCTAAAGTGGCACCTTTCCCAATTCAAGACAAGATTAGTTTCTTCACATCTCTGCAAAACTCGATCAAGGTTTCTCAAGCAATCATCAAAAGAAGATCCATAGACGGAGAAGTCGTCCATGAAAACCTCACAAATCTTTTCACAAAAGTCAGAGAATATAGCCATCATGCATCTTTGAAAGGTAGCAGGTGCATTACATAAACCAAAAGGCATACGTCTATAAGAAAAAGTACCAAAAGGGCAAGTAAAAGTAGTCTTTGATTGATCCTTAGCTGACACAGGTATTTGAGAGAAACCAGAATAACCATCTAGAAAGCAAAAGTGTGTATGTTTGGATAATCTTTCTAGCATTTGATCGATAAAAGGTAAGGGGTAATGATCCTTTTTAGTAGCCTTATTTAATTTGCGGAAATCAATTACCATCTTATAACCTGTAATAATTCTTTGAGGAATCAATTCATCTTTATTATTAGGAACGACAGTAATACCTCCCTTCTTAGGGACACAGTGGACAGGACTTACCCACTGACTATCAGCAACGGGATAAATTATACCTGCCTCAAGGAGCTTTAGTATTTCCTTTCTTACCACTTCTTTCATTTTAGGATTCAACCGTCGTTGATGATCACGAACTGGTTTAGCATCTTCTTCCAAATTTATTTTATGTTGACATAGAGTGGGGCTAATGCCCTTTAGATCATCAAGAGTATACTGTAAGTGCATCTAGAGCCACCCCTAGTTGGTTTTGGAGTATTGATGACAAACCTAGTTGAGGGACTAATGTGTTTGTGAGAATTGCAGGAAAACACAGGTAGAAGTCCCTCATTGATTTGGTTTTACTACCAGAGATGACCCCTAAAAATGTATGAAGACATTGAAGACAAAGGTGGTATATGAAGATATTCACATTGAAGACTATGACAAAAGAAGACACGTCATGAAGCCTATGGAGCTCGAAGACTTAGATCTCTCGTAGTTCTTTTTATTTTTTGTGTTGAGTCATAGGAACCACCGTATTGTTAAGTGGGGTCCAGGAGAACCAGTCAGAATGACTGAAGTGATGCCTAAACCAAAAACCTATGTCTTCGAGTGAAGACAATGAAAGCGAATCTTGTCCAGAGCCGGACAAGTCAGCTTTGCTTGTAGCCCAAGTAAAGTTGCCATGAGAGTTTGAAATCTGACCGTTGAGACACGTGTCAGTTCCTTAGTGACCCAGGGTCATTTCGGACAAATTAGGTCGGGTTGCCAAGTGGCTATAAATAGCCCACCCCCACAACCATAAACGGTTGGCTGCTCAGATTTCAGTGCACGGCTTTTGTCGTTTGAGAGCAACCCACCTCGAAGCCTTTGAGAGAAAATTCCTAGTGAGGAGAAAACCCCTAACCACCCAGAGCCAGAGCAAATTTGGCATCACTTGAGTCTTCTTGTCTGTGTGATCTGAAGACTTATTACACTTGAGGACTATGAATCCTCCAGACGGTTAGGCGTCGCGTTCAAAGCATCCAAGAGACATTGTGGATTGCTAGTGAACGAAATTTGTGAAGGTTTGGGAGTATACCTTGAAGACTTACCAGAGTGATTGGGCGAGGACTAAGTGACCTTAGCTCAAGGAGAATACGGTGAGGACTTGGTGTCCTGGACTGTGTGTTCAGGACTGGGTGTCCGGGACTGTGTGTCCTAAGGTTTAAATACCTAGCCGCTCCAACCAGACGTACAGTTGTCACAGCAACTGGAACTGGTCCAACATATCATTGTCTTCAACGAGTCACCGGTTTCATCTTCACTTCCTTTTCTTACTGTTACACATTGTGAAGCCATTGCATGCTTGCTTTATCTTTTGTCTTCACAACGTGAATGTATGATCTGTTTGGCTTCATAAATTCTTCCTACCTGATCCTTATTACACTGCAGTTGTTTGTCATTGTGCTTTCACTCTATTGAATACATGACCATGGCTGGCCTAGTGTAATCTAACTTCCGCTGCATAGTAATAGGCATAATCTTCGCTGTTTGTCTTCATAACTCTCACGTTTTGAAGACTTTCATAAAAATCGCCTATTCACCCCCCCCTCTAGTCGATATAACGCACTTTCAATTGGTATCAGAGCGAGGTGCTCCCTTGTTCTGTGTGATTCGGTTTAACCACCTGGAGTTTTAGCTATGTCGACTGCAGGGATAATCAAAGTCTCCGCTGCGTGCCCCGTCTTCGATGGAACTGAATATCCCTACTGGAAGAATAAGATGCGCATGCATCTTGAAGCCATTGACGTCGACCTATGGTATGTCGTCGAGAACGGAGTTCCCAAGGCTGGAGAAGGTGTCACTGCTGCTGATGTCAAGAAGTTCACTCAACTGGACTCTACTACCAAAAATATCATCTGTGGTCATCTGACAAAAGGACAGTATGGCCGTGTGAGTGCCTTGAAGACATCCAAGCTGGTATGGGACTGGCTCTCCAAGGTCAATGAAGGCGTCTCAACCCAGAGAGATCAAAGAATCAGTGTTCTTCGCAACCTCTTCAACCGCTTCAAGCGAAATGACAATGAGAATGTCCAGCACACATTTGACCAGCTCACTGACATCACAAATGAGCTTCAAGCCCTCGGCGCCACTGAGATCACCAAACATGAAGTCGTCAAGACGCTGCTGAGATCACTTGATAGTTCGTTTGACATCCTAGCCCTGATGATTCAAGAACGTCCTGATTTCAAGACACTCGATCCGTCTGACATACTTGAGAGGCTCAACACACATGAGTTTAAGCTTTCTGAGAAAAGAGATATCTACGGTCCAAACTATGGGCGAACTCGTGCCTTGAAGGCAAAAGCTGTTTCCTCATCTGAAGAAGAATCTGACAGCAGTTCTGATGATCCTGAAGACATTGGAAGGGAACTTGCAATGCTAGTGAAGAAGTTCCAAAAATTCACCAAGAAGAAAGGCTTCAGAAAATCTTCACGATCAAGCTCAAGGAATGATGAAGCTTCTGCTCATGACTACAAGAAGAAAACATGTCACAAGTGCAAGAAAACTGGACACTTCATCTCTGAGTGTCCACAGTGGGACAATGAGAATAGAAGGAAGAAGAAGAGCAAGGAATATGATTCTAACGACAAGAAGAAGAAGAAATACTCAAAGTCTTCTTCCAAGTCTTCCTCAAAGTCTTCATCACACAAGAAGAGCTCATCTGGCAAAGCACGTGCGTTTGTTGGCAAGGAAATGGATTCAGAGGAGGAGTCCGCTTCTGAGGAGGCAGAGGTGGAGTCTGAGGAGGAGTCTGATTCTGGCATTGCGAGTCTGGCTACAGCATACGTCGCCAAGTCCATCTTCAACACTGAAGACAATGACTTCATCACCGACATCGATGCAAATGACAAGAGCGACTCCACTCCTACCTACTGCTTCATGGCACGCGGTGCCAAGGTAAACACACGCACTACTCGCTATCAAACATCTAGTGACGATGACTCTGACTGTGACTCAAAACCTAGCTACAAAACACTTGCTAAAATTGCAACTGAACAACAGAAAGCTATGGAACATATTCAAAAACTGTTAGACAGAAGCGATGATCTGTTGGGTGCTGAAATGACTCGATCTGAATCCTTAATTGAAGACATAAAAAATCTTCACGTTAAGTATCAGGAACTTGAAGATCGTCTTGATACTCTCTCAACAACTCATGAAAAGCTTTCCTATGATTATCTTCAAAGGAAGCAAGAACTTGAGAAGTTCAAAGCGGCTCATGAAGATCTTCAAAAGGAAAACGAGTCACTTCGTGCCGAACAGATCAGTTCCGCTCAGGAAGGATTTGAACCACCATGTCTTAAATGCATTGAGCGTGATAATGCTACTTCTGTTGCTGAATGTTCCACTGCTACTGCTGTTGCAATATCTTCAACTGTTGATGTGGTAACTAACCCCTCTGCTGAGGATACCACTGCTATTGCTGATGAGAATGCTAGGTTGAAGACATTGCTTGAAACAGGGATGTACAAAAGTCTTAAAGGACATCAGACATTATGTGATGTCCTCAAGAAGCAGATTCTGAACCGAAACCCTAGGAAAGAGGGTGTTGGGTTCATAAGGAAAATAAATGTAGATGGCTCTTACTGGAAACCTGAGCAGTACCCCAAAACCACATGGGTTGCTGCAAAGGAAACTTCAGCAGATCCATCCAATTTATCTGGCTTCACATGTGCTAACCCCACTATCATTGATGAATCATTTGATGCAAACTATAAACTGTTTAAGAATCAGAATGGTGAAGTGTTTGCCAGGTACATTGGTACTAACTGCAGGAATGGACCGCCTATGAAGAAGATCTGGGTTCCGAAAAAGTGTCTGGAAAATCTTCCTATGAATGTCTTCATGACACCTCACTTGAAGAAGACAAACCTCAGACCAAAGGCTTCATACGGTCCAAAGGCTTCATACAATCAGAGGACTCACCTGAGTCACACTAACGCAAATGTTTTGCAGGGAAACCATACTCAGGCATATGAATATGAGAGCGGTTCATCGAACCGTCATGTTCATATGACCAAAAATTATTCTGCTTATTCCTATGAGTATTATTGTCCACCTGCAAGACTGTTTGCTAAGGCTTCAAAGCCAAAATTCTCAGATGCTGCACTTAGACTTATTGCTTCTAAGCCACCCTTGAAGATGTGGGTGGTTAAGAAAGCTTAACTCTCTTTTGCAGGGAAAGGTCTCCAGCAGAAAAACAAAATCTTCTGACGCTATTGCTGGGGACCTTAAAAATCTTGTAGGGCGCAAGATAAAATGCCCGAATGGCATCATTATGTACTTCGTTCCAGAATCGCATGCTACTCTTCCTATTAGTCCTAATCTGGATCTAAGTTTTCATAACCCACTGGTTCGTCAAATGTTTTTGCTTCACAATTCTCTTCGTGAAGCCTATCCCCCTAACTGCACTATAGGGTACGACACCAGCGCCTTCAAAGTCTTCAGAATGGATTATTGACAGTGGGTGTACAAATCACATGACTGGCAAAACAAGTCTTCTTATGGACTCAACCTTACGTCCATCCGACAAGAGCCACATCACATTTGCTGACACTGGTAAAAGTAAGGTATTGGGTCTAGGTAGAGTTGCAATCTCAAAGGATCAACACATGGATAAATTCATGCTTGTTGAATCCCTTGGCTTCAACTTAATGTCTGTCTCAATGCTTTGCGATTTGAACATGATCGTAATGTTTGGAAAATATCGTTGCCTAGTACTAATGGAATCTGACAAGTCCCTAGTGTTTGAAGGGTATCGGAAAGATGATTTGTATGTGGTAGACTTCTCGGCAGGGCCACAACTTGCAGTATGTCTTCTTGCAAAAGCTTCAGAATGCTGGCTTTGGCATCGGAGGCTTGGGCATGCTGGCATGAGGAACCTCCACACCCTTGCGAAGAAGAAGCATGTCATAGGCATCGAGGGCGTCAAGTTCAAGAAAGATCACTTATGCGGTGCCTGTGAGGCAGGGAAGATGACAAGGGCAAAACATCCTTCGAAGACAATCATGACTACTACTCAACCCTTCGAACTGCTCCACGTGGATCTTTTCGGTCCCACTCACTACTCAACTTTTACTACTACTGCTTGCCTCTACGGCTTCGTCATTGTTGATGATTACTCTAGATATACTTGGGTGCACATAATCCTTTACAAGACTGAAGTGCAGGATGTCTTCAGACGCTTCGCCAATCGAGCTATGAACAATTTTGGCGCCAAGATAAAGCACATCAGAAGTGATAATGGCACTGAATTCAAGAACACTGGACTTGATACATATCTTGATACCTTGGGCATCACACATG
>NC_053028.1:84040060-84183882 GCF_003073215.2 Triticum urartu | reverse complement strand
CATAGTGCTACCATCGTACTAAGCAAAATAATATGCATAAAAGATAAACATCACATGCAATCAAAATATGTGACATGATATGGACATCATCATCTTGTGCCTTTGATCTCCATCTCCAAAGTACCATCATGATCTCCATCGCCACCGGCATGACACCATGATCTCCATCATCTTGATCTTTATCAACATGTCGTCACATGGTCGTCTCGCCAACTATTGCTATCGCATAGCGATAAAGTAAAGAAATAATATGGCGCTTGTATCTTATGCAATAAAGAGACAACCATAAGGATCCTACCAGTTGCCGATAACTTTAACAAAACATGATCATCTCATACAACAATTTATATCTCGTCATGTCTTGACCATATCACATCACAACATGCCCTGCAAAAACAAGTTAGACGTCATCTACTTTATTGTTGCAAGTTTTACGTGGCTGCTACGGGCTTAGCAAGAACCGTTCTTACCTACGACATAAAAACCACAACGTGGTATAGTGATTGCTTTTTGATCTTCAGAAAGAACCCTATTCATTGAATCCGATTCAACTAAACTTGGAGAAACATACACCCGCCAGCCACCTGTGTGCAAAGCACGTCGGTAGAACCAGTCACATGAACGTGGTCATGTAATGTCAGTCTGGACTGCTTCATCCAACAATACTGCCAAATCAAGAAACAACTAGTGATGGCAATCAATATGTATATACCCACGCCCATAACTCCTTTGTGTTCTACTCATGCATATAACATCTACGCATAGACCTGGCTCGGATGCCACTGTTGCGGAATGTAGTATTTCAAAATTTTCCTACGATCACGCAAGATCTATCTAGGAGAAGCATAGCAACGATATGGGAGAGTGTGTCCAGGTACCCTCGTAGACCGAAAGCAGAAGCATTAAGTAACGCGGTTAATGTAGTCGAACGTCTTCGTGATCCAACCAATCAAGTATCGAACGCACGGCACCTCCGCGATCTGCACATGTTCAACTCGGTGGCGTCCCTCGTACTCTTGATCCTGCTGAGGCCGAGGGAGTGTTTCGTCAGCACGATGGCGTGGTGACGGTGATGATGAAGTTACCGGCTCAGAGCCTCGCCTAAGCACTACGACGATATGACCGAGGTGTGAAACTGTGGAGGGGGCACTGCACACGGCTAAAAGATCAACTTGTGTGTCTGTGGGGTGCCCCCCCCCCCCCGTATATAAAGGAGGGAGGAGGAGGCCGGCCTAGGAGGGGCACGCCTATAGGGGAGTCCAACTAGGATTCCCAATCCTAGTTGGAGTCCCCTTCCTTTTCCAAGAGAGGAGAGAGGGAAGGAGTAGGAGAGGGAGAAGGAAAGAGAGGGGGCGCCGCCCCCTCCCTAGTCCAATTCGGACTTGCCATGGGGGGGCGCGGCCACCCCTTGAGGCCCTTTTCTCCTTTCCCGTATGGCCCATTAAGGCCCACTACTTCCTCCGGCGAATTCCCGTAACTCTCCTGTACTCCGAAAAATACCCGAATCACTCGGAAACTTTCCGATGTCCGAATATAGCCTTCCAATATATCGATCTTTATGTCTCAACCATTTCGAGACTCCTCGTCATGTCTGTGATCTCATCCGGAACTCCGAACAACCTTCGATACATCAAATCACATAACTCATAATACAAATCGTCATTGAACGTTAAGCGTGCGGACCCTACGGGTTCGAGAACTATGTAGACATGACCGAGACACATCTCCGGTCAATAACCAATAGCGAAACCTGGATTCTCATATTGTCCCATACATATTCTACAAAGATCTTTATCGATCAAACCACATAACAACATACGTTCTTCCCTTTGTCATCGGTATCTTACTTGCCCGAGATTCGATCATCGGTATCATCATACCTAGTTCAATATCGTTACCGGCAAGTCTCTTTACTCGTTCCGTAATGAATCATCTTGCAACTAACTCATTATTCACATTGCTTGCAAGGCTCATAGTGATGTGCATTACCGAGAGGGCCCAGAGATACCTCTCCGATACACGGAGTGATAAATCATAATCTCGATCTATGCCAACTCAACAAACACAATCGGAGACACCTATAGAGCATCTTTATAATCACCCAGTTACGTTGTGACGTTTGATAGCACACAAGGTGTTCCTCCGGTATTCGGGAGTTGCATAATCTCATAGTCAGAGGAACATGTATAAGTCATGATGAAAGCAATAGCAATAAAACTAAACGATCATTTATGCTAAGCTAACAGATGGGTCTTGTGCATCACATCATTCTCTAATGATGTGATCTCGTTCATCAAATGACAACACATTTCTATGATCAGGAAACTTAACCATGTTTGATTAACGAGCTAGTCAAGTAGAGGCATACTAGGGACACCCTATTTTGTCTATGTATTCACACATGTACTAAGTTCCCGGTTAATACAATTCTAACATGAATAATAAACATTTATCATGATATAAGGAAATATAAATAACAACTTTATTATTGCCTCTAGGGCATATTTCCTTCAAATAGATAGGCAACGGTGGCGGTGGGGCTGTGGAGCGGCGGCGGGAGAGGGTTGGAGGGCGCGTTTGGGCTCCATTACATATAGCATGGACTGTGGGGAGTGCTCCTGTTTTTTTTATTTGGATTTTTTTAACACTGTAAAGACACAATCGTTCATACGTACGCGCATACACTCATCCCTATGAACACATGCATACACACCCTACCCACATGAGCACCTTCGAGAGACCATAGGGATAATCCTGAAATAAATCCAGTAATAATGCGAGCATTAGGACTCGAACCCTGGTGAGCTAGGATACCACTGTCCGTCTAACCATCCAACCATAGGTTGGTTCACTCTTTTTTTAGGGTTACTAGTGAAGGAAATATGCCCTAGAGGCAATAATAAAGTTATTATTTATTTCCTTATATCATGAATAAATGTTTATTATTCATGCTAGAATTGTATTAACCGGAAACATAATACATGTGTGAATACATAGACAAACAGAGTGTCACTAGTATGCCTCTACTTGACTAGCTCATTAATCAAAGATGGTTAAGTTTCCTAACCATTAACATGGGTTGTCATTTGATTAACGGGATCATATCATTAGGAGAATGATGTGATTGACTTGACCCATTCCGTTAGCTTAACACTCGATCATTTAGTATGTTGCTATTGCTTTCTTCATGACTTATACATGTTCCTATGACTATGAGATTATGCAACTCCCGTTTACCGGAGGAACACTTTGTGTGCTACCAAACGTCACAACGTAACTGGGTGATTATAAAGGTTCTCTACAGGTGTCTCCGAAGGTACTTGTTGGGTTGGCGTATTTCGAGATTAGGATTTGTCACTCCGATTGTCGGAGAGGTATCTCTAGGCCCTCTCGGTAATACACATCGCTTAAGCCTTGCAAGCATTGCAACTAATGAGTTAGTTATGGGATAATGTATTACGGAACGAGTAAAGAGACTTGCCGGTAACGAGATTGAACTAGGTATTGAGATACCGACGATCGAATCTCGGGCAAGTAACATACCGATGACAAACGGAACAACGTATGTTGTTATGCGGTCTGACCGATAAAGATCTTCGTAGAATATGTGGGAGCCAATATGAGCATCCAGGTTCCGCTATTGGTTATTGACCGGAGACATGTCTCGGTCATGTCTACATAGTTCTTGAACCCGTAGGGTCCGCACGCTTAACGTTTCGATGACAGTTATATTATGAGTTTATATGTTTTGATGTACCGAAGGTTGTTCGGAGTCCCGGATGTGATCACGGACATGACGAGGAGTCTCAGAATGGTCGAGACATGAAGATTGATATATTGGAAGCCTATGTTTGGATACCGGAAGTGTTCCGGGTGAAATCGGGATTTTACCGGAGTACCGGGAGGTTACCGGAACCCCCCGGGAGCTTAATGGGCCATAGTGGGCCTTGTGGAGAAGAGGAGAGGCGGCCAGGGCAGGGCCGCACGCCCCTCCCCCCTAGTCTGAATAGGACAAGGAGAGGGGGCCGGCGCCCCCCTTTCCTTCCTCTCTTCCACCTCTTTCCCCCCTCCACTCCTAATCCAACTAGGAAAGGGAGGGAGTCCTACTCCCGGTAGGAGTAGGACTCCTCCTGGCACGCCCCTCTAGGCCGGCCGCACCTCCCCCCTTTCTCCTTTATATACGGGGGCACGGGGCACCCCAAAGACACAACAATTGATCGTTTGATCTTTTAGCCGTGTGCGGTGCCCCCCTCCACCATAGTCCACCTCGATAATATTGTAGCGGTGCTTAGGCGAAGCCCTGCGTCGGTAGAACATCATCATCGTCACCACGCTGTCATGCTGACGAAACTTTCCCTCAACACTCGGCTGGATCAGAGTTCGAGGGACGTCATCGGGCTGAACGTGTGCTGAACTCGGAGGTGTCGTGCGTTCGGTACTTGATCGGTCGGATCGTGAGGACGTACGACTACATCAACCGCGTTGTGCTAACGCTTCCGCTTTCGGTCTACGAGGGTACGTGGACAACACTCTCCCGTCTCGTTGCTATGCATCACCATGATCTTGCGTGTGCGTAGCAATTTTTTTGAAATTACTACGTTCTCCAACAGTGGCATCCGAGCCTGGTTTTATGCCTTGATGTTATGTGCACGAGTAGAACACAAGTGAGTTGTGGGCGATATAAGTCATACTGCTTACCAGCATGTCATACTTTGGTTCAGCGGTATTGTTGGATGAAGCGGCCCGGACCGACATTACACGTACGCTTACACGAGACTGGTTCTACCGACGTGCTTTGCACACAGGTGGTTGGCGGGTGTCATATTCTCCAACTTTAGTTAAACCGAGTGTGGCTACGCCCGGTCCTTGCGAAGGTTAAAACAACACCAACTTGACAAACTATCGTTGTGGTTTTGATGCGTAGGTAAGAACGGTTCTTGCTAAGCCCATAGCAGCCACATAAAATTTGCAACAACAAAGTAGAGGACGTCTAACTTGTTTTTGCAGGGCATGTTGTGATGTGATATGGTCAAGACATGATGCTAAATTTTTATTGTATGAGATGATCATGTTTTGTAACCGAGTTATCGGCAACTGGCAGGAGCCATATGGTTGTCGCTTTATTGTATGCAATGCAATCGCCCTGTAATGTTTTACTTTATCACTAAACGGTAGCGATAGTCATAGAAGCATAAGATTGGCGAGACGACAACGATGCTACGATAGAGATCAAGGTGTCGCGTCGGTGACGATGGTGATCATGACGGTGCTTCGGAGATGGAGATCACAAGCACAAGATGATGATGGCCATATCATGTCACTTATATTGATTGCATGTGATGTTTATCTTTCATGCATCTTATCTTGCTTTGATTGACGGTAGCATTATAAGATGATCCCTCACTAAATTATCAAAGTATAAGTGTTCTCCATGAGTATGCACCATTGCGAAAGTTTTTCGTGCTGAGACACCACGTGATGATCGGGTGTGATAGGCTCTACGTTGAAATACAACGGGTGCAAAACAGTTGCACACGCGGAATACTCAGGTTAAACTTGACGAGCCTAGCATATAATAGATATGGCCTTGGAACACGGAGACCGAAAGGTCGAGCGTGAATCATATAGTAGATATGATCAACATAGTGATGTTCACCATTGAAACTACTCCATCTCAGGTGATGATCGGACATGGTTTAGTTGATATGGATCACGTGATCACTTAGAGGATTAGAGGGATGTCGATCTAAGTGGGAGTTTTTAAGTAATATGATTAATTGAACTTAAATTTATCATGAACTTAGTACCTGATAGTATCTTGCTTGTCTATGTTGATTGTAGATAGATGGCTCGTGCTAATGCGTTCCTTGAGAAAGCAAAGTTGAAAGATGATGGTAGCAATTACACGGACTGGGTCCGTAACTTGAGGATTATCCTCATTGCTGCACAGAAGAATTACGTCCTGGAAGCACCGCTGGGTGCCATGTCTGCTGCTGATGCAACTGACGATGTTAAGAACGTCTGGCAGAGCAAAGCTGATGACTACTAGATAGTTCAATGTGCCATGCTTTACGACTTAGAACCGGGACTTCAACGATGTTTTGAACGTCATGGAGCATATGAGATGTTGCATAAGTTGAAGTTAATATTTCAAGCAAATGCCTGGATTGAGAGATATGAAGTCTCCAATAAGTTCTATAGCTGCAAGATGGAGGAGAATAGTTCTGTTAGTGAACATATACTCAAAATGTCTGGGTATCATAATCACTTGACTCAACTGGGAGTTAATCTTCCTGTTGATAGTGTCATTGACAGAGTTCTTCAATCACTGCCACCAAGCTACAAAAGCTTCATGATGAACTATAATATGCAAGGGATGAATAAGACTATTCCCGAGCTCTTTGCAATGCTAAAGGCCAAGGTTGGAAAAAGCGGTAGGCGTAAGCGAGGCGGTTGGCCTTCGCCTAGTGCCTAGGCGGTGCCTAAGCGTCCTAGGCGCGGCCTAGGCGGTAATATAGTTTTTACTCATAGTGTATTTGTGATTATTATATGGGTGTTGATATTAGTTTAGGGCATATTAATAAGTTAATTACCATCTAATGCCATTGGAATATAACCCGTTTGGCATATCAGTGCAGTATGTGGCATGATTTCATGCTTGGGTAGGCAATTCCTTGATTGCCTTGCCTAGATCTCCATTTATGCCCTAGGCGAGGCGTCTGGCCATTGCCTAGCGCCTTAGACTTGCCTAAGCGCCTCCTAGGCACTGCCTTTCCAACAGAGCTAAAGGTTGCGGATGTAGAAATCAAGAAGGAGCATCAAGTGTTGATGGTCAATAAGACCGCCAGTTTCAAGAAAAAGGGCAAAGGGAAGAAGAAGGGGAACTTCAAGAAGAACAGCAAACAAGTTGCTGCTCAGGCAGAGAAACCCAAGTCTAGACCTAAGCCTGAGACTGAGTGCTTCTACTGCAAGTAGACTGGTCACTGGAAGCGGAACTGCCCCAAGTATTTGGCGGATAAGAAGGATGGCAAGGTGAACAAAGGTATATGTGATATACATATTATTGATGTGTACCTTACTAATGCTCGCAGTAGCACCTGGGTATTTGATACTGGTTCTGTTGCTAATATTTGCAACTCGAAACAGGGGCTACGGATTAAGCGAAGATTGTCTAAGGACGAGGTGATGATGCGCGTGGGAAATGGTTCCAAAGTCGATGTGATCGTGGTCGGCACGCTACCTCTACATCTACCTTCGGGATTAGTATTAGACCTAAATAATTGTTATTTGGTGCTAGCGTTGAGCATGAACATTATATCTGGATCTTGTTTGATGCGAGACGGTTATTCATTTGAATCAGAAAATAATGGTTGTTCTATTTATATGAGTAATATCTTTTATGGTCATGCACCCTTGAAGAGTGGTCTATTTTTATTGAATCTCGATAGTGGTGATACACATATTCATAATATTGAAGCCAAAAGATGTAGAGTTGATAATGATAGTGCAACTTATTTGTGGCACTGCCGTTTAGGTCATATCGGTGTAAAGCGCATGAAGAAACTCCATACTGATGGACTTTTGGAACCACTTGATTATGAATCACTTGGTACTTGCGAACCGTGCCTCATGGGCAAGATGACTAAAACGCCGTTCTCTGGTACTATGGAGAGAGCAACAGATTTGTTGGAAATCATACATACAGATGTATGTGGTCCGATGAATGTTGAGGCTCGTGGCGGATATCGTTATTTTCTCACCTTCACAGATGATTTAAGCAGATATGGGTATATCTACTTAATGAAACATAAGTCTGAAACGTTTGAAAAGTTCAAAGAATTTCAGAGTGAAGTTGAAAATCATCGTAACAAGAAAATAAAGTTTCTACGATCAGATCGTGGAGGAGAATATTTGAGTTACGAGTCTGGTCTACATTTGAGACAATGCGGAATAGTTTCGCAACTCACGCCACCTGGAACACCACAGCGTAATGGTGTGTCCAAACGTCGTAATCGTACTTTACTAGATATGGTGCGATCTATGATGTCTCTTACCCATTTACCGCTATCGTTTTGGGGTTATGCTTTAGAGACGGCCGCATTCACGTTAAATAGGGCACCATCGAAATCCGTTGAGATGACGCCTTATGAACTGTGGTTTGACAAGAAACCAAAGTTGTCATTTCTTAAAGTTTGGGGCTGCGATGCTTATGTGAAAAAGCTTCAACCTGATAAGCTCGAACCCAAATCGGAGAAATGTGTCTTCATAGGATACCCAAAAGAGACTGTTGGGTACACTTTCTATCACAGATCCGAAGGCAAGACTTTTGTTGCTAAATTCGGAGTCTTTCTGGAGAAGGAGTTTCTCTCGAAAGAAGTGAGTGCGAGGAAATAGAACTTGATGAGGTAACTGTACCTGCTCCCTTATTGGAAAGTAGTTCGTCATAGAAACCGGTTTCTGCGACACCTACACCAAATAGTGAGGAAGTTAATGATGATGATCATGAAACTTCAGATCAAGTTGTTACTGAACCTCGTAGGTCAACCAGAGTAAGATCCGCACCAGAGTGGTACGGTAATCCTGTTCTGGAAGTTATGTTACTAGACCATGATGAACCTACGAACTATGAAGAAGCGATGGTGAGCCCAGATTCCGCAAAATGGCTTGGAGCCATGAAATCTGAGATGGGATCCATGTATGAGAACAAAGTGTGGACTTTGGTTGACTTTCCCGATGATCGGCAAGCAATTGAGAATAAATGGATCTTCAAGAAGAAGACTGACACTGACGGTAATGTTACTGTCTATAAAACTCGACTTGTTGCGAAAGGTTTTCAACAAGTTCAAGGGATTGACTACGATGAGACCTTCTCACCCGTAGCGATGCTTAAGTCTGTCCGAACCATGTTAGCAATTGCTGCATTTTATGAGTATGAAATTTCGCAAATGGATGTAAAGACTGCATTCCTGAATGGATTTCTGGAAGAAGAGTTGTATATGATGCAACTGGAAGGTTTTTTCGATCCAAAGGGAGCTAACAAAGTGTGCAAGCTCCAGCGATCCATTTATGGACTGGTGCAAGCCTCTCGGAGTTGGAATAAACGCTTTGATAGTGTGATCAAAGCATTTGGTTTTGTACAGACTTTTGGAGAAGCCTGTATTTACAAGAAAGTGAGTGGGAGCTCTGTAGCATTTCTAATATTATATGTGGATGACATATTACTGATTGGAAATGATATAGAATTTCTGGATAGCATAAAGGGATACTTGAATAAGAGTTTTTTAATGAAAGACCTCAGTGAAGCTGCTTATATATTGGGCATCAAGATCTATAGAGATAGATCAAGACGCTTAATTGGACTTTCACAAAGCACATACCTTGACAAAGTTTTGAAGAAGTTCAAAATGGATCAAGCAAAGAAAGGGTTCTTGCTTGTGTTACAAGGTGTGAAGTTGAGTAAGACTCAATGCCCGACCACTGCGGAAGATAGAGAGAAAATGAAAGATGTTCCCTATGCTTCAGCCATAGACTCTATCATGTATGCAATGTTGTGTACCAGACCTGATGTGTGCCTTGCTATAAGTCTAACAGGGAGGTATCAAAGTAATCCAGGAGTGGATCACTGGACAGCGGTCAAGAACATCCTGAAATACCTGAAAAGGACTAAGGATTTGTTTCTCGTTTATGGAGGTGACAAAGAGCTCATCGTAAACGGTTACGTTTATGCAAGCTTTGACACTGATCCGGACGATTCTAAATCACAAACCGGATACGTGTTTACATTGAACGGTGGAGCTGTCAGTTGGTGCAGTTCTAAACAAAGCATCGTGGCGGGATCTACGTGTGAAGCGGAGTACATAGCTGCTTCGAAAGCAGCAAATGAAGGAGTCTGGATGAAGGAGTTCATATCCGATCTAGGTGTCATACCTAGTGCATCGGGTCCAATGAAAATCTTTTGTGACAATACTGGTGCAATTGCCTTGGTGAAGGAATCCAGATTTCACAAGAGAACCAAGCACATCAAGAGACGCTTCAATTCCATCCGGGTAGTCCAGGTGGGAGACATACAAATTTGCAAGATACATATGGATCTGAATGTTGCAGACCTGTTGACTAAGCCTCTTCCACGAGCAAAACATGATCAGCACCAAGACTCCATGGGTGTTAGAATCATTACTGTGTAATCTAGATTATTGACTCTAGTGCAAGTGGGAGACTGAAGGAAATATGCCCTAGAGGCAATAATAAAGTTATTATTTATTTCCTTATATCATGATAAATGTTTATTATTCATGCTAGAATTGTATTAACCGGAAACATAATACATGTGTGAATACATAGACAAATAGAGTGTCACTAGTATGCCTCTACTTGACTAGCTCGTTAATCAAAGATGGTTAAGTTTCCTAACCATTGACATGGGTTGTCATTTGATTAACGGGATCATATCATTAGGAGAATGATGTGATTGACTTGACCCATTCCGTTAGCTTAGCACTAGATCGTTTAGTATGTTGCTATTGCTTTCTTCATGACTTATACATGTTCCTATGACTATGAGATTATGCAACTCCCGTTTACCGGAGGAACACTTTGTGTGCTACCAAACTTCACAACGTAACTGGGTGATTATAAAGGTGCTCTACAGGTGTCTCCGAAGGTACTTGTTGGGTTGGCGTATTTCGAGATTAGGATTTGTCACTCCGATTGTCAAAGAGGTATCTCTGAGCCCTCTCGGTAATGCACATCACTTAAGCCTTGCAAGCATTGCAACTAATGAGTTAGTTGCGGGATAATATATTACGGAACGAGTAAAGAGACTTGCCGGTAACGAGATTGAACTAGGTATTGAGATACCGACGATCAAATCTCGGGCAAGTAACATACGGATGACAAAGGGAACAACGTATGTTGTTATGCAGTCTGACCGATAAAGATCTTCGTAGAATATGTGGGAGCCAATATGAGCATCCAGGTTCCGCTATTGGTTATTGACCGAAGACATGTATCGGTCATGTCTACATAGTTCTCGAACCCGTAGGGTCCGCACGCTTAACGTTTCGATGGCAGTTATATTATGAGTTTATATGTTTTGATGTACCGAAGGTTGTTCGGAGTCCCAGATGTGATCACGGACATGACGAGGAGTCTCGAAATGGTCGAGACATGAAGATTGATATATTGGAAGCCTATGTTTGGATATCGGAAGTGTTCCGGGTGAAATCGGGATTTTACCGGAGTACCGGGAGGTTATCGGAACCCCCCGGGAGCTTAATGGGCCATAGTGGGCCTTGTGGAGAAGAGGAAAGGCGGCCAGGGCAGGGCCGCACACCCCCCCCCCTAGTCCGAATAGGACAAGGAGAGGGGGCGGCGTCCCCCCCCCTTCCTTCCTCTCTTCCACCTCTTTCCCCCCTCCACTCCTAATCCAACTAGGAAAGGGAGGGAGTCCTACTCCCGGTAGGAGTAGGACTCCTCCTGGCGCGCCCCTCTAGGCCGGCCGCACCTCCCCCCTTGATCCTTTATATACGGGGGTAGGGGGCACCCCAAAGACACAACAATTGATCGTTTGATCTTTTAGCCGTGTGTGGTGCCCCCCTCCACCATAGTCCACCTTGATAATACTGTAGCGGTGCTTAGGAGAAGCCCTGTGTCGGTAGAACATCATCATCGTCACCATGCCGTCATGCTGACGAAACTTTCCCTCAACACTCGGCTGGATCGGAGTTCGAGGGACGTCATCGGGCTGAACGTGTGCTGAACTCGGAGGTGCCGTGCGTTCGGTACTTGATCGGTCGGATCGTGAAGACGTACGACCACATCAACCGCGTTGTGCTAACGCTTCCGTTTTCGGTCTACGAGGGTACGTGGACAACACTCTCCCCTCTCGTTGCTATGCATCACCATGATCTTACGTGTGCGTAGGATTTTTTTTTAAATTACTACGTTCTCCAACTACTAGGTACTGTATATGCCCGTGCGTTAGCACGGGACAGTATTTTTTAACACAAGAAGAGGACCATATGGGACAAATCTTATGTAGATCAAATAGACAAAAAAGATATGTTTTTGTTATAAAGTATATAAATTTTCTAGCTATTCCCTAAATTGCTTATTGGGTTACCAAATAGTACTGTAAGATATTGTTCGATATTTTTTTACTTCCGAGCCATGAATTTATTGCTATTTATAAAGTTATAAAAAAATATGACATGTATCCGGTTTAAAATAAAAAGGCAAATTATTTATGGACTGTGAATTTGTTGGGTTCTATTTGGTTATCAAAGCATGAGTTGATGAAAACAAAAGGGGCTGGAAAACCAGAAAATACAATGGCGGTGGGGAATAGGGGGCAGTAAGGACGCGTTTGATCGTTGCATCCATCCAAACCATGCTCGTGCGATTTTTTTGGCATGTTTGGTTGGCTGGGTCGCATGAAAATGTTGACCCGCATGAATCTTAATGCACTTTTCGGCCTGGCTTCGAGGAAACGGTCTTTTTTCCACACCGAGGCCCGAGCGATGCAACTCGTGGCACGTGGGCGACAGAGCCTGCATGCAACGAGGCGGTCTCAAGAAATTGCATTGTTTCTCAAAGCAGCAACATAATTACACTCATCTTCCCTCACCGCTCTCTCTTTCCTCTATCCACTCTTCCCAATCTCACACGGACGACGGCGAGCAGCAGAGCGACAAACTGCAAGGTGAGCGCTAGAGTCGATCACCCGCTTCATGAGCGCGCGCTGGCAGGACTTCAACAATCGCGGTAAGCCTTTTCCTCTATTCGTTGGTTGAAAAGCTAGTCCGGAGAAAACTAAGTGAAAGATGAAACCTTAGGTTTATTCCAAGGAGTAGAACATTATTCTTTCAGTTTTTTTCATTTTTCCTTTTCTTATTTTTACTTCTAATTCAAAAAATCAAATTAATGTTTTTTAAAAAAATCATGAACTATTTTAAATCACGCTCAATTTCTCAAAAAATTTAAATACTTACTTATTGATATACGACAACATTTTTAAAATTTATGAAGATTTTCAAAATTTGTCAATTCCTTCAAATCTGTGATCATTTTTAAAATTTTTGGAGCAATCTTGTGATTCAAATAACATTTTTTTAATTTTGCGAATCGGCCAGCATTTTCTGAATATTGGGAATATTTTTTGTAAATTCCAAAACAACTTGAATTTTTCCGGAGTTTATTATTATTTTTAAAAATTATGAACATTTATTAAAATCCAGTACCAATTTTCAAATCTATAAACACTGCTTTCAACTATCTAGAATATTTTATAAATTTGCCGTTTTTCTTTAAAAATGAAATTATTTTAATGTCATGATTATTTTCTTAATATATATGACCTTTATAAAATTGTCTGATTTTTTTAAAAATTAACCCATTTGTAAAGAAGCAAAAAGACATGAAAAAAACACAAAAAACCACAGAAAAATAAAACAGCGACGCCCCACTTGGAAATGGGCCAGCGCCCAGGCAGAAAGCGGGCTGGAGTGTGCATTTTATATCTCGCCAAAGACAAACATCCGTCTAGCTGAAAGTTTTAGGCCCCACTAGTAGCTACTAGGGGCTAGCTTTTCTTTCTCATTAGCTGGTTCCCTGGGTTCACTCGCTAGGCTTTTTCCATATTTTTTCTTCTCTTTTTGGTTTGGCTTTTCCTGATTTTTCTGTTTTCTCGGGTTTATCATCAGGTTTCGTTTATTTCTTGGTTTTCTTTGTTTACTTAATTTTCCTTTATTTCTTCACGTTTTTACTTTGTTTTTTCTCAGTTGTTACTAGTTTTTCCATTCCTTTTCTTTCTTTGATTTCCTTTTAGTTCTTTCTGATTTTTTTATACTGTAGTTTTCTTCAGGGTTTTATTGTTCTCTTTGTTTTTCTCAACAGTAATTGTCGGCGAGCTAGGACGTCCGTCGGTGGAGGGATTCACTGACATTGTGAAATGCTATATAGGTCGTTTGGTCCTTGTGTAATGTCTTGACAGTGGAGGTGGGAAATAAAATTCTCACAACCCTATATTGTCATGTTGCGATTATGGTGGCCGATGAATCATAGAGTTTAGGGAGCCAATGATTTTTTTGTTCCTCAAATTTATCAGATCTCAATCCACCTGGTTGGTGTTCGATGTTTCAACTTATCTTGGTTGTGGTGGTAGTATCCACTTTTTATTATGGCCAATGTTTCTCCAAATTTGCTCTTATGTGGTATCAACCTTATTGCGGGGAAGACTAGAGTGGGATCTCCTTAGGTGAGATCAATCTTTTTAAACATACAAAATATGTTAAATAATTCTAAAAATATTTGGAGATCGACACACTTCCATGTTTGATGTTTAAAAGTTTGCTCCTGACTCAAACTACACTTAGAGAAACAAAAAAGACAAATCGAATGTGAATAGTGTCAAACACTATTCACCCAATGACACTATTCATAGTAGAATTTTTCATTTTTGTTTCTCCAATTGTAGATTGAGTTTTGGGCTGATTTTTTTTGGAGTTGTAGATGTACATCATAGGTATGTTGTCAAATAATTTCATAAATTTTGAAGTATCTAAATATGAATTTTTTTTGTTTGATCTCACGATCTCACCTAAAGAGCAAATTCTATTCTAGTCTCCCCCACCTTATTGCCTAACAAGACAACGACGGGGGAACACTTGACCAAGTAATCTTACAATAACGAACTAAGCCTATTTTAGATAGTTTTTTTTTAGAAAAGGAGGATGACCCCCGGCCTCTGCATCTGGGAGATGCATACGGCCGCTTTTTTTATTATTCTCGAGGACCTTACAAAGTGTTACAACAATAAGCCTGAATCCACCATCTAGGCAACATATGCCGCTACTCCTATCCATATGATGAAGGGGTGCTAGCTGGGCCACTACCCAGACCACTCACCTAATCCTAACATCGGAATCCCCAGCCTAGCCACATACCGGGTCTGGGGCATAAACCGGTCTGACGCACTCACATGTGTCGTCTCCACCATCTTCCATTGGTCCATCTCCAAGCAGATTGAGGTGCCAACCTTGGCAGACTCCTCCGCCATCAACGCCAAATGACGACCACCACCTACGCTAGAACATCTCCAAGCAAACAAGAAAACAAGGAAAGCCCAAAAGATACAAGGGGGCACTTTGAACTTACAACACATCGGAGAGCTAGTTACAAGAGGTGAAATTAGCCCACCCGAGTTCAAGTTCGAGACTTGACACGGGTGGTCGCATATTTTTAATTAGATTTATTGACCCAATCTCTCGAAGGCGATCATAGGGGTAGGGATAGGCGTGCGTGCATGTTGTGAGTGTCTGCATGTGTACCATGTTTCTCAAAATAAATATATTGATAGGTGGGTCTTCCACCATAACACGTTTTCTAGAGGGAAATGCACCTAAGATCAAAATGTTTTGAGTCGGCTTCCATAGAAAATTCGGCGGCATTGTAGGGTTCCCGACTATTAGCGTGGGTGGATTACGCCTCTTCTAGCCAGAGTGTGTTCAGCATCTTAGGTTTTCACCTATTAGGGTATGCGATTCACATACTACTACCACTGTTCAAGATATCGGCCGATATTCTGAAAAATTGGCCGATTTATCGCTTATCGGTGTTTGACCGATAAGATAAATCGGCCGGTATACCCCTTATCTTTGGTCGACTAATAAGTTCTCGATAAACGATATCCCCAACATTGCTACTACTTACAATCTTTGAATTTAGTTCAGCTTGATCATGTTTGTGTTTCATAGGTTATTCACCCGTGACAAATTCTAAGAAATTTGACTATTTCTCTGTCTGATTTGTAATTTTGTTTGTACAAGTCGAAAGAAAAGTGGTTACGGTGTTATAAATGAATGTTCATCTAGGAAAATAATGGCTCCGCCGTTAGTTAGTTCAATCTATTTTACAAAATGTGTTCATAAATACCTAAAATAATATCTCGGTGGTGTAATATTCTGTTCATGTAGGTGCAAAAAGATTGTACTGTAGTGTCGACTGACCGTGTGGGAACTTCTTTGGGGACCAGGAATCAGCAAAAAATGGATATTTGAATTCCTAGGTGTCTAGATTTCTGCCATTCTCAAGTTTTGGTCATTATCCAAGCATCCAAAACCACGCCCTCCGTTACAAATTCACAGCTCCTTTCTGAGACCATGACCGCCCCTCGCCAAGAGAAAGTGGCCAGCCAGCCATTGCTCTCCTGTCGACGCGCCAAGACGGAAGCATAGATGGGATCGAACCACATTCCACCTGTCTGGGAATCCGCATCTCGCTTGGGTTCTCAAGGTTGATGCCGCGCCCATCGGCCCATCTCATCATCTCTGCCCGCCATTGACGCCCAGCACATGCTCCCTCCCTCCCTTCTTTCTCCGCTCCCCAAATCACCGATCCTCCTCCTCCTGCCATCTGTTGCTTCTATGTACGCAGCTTCTGCTACCTACGTCACCGGCCCATTTGTCAACCACGGATTAAAATGATAATTTACTGCAGGCCATAGCTAGCCAGATCCCAGAGTTAGGGTTTCATAAAAACGCTGACGGCGATCTGGAGCGTAGGAAAATCTACACTGCTGCTTTTAAATGCTACCACTGCTGCTGCTGCTGCAGGCCTCCCTGTAGCCAGATCCAAGTTAATAAACGCTGACAGTGATCCCTGAGCGTGAGAAAAGATTTGGGAAACAATATCTTCAGTGCCGCTTTAAAAATGCTAGGACTAACCATTGACTTTGGGCCGCAGTTTTAACGGGTCTCGCTAACATGAGAATGAGACAAGGCATGGCGTAGCTTTCTGAAGAGGATCGGTCAGTTTACACTGGTTCTTCAGACCGTTGTGGATACCAGTGCTTGCTTCAACGGCAGTTTTGCAGACTAGTGACGATGAGTTTGCACTCAGAGTACGATGAGGAGGAGAAAAACGGCCGAAGTTTTCACACGCAGGTGGCTATTTTGATGGGATTTTCTCCGGTCAAGACGTTCTTCAGAGTAAGAACAAAGTACAGGCCTACATCTCAGGATTTTGTTGTTCTTTGATTTCTCTCAGGTTAGCGCTAGTGAATTATTTCTTTCCCTAAGACTCTGACCGGGTAAAAATGGCACGCCTAAAGACCCACTCAACTGCGTATGTGCACATCGATTTGTTCAAAGACAAGAGCAAATGGTACAAAAGTCTATACACACAACTCAGTCTCCAGATGTAAAATTTGCTTTTGACAGCGTAAGATGGCAAAATACCTACCTTGTCCACAAAGACAGGTACTTTCTTTCTGGCTTTCTTCATGGACAAGTGTCCATGGCTAGAGCTCTGAAAGTTTGGCTCCAAAAAAATGGCACATAATTAAACAAGCACGGGAACAGAGCAATTCTTATGCATTTGAGATCTTCATTTTCACCAGCCGACCAAGAAATAATATTTACATGCATACTTGATAGAGTACTTGTCAGTAACACAGCAGAGGAGAGGAGAAGAGAAACGAAGCTGATCAGCAAGAACAGGGGAGGGGAGAACACACGGCCGGAGCGGGAAGCTGATTTAGCTTCCGGCCAGCCCCCTCTCCCGTAATAAACTGGTTGATTAGTGGGTTCTTCGTCGCCTGATCTTCGGATCCAGTCCAAGAGCAGAGCAGATCACCAACAACGTCGCTCGGATTCGCAGAATCCAAGAACAAAATTTTTGATCTCTGGGGGAAGGGAGGGGAGAATAGGAGGGTGGAGTGGAGGTGGGGGCGGGGCTAGGCCTTGACGACGGCCATCATGCGCTTGAACTCCTCGAAGTTGACCATGCCGTCGCCGTCGCTGTCGACGAGGCGTATCATGTCGCGGCACTCGGCGGCGGCGGGGCGGCCGCGCAGGCCGAGGGAGCCCAGCACGGTGCCCAGCTCCTCGGCGGAGATGAGGCCGTCCTTGTTGCCGTCGAACACGTCGAACGCCTCCTTGAGGTCCATCTCCTCCCCCTCCTCGTCCTCCTCCTCCTCCTCAGCCCCGGCCTCGGCGCCGGCGGAGGGGGGCAGGAGCGAGGCCTTGCGCTTCTTGGGGATGGAGTCGTAGAGCTCGCGGAACTCGTGGATGTCGATGAGGCCGTCGCTGTTGGCGTCGACGCGGGCCACCATGGCGGCGGCCTCGGCGGCGGAGACCGCGATGCCCAGCCGCTTCAGCGACTCCTCCAGCTCGCCCGCCGTGATGAAGCCGTCGCCGTCGTGGTCGAACGTGGAGAACACGATCCCCAGGTCCGCCTCCCGGTCCGCCGGCGCCGCCCTCTCCTCCACCTTGCCGCTGGCCTTCTCTCCCTGCTCCCCGCGGTTGTGGCTCTTGGCCTTCTCGCCGTCGGCGTCGCAGCACTTCTTGGCGCCGCGCGAGGAGGAGGAGGCGAGGGAGAAGAGGGCGCAGAGGCCGCCGAGGAGGAAGAGCAGGAGCAGAGGCGCCATGGACGGACGCTGGCTCTTGGCGCTGCCGCAGTGCTGGCCTGCTGTGGGAGGGGGGAGCGCAAGAGTTGGCTTGTCCTCGGGCGAGTGTGTGTGAATGTGAGGGCAGACGGCACGCAGAGGGTAATATATGAGGCGGAGGCGACGGCGACGAAAGAGTCGACGACGGAGTGAGTAAAGATGGAGAAGGAGAAGAGTCGTGGGGTGGAAGAGGCAAGCGGTTGATTGGTTGGTTGGTTCAGTTGCTGCCCGATCGTGCGACCTGGTAGTAGACCGTGGGTGGTTATGACGATGCATGGGCAAGTTGACACCTGCATCCCCGTTCATTTCTCGTATTACTATCCACGCCTCCCACCAAAAAATAAGAGAGATATTTTTTCTTCCCAAATGATGAGTGCCACATGCGTGGTGGCACGAAGCAATCCGGCCTTGACGTTCTTCACAACTATAGATGCCAGGCGAAAAGAAAAAAACAAAGCCAAAAAAGCTGAAACTTGACATCCGGAAAAAAATTGTCATGTTTTGACAACTAAAGTTGACATCCTCGCATAACTAAACTTGTTATAAAAACGTTCGGAGTTGCCATGTGCTCGTGCCACACGTGTGGCACTTACTGGGGTCATTTTTCTTTGTCAAAAAGGCCACCTGATCCATTACACGGCACCCTTGGAAAAGCAATAAATTATATCTATACTCATGTGGAGACGATAATCTTTCACGCCAGAACGAGCCGATGACACGTTGTTGCTGCTGCTCCACCGTCGGAGCAAGCCTGACTTTGTTGCATGTGGTCGGGAAGTAATCGAGGACTAGCGTCTCAGATGAGAAGCTGATGGCAGAGTGGTGAAGGATCCGACAGTTGACCATCATCGGTGGTGTTATCCAAAATGACCACAACCGACTTGATCATTGTACATCCTCTCTAGCGCTTGTGAACAGGGTTGGATCGGTCACAATTGAAGTAGGCCCATGCCGAAAAACAAAAACCCTGACCAATGTTGTCGTCTTGCCGAAGACACCAAATGACCGCCCTAATGGAGGGTTGGAAGATAGCCCGCGAGTTGTCTTGGCTCACCGCTCAAAGGCATGGCGGCAGTGGAGCCAAGACCGAGGAGATTTTATTCCAAACGAGTCTCTCCATCCAAAAACACTGGAGGTGACACAAACCTAGGCCTAGACTGATAAACCATGTGGGCTGAGCCCACCTCCCTCTACCTCTAAAGTAGACGTCAAAGGTGAGGAGAAACCCGTTTTGGTGATGGCCAGAAGAGGGAAGCAGGTCACCTTCTAAGTGGGGAGAAGCGTGAGCGGACCGCCCGAAGGTACGCGGAGATTGACGAGGTGTTTGAAAAGCTCGAGGCTGAGTTCTCCGACGAGGAGGTGTCGTGGAGTAGGTCTACCGGACTACCACCGATGACCATGAGCCCGGGCCCTGCGGTGGAGGGGTGATGAACATCTCCTCAACAAGGACGTCAACGACTAACCTCTGGCGTGACGACTCGGACTAGAGCAGTTCTTCTTAATTTTTTGCAATGTAGTGCTCGAGTTAGCTTTTAAATTCATGTTGCCTTTTCTTTATGTTTAATGTGCAACGTTTCATACCAGAGTTCAAATTTACGCAATGAACTATGCGTCTATGTTCATGTTTCATTTGCTTTTCAAAAGTTTGGCCTTTGGCATTTGGCATGCATGCTTAAAAAGCAGAAAAAAACTTGAGACCAAGAACCTTCTCTCTCCACCTCTAAAACCCATTCTAGGTCACCAAATTTTTGGTGTGATGTTGGATAGACTCTATGCACTTATTCGCAAAAAAAAAAAGGATAGACTCTATGCACTAGCAAAATTTCCAACCAAGATGTTTTTTTTCAAAGGAGAAGTGGGGCGTCCACGGAATTTAAGGGCACTCGACGGGCCTACCCGCGAATGGCGTGACCCCGAAGGCTGAGGCAGGCAGGGGGGCGGTGTTTAAAAGAGGCGCGGGATCGGGGACGGGTTGGAAGCGCGTCGGGGCGTTGGTACTGCCACCGAATGACGCGTGAGCCCCCCATCATCCATCCGGACGCATCGCATCGCATCACACCGCACCGCAGGCGAGCGAGCAGTAGCCGTTTTTAAATGAGAGCGCATGCGAGGGAGCGGCGCCCAGTGGCACCAACGGCACTGTCGGGCTCGGGCGTCCCTACCCTACGCTACGCCGACCGACGGGAAACGCCGCTGACACCGCAACGCTTTCATCAGAGCAAAGCTACAGCGATCTTTCGGGCGAGGGCAGCACGCACGCACAAGGTCGCGGGGTACATACGAACGGATAGGACGGTGCACTGAGACTCACACCACCCACAGGAGCGCTCTCTTGTAGCGATCGCGGCTAGTAGGACGAATGAATACCCGGTCGACAAGAGCAGGACATGGACGGGTCCTCGAAACAAAGATCGGCAGTACATGAGGTCCCCGAAAGAAAGGAAGAAAGAAAGAAAGAAAGAATAACGCCTCCACCGCCGACCTCAAACCGAGTTTCGACCATGCGGTCCGGACATGTTGCACCATTTAACAGGGACATGTATCGCTCCACAGAACAGTCGGGACGTACTTTCTTCTGCAAATTGGAGACAAACGCGAGGGCTTTGCGGATGTCCACATAGCACCCATGTCCGCTTCTGACCACCCTGACCCATCCAAACCCCTTCTCCAATGCCCACGCGCGTTCCGGCCCGGCGTCGGCTGCCCACATTCATGCCGCTGTAGAGCAGTCGCTTCACATTGAAGCCAGCTCAAGGTGGACACGACCTCTCACTACCTCCGGCACCAAAGCAACCCGCCGGCCGAGGGCGCCGCACACAGCACGCCCGGCTGAACACGCTTCCTCGTCGCATTCAAATGCCTCAATTAAACTCGCGTGGAAGCCGACTAAACTACTCCAGTCACACGTCCGTTCACAAGCGGGTCGGCATTGAACACAACGCCGAGCAAGTTTCTCCCGTCCGGCCGCTATTTAAATGGTACCAGACGCTGGGCAAAAATCGCGCCAAACCTCCGCTCCCGTCTCCTCCATGCACCATTTTCTCCATAATCTCCATGGCACAAGGCGAGCAGAAAGAGGAGTTCACCGGCATGAAAGCTAGCTGGGTGGCCCGCTAAGCCTGCCGGATACGAGCCAGGCAACTCGCCGCTCCACCTCCCTCACCTAGCCCGACGGAGCAAGTTGGCGCCCGAAGCCGGCGCGTGGTTGAGCAACTTGCCCCTCCAAGCCAGCTCGCGGAGGAGTGGCTAATTGCTCCAGGAAGGCGCACGACGGAACGGGCATCGTGACTGCCATGGACAAGGCCATCCGCCGTCAACGTTGACAGAACGACGCCCGGTCGGTGGAGAAAGAAGTCGGCTACGCGAAGATCGACGAGTCGGTGGCTAGCGCGTCCGCGACCACCTCCAACATCGAGGGAAAGTAGAACAAGGGAGGCTCTCGCCTTAACGGAAGCGAAGGAGCATCCCTCTTTCCCCCTCCGGTTGAAGCACCCCCTTTTCCGCTCCGATGAGTGGCGCAACCGGACGTAGAAAAGATACACGAAAAGAATATAGCTCCGGAGCTCATGACAGTCTGATGAGCGGGCTGCTGGATATGGGAAAGACAAAGAGATCCACCGCGATAGGCGTAGACTAGTATAGTGTATCCGTGTCGCGGAAATGGAGCTCCGCGCGGCAGGACGTTCACATAGTTTGACCTTTTCTAGTTAAAATATGTCCAAAATGCTAACGTTTTCGTCCAATTTGTATGAAACTTGCTGTGTTTATAAGAGTTTCATCCGATTTGTTAAAGATGTGTTTGAAATGTATACGGACAATACTGGATGACCGGTTTCGAAAGCGACGACATTGACACGCTGACTCCGTAGCACCAGCGCACCACCAACGGACAAAACATTGACCCCGTAACACAGTACATACAGAGAGCGAAAGGTGCGCGTCCTCCCACGCATTCCCCGGACCCGGCCTCCACCCGTGCCCTGTCCCGTCCCGTGCGAACGCAACGGGACGGGGGCGTCCAAGCCCGGTCGCGGTCTTTCCCGGAGAGCGGGACAATGCGTCGCATGGCTTGCTTGACAAGTCAGCCTGCCTGCGCTTTCCACAGGAAGGAACCGGTCGGTCGGTCGGTCGGTCGGTCCAACCAAAGCGAAGAAAAGAAAAGGCAGGCAGGCAGGCTAGCGACTTGGATTTAATCGATCGGGTCTCCGACCGCTTCCGGGTCGTCGCCGTCCTGACATAAATTAGCGTTACACGACACGGCTGCACCAGGTAAGAAATAAATCAGTGAGTGGAGGTCTCTCAGCTTGGAGCTCCTCAGCTTGAAACATTCCTGTGGTTTGTGGTAAACGGGGTTGCCTGTGTACCAGGCAACAGGGTTGATACGTCATACGCTCCATCACTATCCCGCACGCGCGCGCGCGCGCGCGCACACACACAGAGGGGCTTGTTTTGAACTTTGTAATATTGCGGCGACTTCTTTAATGAAAATCGACGAGGAGCCTCGTTGTTTCAGAAAATATTTCCCCCTTCTTCTTAAGCTAATTGTGAGTGTGTGCAGCGGATTTTTATGATAGTGCATGCACTCGCCTCTCTTTCGTTTTCTGTCCCCTGGATATCTACAAGTTGGAACTTTGCATTTCTGTTATGTCAAAATAAAAGGGAAAGGAATTAGTCCGGTTCTGCTCGTTTTCATGTTAAAAGTGAAAAACAAAGGGATTACATGTCTCACTATTAAAGTTGGGATAGCGTACGTATTGATGGTGGCTTATTGGGGAATAATAGCACGATGCACTTGTCCTCAAAGACTGTCCGAATCGCCATCACACCATCATATATTCCTTTTACCCTTTTTGGTAATGACATGCGTATTTCCCTAAAAACATTGTGCGCTCACCGGGCTGTGTCTTTCTTGTGCTACATGCGAGTGTCGACTTTTTGCTCACTAGGCAGGGGTATCGGCTTGAGCGATTAGAGGCGATAGAATGTGATTGGCTAGTCGTCAAGGATGCTACACTCGAAGGTGGTGGTAGAAGGCTGCAAATGGCGCAACAGGTAGGCAGATGCCATGGTGGCAACCTCAGGCTGAATTGGCCTCGAGAGTGTCAGAGGTTATGGGGGTGTGCTTCCACCGTCGACAAAGTCAATGTGGCTCAATCCTGCTCATCCCATAGCGGGTTTTGTTTCACCTCCAAATTGGCGGCAGTGGGGTGTTGACGATGTGCCTCAAGACATGTCTTTTGCGCTTCATCGAATCATTGAGGCCTCCACGTACCCCTTTCCTTGGGTGGGTCGTATCGAATCCGTCTCACTCAATGCAGGGTACGGGGAGCGCATGCCGCAACAATGGCTTTGCCGATGGTCTGTCAGTGTGTGTGGGTTTGTTGACCTTTCGTATATGATGCTCACTTGATTTCCTCCCAATTAATCAGGCAGTTTTATACCTCTTAATGAATAAACAATGCTCCTACCCGGCAACTCGAAAAGAGCTTGCACGCTGATAAATAATAGATATAAAATGTTGTAGTAATATAATATGCACCCGCAAAAAACAGTAATATAATATGCAGACATAACAAAGCCATGCAAAAATATGACCATTTTGCATGGGATGGGAGCAAGGCAAACAAATTTTGGTTAAGGCATTTTTTTCTTTAATTTTCTCCTCATTTTTGGAGAAGCACGAGTATTGTGGAAGCCCTTTGCATGCGCAACCGGTTTCTTTTGGAAATTGCAAGGTAAGAGCGGAGAAGGCAGTTGGTCCGCTGCATTTCGAGCTCCAGTTAGGCCAAACCGTCCTTTAACAGCTACTTCATCCGTTTCTAAATCTATGTCTTTCTAGAGATTTTAAATAGACTATTTATGGATGTATATGAGGCCTCGATGTATATAAATGTATTTTAGAGTCTAGATTCCCTCATTTTCGTGAAAAGAAAAGAAAAGAAAAAGGCAAGCTAGCAACGTGGATTTAATCGGGTCTCTTGACCACTTCCGGGTCGTCGCCGTCCGTCCTGAATTAATTTTTTAGTGTTGCACGACACGACTCCACCTGGTAAAAAATGAGAGTGAGTTGGTGTGGTGAGCAGGTCCCTCAACTTGAAACATTCCTGTGGTTTCCGGTGAACGGCCGGGGTTGCCTGTGTACCAGGCAAGAGGGTCGAGACGTTCAAAACCCCCGTATTACTCCGTTGGTCTAGAATTTTCAATCATATTTTCCTCCCTTTCCTTTTTCTTTATTTTTTTGTTTTCACTTAGAGACACTCATTTTGTATAATTGTTTTCTTTCGAGCTTGTTTTCAACTTTGTGATATTGTGACGGTTTCTTTAATGAAATCAACGAGGAGGCTTGTTGTTCCGAAAGAAAAAAAAACTTGTATCCTTTTCCTCTTCTTAAGCTGATTGTGAGGGTGTGCAGCGGATTTTCCGATAGTGCATGCACCCTCTTTTTTTCATTTTCCATCCCCTAGAAACTAAGTTGAAAATTAATCTGTATATATATGTCATATGAGAGTAATGGAAAAGGAATTAGTCATGTTCTGCTCGCTTTCATGTTAAAAGCAAAAGGCAAACGGATTATGTATCCCACTATTAAGTTGTGATAGCGTACGTATTGATGGCGCCTTATCGGGGAATAATTGCAAGAGGCACTTGTCCTCAAGGACCGTCTGAATCGCCCGTGAGCTATTATATATTCTTCTTACCCTTGGTTGCCCCTTTTCATAATGGAATGCATATTTTTCAAAAAAGATTGTGCGCTCATTACAATGGCGGCCTAGAATCGCAGGTTTGCGGGTGCCACGGTTTGTTTACATTAAAAATCATCATAATCTCAACAAATACTCTTAAAATAGCAAAAAACTTGATGGATATTTAGTGTTAACAATATAATAAATTTTATCTTACAATTTTGGAAGGGGTGCCATGGCACCCACGACACCCCCACTAGATCCGCCCCTGGCTCACTAGCTAGGCAGTGTTCTTTGTTGTGCTCCATGCGAATGTCGAGTTTGTACTACAATGTGACCAAATTATTGACTTGAGAGATTAGGGCCGATAGAGTGTGATTAACTAGATGTCGAGGCTGGGCTGCATCTCCGGAAGATGACGGTGGAAGGCTACATATGGCGTGGCAACTAAGCAGATGCCATGGTGGCAACCTCAGACTGAATAGGCCTCAGGAGTGTCGGAGGTTATGGGGCAGTGTGGGGTCCTCAAGGTGTGCTTCCACCGTCGACAAAGTCAGGGTGGCTCAATCATGCTCATCCCATAGCGGGTTTGGCTTCTCTTTCAACTCCGTGGCGGCGGAGGCGGTGCTGGTGAGGTGATGACGCGGTGCCTCACGACATGTCTTTTGTGTTTCATCGAAGCATTTCAAGGTCTCCACCAGTCTCCTAGGGTGGGTCATGTCGAATCTGGCTTGCAAGATGCAGGGGTGCGGGGAGGCATGACACAACAATGACATTGTATTGTCGATGGGGTGTGTGGTGCTTTGTGCCCTTTCGTATATGGTATTCACTCGGTTTCCCAATTAACCATGCAATTTTTATGCTTCTTAATGAACGAACAACACCCTTGGTTGGTAACCCCGAAAAGGGATTCCAAGCTGGAAAATAATAGTTATAAAAATGCTATACTAATATATTGTGCACACATAACAAAATAATGCAAAAACAAAAACATGACCATTTTGCATGGGAGCAAAGCAAACAAGTTTGGCCAGGGCATTGTTTTGGCTTTCTCCTCATTTTTATGTGAGAAGAACAAGTGCGTATTATACGTACTTTAGAAACCCTTTGCATGCGCATCCATCTTTTTTGGAATCCATTGCAAAGCGACAACAGGGAAGGTGTCGGTCCATTATTAAAAAGCGAAGAACAAAGGGATTGTACATCCCACTTATGTATTGATGGCGCCTTATCGGGGAATAATTGCAAGAGGCACTTGTCCCCAAAGACCGTCTGAATCACTAGCAAGCTATCATATATATTCCTTTTTACCCCTTTAGGTAACCCCTTTTTGTAATGACATGCATTTTTTTTGAAAAAGATTGTGCCCTCACTAGGCACAGTTCTTTGTTGTGCTCCACACGATTGTCGACTTTTGTACTACGGTGTGATAGGGTTATCATCCTGAGAGATTAGGGCTGATAGAGTGTGATTAGCTAGACGTCGAGGCTGCATCCCTGAAAGGTGACAGTGGAAGGCTAAGGCTACACATGGCGTGACAACTAGGTAGAAGCCATGGTGGCAACCTCAGACTGAATTGGCCTCGGGAGTGTCGATAGGGCAGAGCGGGGGTCCCTGAGGTGTGCTTCCACCGTTGGCAAAGTCAGGGTAGCGTAATCCTACTCATCCCAAAGCGGGGTTGGTTTCTCTTCCAGCTTGGCGGCAACGGGGTGGTGATGTAGTGCCTCAAGACATATCTTTTGTGCTTCATTGAAGCATTTCAATCTCTCCACCCCGCTCCTTGGGTGGGCCATGTCGAATCCGTTTCTCGATGCAAGGTGCGGGGAGGGCCGGACGAGACAATGTCCTTTATTGTCCATGCTGCAGCGGTGTGTGTGTGTGTGTGGGGGGGGGGGCATCGTGCCCATTTCGTATATGGCATTCGCTCAATTTTCCCAATTAACAAGGCAATGATATTCTTCTTAATGAGCGGACAACACTCTTACTCGGTAACCCCAAAAGGGGCTGCACGCTGGAAAACAATAGATATAAAAGGCCATAATAACTAAAAAAGGTTATAAGAATAACATAATACGTATAACAACAAAATCATGCAAAAAATAAGGCCATTTTGGAGCAAGGCAAACATGTTTCCGGCTAGGGCATCTAGAGTCATTTTCCACACTTTTGCGGGAAAAACGAGTGCACCGCTACTGTTTTCAGAAAACCTTTGCACGCGCAACCGGTTTGGGTTGGAATCCATCGCAAAGCGAGAGCGGAGAAGGCGGTCGGTCCGCTGCATTTCGAGCTTCGGTTAGGCCGAACCGTCCTTTGCCAGCCACTACACGCTGCACGAGTTATTCCAGCCGAGAGAACCACGTGCGACGGGACAAGAAGATCGTTCGGCCCGAGACCGGCCCGATTCACGAGTCGCAACGCCCAGCTCCAGGTGTTTCTCGTCGCAATCTAGAAGGCGAACATGCACGGAAAGATGAGATGCCGGCGGCCTCGGGGAATACGTCGCGGAGGCCTGGCCGCCTTTGCTTTTGCTTTGGGCGACGGCCGTGCTGCGCTGCGCTGGTTCGAATCGCCGCCCAGCCCACCTCGTCCGTGAAGCCAGTCACGGGAACCACACTGGCCGGTAAAGGGAGAGGTTCTTCCATGCGTCCAAACGGCGCCCTCTCCTTTAGTTTGGCGGCCCGTGCGTGCCAGGCAGCTTGCTTTGCTGGCATGGTCCAGGTCGTTATAGTCTCCAATAAGCAGTCCTAACTTTGAAATCATGGAGGCTGGCCGGGCCAACCAATCATTTAAAAGCGTATCAGTCGGACAATCTACATATGCTTTCTCTGGTACTACACTTAGCTTTGTACTTTTGCAGCCTACCACACACCCACACATTGACACAAGCCACATGACATGACAATCCTGGTGGAGCTTGATTCCCAGCCAGCCTCCTCCACGCGGTGTTCGGTCCGATCGAGGGACCCGACGAATCGTCCCGCACTAACGGCACCTCCAACGGTCCAACCCCACAGCTGTTTGGTTGGAGAAACCCGAAGCGTTTGGTAGTACATACTCCCGCCGTTCTAAATTACTCGTCGCATAAATGGATGTATCTAGAACTAAAATGCATCTACATATATTCAATTCTGCGACAAGTAATTCGAAACGGAGGGAGTATGTACTACGTACATGTGTGCTGGATTTGCGACGCCAAACGCCACAGATATTTCACTCCTGCCAGCCAGCCAAAAGAAAGAAATGAAACGAAATCTCATCCTTTCTACCGAGTGATTGGGTAGTTTTATTACTAACCTGTGGGGTCACCTTGTGCGTTCGGTTTACATGGTTCAATTTATACGGTTTTTCAGTTTGTACGGTATTAATACTTTGGTAAATATGATATGAAATTAAAATACGGTTCGGTTTCGGTATATACCAAATTATTTTGGTATGGTTTCGGTATATACCATAAAAACCAAAGTTGACGCGGATTTGGAAATGACGTAATAATAATTATCAAATTTATGACTCAAAACACATACTATTCTACACAAATAGTATATGACTACATAAGTATATATGCATGCATTGATTCATCTGTTGATGGTTATGGACGTGCTTAGCATTTTAAAAATAGAAAAATGACTATGTTCCAAGAAAAAATTACGTGCTTAGTAGTGCATTTGACTCATGTACAAGAAAAATGACAACTTGTATGGTTGTTCATCTCAAGAAATATAAATTTATTTTTTACTTCGTACCATAAAAACCAAGTTCAAATCGGCATGAAAAGTTCATACCATACCAAAACCAGAAACCATAAAAACCATAAAATTGGTTCGGTATGGTTTTTCGGTTCGGTTTTTAAATGCACAGAGTGATTGTGGGGGATGCAGGCCGTCCAATGAAGCAAACATCGCCCATGCCCGCCTCAAGTAAAGAAAATCACTTTGTGGTATACACAGTACTCCCCCCGTAAAGAAGTATAAGATCATTTAGGTAGCTCAAGTAGTGATCTAAACGCTCTTACATTTTTTGATAGAGGGACTAGAAAAAAAGCGAAGATGCTCAACGAAGCTACATTATCCTATCTGTTTGAGTGGCTTCGTAAGTGGATCCTTTCTGAAAGGATGCAGGCCATTAGTTTAGTTAGTAACCACAAGAGTAGATCATTAACACATCCGTTTCTTGACATTTTTCTACTGCTCATGCATGGGGCATGCGCACGGAGTGGCGGCATGGCACAGTGGGGCATTGGATATTTGGGCTTCCCCAACTGTACCAAGTGCCATGATTTGGATATATAAAATGATCAGATCAGTTCCTGCGCAGGTTAGCTAGCCTAGCGCCTAGCTGTGTTTGGCCCCGGCACGGCTGCTTAGCCACCGACAAGCCCCAGCTCGGCACAACTGTATGGCGTATCAATATAGTAGCAGCACTGATTCTTCTAGTAAGTTGGCAGATTTTGGTAAGACTCACACAGCAGCAGGTGGCCCCAGGCAGCAGCCACAGCCACAAATGTGGTTCATTTTCAGAATAATCTGCTCCAGTTCAGTGCCAAAGTACCTCCCAAAAAAACACCAGGTTTTGGAACATAGCAATCCCCTGAAAATGGCAAAGTTGAGAGAACATCAGAAGAAGAAGAAAAACAGAGAGCAGATAGCTTTCAGGGCTGATAGCATTGTACAGATGATACTGTCTGGGATCAAGATGAAGACATATCACAGTAGCAGAGACAGAGAACCTGACCAGGTTGTTCACTGCGAGTGGCCTTGCATCGGTTTGCTGCTCGCATCACATGCACAGATCCCAGACAGATCACAACAGCATCGGATAATTAATGTCCCTGTACAGCACAGCAAGATCTGGATACCGAGATACAAATTTTGGACAGCTGCAATTGGTTCAAGCAATAAGCATCACCATGTCTGCAAGTGAAAATATTCTGCAGGAAATAAACAGGGCAGAGGGCCTCGAGCCACTGACAAATTATGGAGAATACCAATACTCGTTTTAGTTCATAGCACTGGACACAGAAAACCTGAATTCATGAAGAGCTTTGTAGCTTCTTTGAGTTGATTTTTCAAAGCTGAGAACCTCCACAGTTAACTCAGAGCTGCTACAAGCCCTGGTCATCTCTTTACTACTTGATACTTTAAAAATAATGCCTCCACTCAAAAAATAAATAAAAAGGCCACGATAAATGGTCGGACGGCAATTTAAACAAACACGAAGATTGCTCCACACACAATATTCCATTTCATAAACTTTAGAGCCTTTGTTGAATACAGGTCAAGATAGAATAGAATCTCCTTTTACAACAATTCCTCGGTCCATTAGTTAGGTGCCAGTTTTTTTGCAGGACAGTGATGTCAACAATGTTAGGTGAAGTACCAAACAATCAACTATATCATTTCCTAAAAGTTCAAAAGTAGTAGAACACTACAACATTTGATTTGGCTAGCATATTAAGCTTCTCTCCAATCTTTGGCGTAAGTCAGTAGGACATACGATGTCATGCATAGCCGTAAGAGCAATACATAAGGCACAATGACACAGCACAATCTGAAGAGTGACACCAGCACACCACTGGTAGTTGTATTTGATTGTCGCGAAACTCAAAGCTACTGATGGAGGGCTTCAAATTCCTCTTTTGTCCACCTCCCTTTAGTCGCAAAGCCAGTTTGGATGCCATAACCATAGGCAACTTTGCTATCCGACATATGCTACCCGACAGTTCTGTACTTCAGCTGTTGAACTTCTAAGACAAAATTTTGTGCCCCTGAATTGACACCGACAAATGTTTGATTCAGTAACACTCGAGTTTCTCCTTAAGGGCATCAAAGAGAAGAATATGACTGATTCCTCTTTGCAAAGGGCAAACTGAGTGATGCTTTTACGCAGGTCATTCCATCTTCTTGGAGAAAAATGCAGAGAACAGAACCCATAAGTTCAGTATCTGTTTTAATGTTCAGACCTACTTATTGTCTGTAGATCGCCCATCTTTTAGGTCGCGCAGGTATTGAACACGATGATCATCAATCCCTTTGACGAGAAACCATTTGATCATGGTAGTGCAAGTTACCTTGTCTGGTCTTATTTGCTCCTCCTTCATCATATTGAGAACATCCCACATCTCTGCCAAGCGCCCCACCCTCCCATATGCGTCCACCAAACAGTTGAAAAACACAATATCCAACGTGATGTCTGAATTCTCGACCACTCTTAACACTGTCTCTATTTTCTTTACTTGATCAGCCCTTCCATATGCTCTAATCAATGAACAGAGGGTAACACAGTTAGGCTTTATGCGGTCTGATTTCATCAATCTAAAGATGTATTCCATCTGTTCAAGATCGCCGGCCCTTCCGAATGCATCAATAACTACGTTGTATGTAACTATTGTCCAGGAATAGTAATACTTCTGCATGTACTCCATCACTGCTCCCATCTTCTCATACATTTTGGCTTTACCATAGGAATCAAGTAAAATGTTGTAGGTCTTAATGTTTGGGGAGATACCAGATGCCTGGAACTTCTCGTAGCAGCTTTCCATTGTCTCAATCTGACCACTACTGCCGAAAGCTCTGAGGGTAGAATTCATTGTCCACACATCAGGCTTACAGTCTTCAGACAACATCTCAAGAAGAGTTGACTCCATCTCAGCAAACCTTAAACCCAAATGATGAAACCTCATTAGCTTAATTACTTTGTGCTGGAAGACATACCAGGAAAAATAGGAATATGAAACAATAGGATATGCATTTGGATGGCAGCAATAAAAACTTGGTTTTCCTAAAGGTTTTACATATTTGAAGATTTTCTTTCTTTCTGAACAGATGATATTTGAAGAAGTGACGCAACTGCTAAGCATAGACTATAAATTTCAGGATGATCTAGTGCATCACTGATGATTAACAAAACAGTTTCCAGGACATATTCAATAGATATATAAGGAAATAGCACCTTAAATTATAAGATTATGGCATAAGCATAGGTTCTTATTGCCGATTACCTTCCTGCTTTCCCATGAGCATCAATGAGAGTGTTATAAGTCACGGTGTTCGGGCGGATACCAGCTCGCGCCATATCCTCCAGCAAGTCCTTCACCTTGTCGAAGTCATAGGCGTGCAAGCAGGACTTGATGAGAATGGAGTATGTCTGGACATCGGGCCGGCAACCAGGGGTGGCCTTCATCTGATCAAGCAAGGAGAAGGCCCTGTCGAAGCTGCCGCTCCTGCTGTACGCGGAGACAAGGGCCGTGTAGGACTCGAGGTTGGGGGCGCAGCCCTCGTCGACCATGGCCTGGAACAGCTCGTGCGCCTTCCCCGGCTGCTTGCACTTGCCGAGCATGGTGATGAGCTTGATGTATATCCCGACGTACGGCCTGTACCACACCTGGTCCCGCATTAGCTCGAACACCTGGGCGTCAGTGGGCACGGCATGGTTAGATAGACAGAGCCCGCGGCGGTGACCGAGGAGCTGTGGAGCGGGAGGTGGGGTGGAGGTACCTTGAGGGCGGACTCCCAGCGGAGGGCGGCGACGCGGTCGTGGAGGGCCTCGAGGACGGTGCGGGGGAGGAGGCGGCGGGTGCCCTTGCCGGGCTCGCGCTTGTCGAGGACGGCCTTGGTGGCTTCGCGCCGGAGGATGATGGAGAGCGCCTTCCGGGAGGCGATCTTGCGGTTCACCTCCTCCTTCCGCTGCCGCTCGAACTCCTCCGCCTCGGCCTCGGCCTGCTCCTCCTCCCGCCGCCGCCTGCTCTCCCCCGCGCCCGCCGCGGCCCTGGCGCTTCGCTGCTGCTGCTGCTGCTCGCGCGGCGAGGCGGCGGCTGCTGCCAGCGGGAACGCGCGGCCGTGAGGACGGCGCGTTGACGTGCTGAGGGGGGAGGAGGGCGAGGGGAGCGCGGGGAAGGGGGACGCCACCGGCGCGGCGGCCATTGCGCGGCGAGGGGAGCCGGGAGGGAGCTGCGGTGCAGAGTGATGGAGAATTTTGCGGGGGACTGGATGAGACTGCGAGCAACGAACAGTGAGGAGAAGAGGCTCCGTGGACCGTCTGATGGATGAGCAACGCCTGGGATTGGATCTCCTGTACAGTAATCAAGACGCTCTGCCGAATTGCAGAAATGTTGTGCATACAAAGAACCCATTGGTTCAAAGTAATTTTCATATGATATTTCAGAGTAGTTGGACCCCTAATTCTTTTTCTAAGGTTCGTTTGATTTGCAGGGTTGCAATCCTCGGGCAAGTTTAAAGGTTTCTCTATATTTTCCGCTACAACTACGCTTTTCATAGAATTTCTTGGGTTACATCCTTATAAAAAATTTCACATCAACGCTTCAAGTCCTAGCTTACGGAGAGTATTAGTTAATCTTACAGATGAGTACTGTGTTGTTGGCTAGGAAATGTCGTCACTTTAGAAAGTCTTAAAGGATTTTTTTTTGGTTGCTTGCATTAATTCTAGGCGTAATGTATCTTATGGCCCGGTTCAGCCCGGCTAAAAAAAACAGGCTCTCGCCCATGTTCCACCTTGTTTGATAGCCTGTATCATATTGATGATCATTTGTATGCCTTATGTTTGATTACCTGCCTGCCTATGTGCTTTTAGGGTGAGCAAATGTAAAACATATGTGTTTGGTTATGCGCAATCCTTTTATTGTGCTCATCCCCTTTTTAACATGATGGCCTTACCATCCTATCCGACACACACAATCAGCCCGAGTTTTTTACAGTAATTTCATCGAATTTCATTATGTTGTGCGCTACACAAAAACCAACAGCGAACAGTTTGGTGCTATTCTTTTTTTTTTGGATAACAACAGCACGAGCGCTATATCTCGCATTCAACGAGACCGATGGTTTTGTCGCTGAAGCATCTCGACTAATCGGGTCTGCCCATTAGCGCATAGTCGAAATAGAAAAAGTAGGAAGGAAATTGTTGGGTTTCGTAGTAATTTCAAAAATTTTCCTACGCACACGCAAGATCATGTGATGCATAGCAACGAGGGGGAGAGTGTTGTCTACGTACCCAACGCAGACCGACTGCGGAAGCGATGACACGACGTAGAGGAAGTAGTCGTACGTCTTCACGATCCAACCGATCAAGCACCGAAACTACGGCACCTCCGAGTTCGAGCACACGTTCAGCTCGATGACGATCCCCGGACTCTGATCCAGCAAAGTGTCGGGGAAGAGTTCCGTCAGCACGACGGCGTGGTGACGATCTTGATGTACTACAGCAGCAGGGCTTCGCCTAAACTCCGCTACAGTATTATCGAGGTATGTGGTGGCAGGGGGCACCGCACACGGCTAAGGAATAGATCACGTGGATCAACTTGTGTGTTCTAGGGTGCCTCTACCTCAGTATATAAAGGAGCCAAGGGGGGAGAGGGGCGCCGGCCAGGGAGAGAGGCGCAGGAGGAGTCCTACTCCTTCCGGGAGTAGGACTCCCCTCCAATCCTATTCTAACTAGGATTCCCCGAGGGGGAAAGAGGGAGAGGGGTGGCCGGCCACCTCTCCTAGTCCTAATAGGACTAGGGGAAGGGGGAGGCGCGCAGCCCTTGTGGGAAGCCCTTTTCATCTTTCCACTAAGGCCCATGAAGGCCCATATGGCTCCGGGGGGGTTCCGGTAACCTCCCGGTTACCCGGTAAAATCCCGATTTCACCCGAAACACTTCCGATGTCCAAACATAGGCTTCCAATATATCAATCTTTACGTCTCGGCCATTTCGAGACTCCTCGTCATGTCCGTGATCACATCCGGGACTCCGAACAACCTTCGGTACATCAAAATGCATAAACTCATAATGTAACTGTCATCGTAACCTTAAGCGCGCGGACCCTACGGGTTCGAGAACAATGTAGACATGACCGAGACATGTCTCCGGTCAATAACCAATAGCGGGACCTGGATGCCCATATTGGCTCCTACATATTCTACGAAGATCTTTATCGGTCAGACCGCATAACAACATACGTTGTTCCCTTTGTCATCGGTATGTTACTTGCCCGAGATTCGATCGTCGGTATCCAATACCTAGTTCAATCTCATTACCGGCAAGTCTCTTTACTCGTTCTGTAATACATCATCTCACAACTAACATATTAGTTGTAATGCTTGCAAGGCTTATGTGATGTGTATTACCGAGAGGGCCCAGAGATACCTCTCCGACAATCGGAGTGACAAATCCTAATCTCGATATACGCCAACCCAACATCTACCTTCGGAGACACCTGTAATGCTCCTTTATAATCACCCAGTTACGTTGTGACGTTTGGTAGCACCCAAAGTGTTCCTCCGGCAAACGGGAGTTGCATAATCTCATAGTCATAGGAACATGTATAAGTCATGAAGAAAGCGATAGCAACATACTAAACGATCGTGTGCTAAGCTAATGGAATGGGTCATGTCAATCAGATCATTCAACTAATGATGTGATCTCGTTAATCAAATAACAACTCATTGTTCATGGTTAGGAAACATAACCATCTTTGATTAACGAGTTAGTCAAGTAGAGGCATACTAGTGACACTTTGTTTGTCTATGTATTCACACATGTATTATGTTTCCGGTTAATACAATTCTAGCATGAATAATAAACATTTATCATGATTATAAGGAAATAAATAATAACTTTATTATTGCCTCTAGGGCATATTTCCTTCAGTCTCCCACTTGCACTAGAGTCAATAATCTAGATTACACTGTAATGATTCTAACACCCATGGAGCTTTGGTGCTGATCATGTTTTGCTCGTGGAAGAGGCTTAGTCAACGGGTCTGCAACATTCAGATCCGTATGTATCTTGCAAATCTCTATGTCTCCCACCTGGACTAGATCCCGGATGGAGTTGAAGCGTCTCTTGATGTGTTTGGTCCTTTTGTGAAATCTGGATTCCTTTGCCAAGGCAATTGCACCAGTATTGTCACAAAAGATTTTCATTGGACCCGATGCATTAGGTATGACACCTAGATCGGATATGAACTCCTTCATCCAGACTCCTTCGTTCGCTGCTTCCGAAGCAGCTATGTACTCCGCTTCACATGTAGATCCCGCTACGACGCTTTGTTTAGAACTGCACCAACTGACAGCTCCACCGTTTAATGTAAACACGTATCCGGTTTGCGATTTAGAATCGTCCGGATCAGTGTCAAAGCTTGCATCAACGTAACCTTTTACGGTGAGCTCTTTGTCACCTCCATATACGAGAAACATATCCTTAGTCCTTTTCAGGTATTTCAGAATGTTCTTGACCGCTGTCCAGTGATCCATTCCTGGATTACTTTGGTACCTCCCTGCTAAACTTATAGCAAGGCACACATCAGGTCTGGTACACAGCATTGCATACATGATAGATCCTATGGCTGATGCATAGGGAACATCTTTCATATTCTCTCTACCTTCTGCAGTGGTCGGGCATTGAGTCTTACTCAATTTCACACCTTGTAACACAGGCAAGAACCCTTTCTTTGCTTGATCCATTTTGAACTTCTTCAAAATTTTGTCAAGGTATGTGCTTTGTGAAAGTCCAATTAAGCGTCTTGATCTATCTCTATAGATCTTAATGCCTAATATGTAAGCAGCTTCACCGAGGTCTTTCATTGAAAAACTTTTATTCAAGTATCCCTTTATGCTATCCAGAAATTCTATATCATTTCCAATTAGCAATATGTCATCCACATATAATATCAGAAATGCTACAGAGCTCCCACTCACTTTCTTGTAAATACAGGCTTCTCCGAAAGTCTGTATAAAACCAAATGCTTTGATCACACTATCAAAACGTTTATTCCAACTCCGAGAGGCTTGCACCAGTCCATAAATGGATCGCTGGAGCTTGCACACTTTGTTAGCTCCCTTTGGATCGACAAAACCTTCCGGTTGCATCATATACAAGATCAATCTTTTTCTATTATATGGTCAACATTATTTCTATGCACTTTTAGCAATATTCAAATGCTTTATCAACTTTTTTTTGAAATGCAAGACTAACAATCTTTTGAATGGATGGTCAACATTTTTTCTATACACATTTAACATTTTCCAAATGCTTCATTAACATTTTTTAAATCCTGTTCAACATCTTTTGAAATGCTTGATTACCATTTTTATATACAATGATCCTTTTTTAGTGCATGGTCAACATTTTTCTATACACATTTAACATTTCCCAATGCTTGGTTAACATTTGTGAAATACTTGTTCAACTTTTTTTCAAATGAGCGATCAATATTTTTGTTTACATGATCGAAATATTTCATCATTTTTTCTTATACATGATCAATTTTTGGTATACACATTCAACATTTGTCAAATGCATGATTATCATTTTTCAAAACACTATGTAAATTTGTAATGTATATGTTTAGATTTAAAAGTGTAAACAAAAGGAAAAAAATGGAATCAAGAAACGAAATAAAAACATGAAAAAAAACAGAAAGTAAAACGACTCGCTGAACGCGAGACATAGGCGCGCCCGAACAACAGTTCGGTGGTGCAGGTAGTCGCCGATGTCGATGGGCCGATTGTCCCATTCGGGCCTTCTCGCACCGCCGAAGTCGGCCATCACCAAACCCATATAGCGCCTTCTCGCGCACCGCCGAACCAGAGTGGCCCTTCTAAGCTCCGGAAGAGAGAACTCCCCGCGGCCATCAGCGCCACCGCCACCGCTACCCAAGTCCCCATGGCCGCCGCCGCCGCCGCCGCCTCCAACCCTTTCCCGTTCCCTCGCCGCCGGCCGCCGGACGACACGCTCTTCTACGCCGTCTACCCCCTCCCCCTCCCCACCGGCCTCCCCGCCCCGGCCCTCCTCGCCTCGCTCCAGTCGCTCCACCTCTCCCTCCTCTCCCACCTGGCCCCCTTCCTCGCCACCCACCTCTTCCACCGCGACCCCTTCGCCCTCTCCCTCCCCCCCGACCCGGCCGGCCCCTGCGCGGCCCGCCCCCCGCCCCCCGCCGCCCCCCACCTCCACGGCGCGCTCCGCTTCGGGGACTCCCTCCCCGACGAGTGGCTCGCCGTCGCCCTCCTCTTCGCCCTCACCCGCGCCTTCCCGGGCCTCGCCGCGCGCGCCTGGGACTCGGACGGCGACTTCCTCCTCATCGAGGCCGCCTTCGCGCTCCCGCGCTGGCTCGACCCCGACTCCGCCCCCAACCGCGTCTTCATCTTCCGCGGCGAGCTCCACATCCTGCCGCCCTCCCTCTTCCCGGACACGCCGTCCCTCCAGGCCGCCCTCGCCGCCGTCCACGATGACTCCGTCGACACCCGGGCCTCCGACGCCGTCCAGGCCGCCATCCAGCGCCGCATCGCCGGGATGCCCGAGCGGGCCGCCGAGAACCTCCACACGGCGCGCGTCACCGTGCCGGCGCCCGTCGCCAAGGTGCTCAGGGAGGAGCCCTGCTTGATCGCGCGCGCGGTCGAGGGGTTCTACGACCGGGACATCGACACCATGAAGCACGCCGCGAGGATGGACAAGTTCCTCAAGGGCCCCGGCGGAGAAGGGGTTGACATGGTGAGGACCTCCGTGCGGATGACGAAGGCCATGTATGGCCAGCTCATGCAGCAGAGCTTCCAGGCGCCCAGGGGTTACCCCATGCCGAGGAGCGAGGAGGGTCCGGAGAAGTGGGTGGAGGCAGAGCTGGGGATGAAGATTGCGTGTGGGTTCGAGATGATGTACCAGGAGAGGCGGCACGAGGCGGAGGAAGGAATGGGGAGCACATGGGAGGTTTACAAGAAGAGCTTGGAGGCGGCTGGGTGTTTTGAGGGGTTGCTTCCTGGTTCCAAGGAGTATAAGAGGGTCATGGAGAATGCAATGCAGTATTACAAGAGCTCGAGTTCGTTCTCGCGAACAAGGTAAATTTTGTTGCTCATAGTTGTGGATTTACCTATGTCGGAGCGTGTTAGTGTGTTACCATTTATTCCTTTATTAGTTTCAAACCTTAAAAATTATGTTATCTATCTGTTTCTTCTGCAACTACAACGGTGAGAACTAATAGATTCTGCAATGGACAGTAGTGAGTGCGATCCAACATAGTTCTTCAGGCCACCTGGTTTAATAGGTCATGAACTCAATAGCCATCTATAATATGAAATTCTGGCAGTGTTCTGATACTTCTGCGGTACTTCACAGGGAGATGCTAAGTGCACCGGTGCGTCGAATTGATGAAATCCTTGCGATGCCGTACTCGGCAGAAGATTTTCAAGGCATTAATCTTCCCCCGAGTGATGATGATTCTTGGCTGCGTAATGGGGAGGATGAATTGAATGCAGAACTTCAGGAAAGGCAGAAGGAAATGGAAGAGTATGCGGCTGTAAAGAAGAATAGAAAAAGTCAAAAGCAAAATGTCTCCAGCAGTTCAAGCTCCCAGCCAAGCGAGTTTAATCTTGGAGAAATCACAGAGTCCATGCAAGATTTTGTTCGCAAAATGTCGAGTTTCGAGGGAGCTGAAGTTCCCACAAACAGGTTCTCTTATAGACTCATTTGTAATCTCTGTTCAATGCTTAGGCTCCTTTTGGTATTGCATCTGCCTTCCAGAAGCATTTAGTAACAGTTTGTTGAAAGCATCTTTATTTTTATCCCTAGCAAATTATTCCAGAGTGCCGCACAACAACCAGACGTGCACTTGGTTCTCAGTTGCTCATATCTTTGAATAATTTACCTTTGCTTGTTAAAATAATTACCGTTGTACTCCCTCCGTCCGGAAATACTTGTCCTCGAAATGGATAAAATGGATGTATCTATAACTAAAATAAGTCCAGATACAACCATTTGGAGGACAAGTATTTCCGGATGGAGGGAGTATGTACATAAGGATCATACACTATTTTCTTTCTGTACCTACGTTTGGCCCTGAAGTTAAAAGTTTAAACCACCATCAGGAAGGAGAGGCATGGGATGAAACATTTTAGTGTGAGCATCTGTATCTACAGATATAATCTTTTGTCAAACAGGAATCAAAATGCACTAACTTGCATGTTAAGTAACTTTATCTTATTTCGGTGAAATGTGTACGCCATCTGGAAACATTGAACAGAAAGTAAAGATGAAAAATGTGAAATGCAAACTGGTAGAGGCTTAGATAGAGTGGTAGCATTATGCTGAATTTAATTTCTACTAGGTGGAAATCATGTAAACACAACACTATAGCGCAACCTTATAGTATGATTTATTAATTTATTGCGTTGGATACATGTTATGGTTCATGTTTCACAGCTTATCAACCCTGACATTTGATAAAAGAGCATTGTTTGCTGCTTTTACAAAGCACTATCAGGGTTTATGCCTTTTCCCAATAGATATAGTAGCTCCATTTCTCAGTGTGCAATAGATCAGCAGTTATACCTTTGCAATTGGGGCTTCATAAGGGATGATTCTTCACGTAATCAGTCCTTGAGCATAAATGACTTCAAAGAAGTAGTATGTGATTAGAGATTATTTCCCTGGCAGAAAGCCTACGTGACATTATTTGTCTAGCACATTAGAGATGAAATATATTTCTAGGACTTGTTGTGTGTAACAATCTGGGTATAATTACACTTCTTCGCTGTAGCCATTTAATTATGCACCTTCTCAACTGAATTGGTTATTTAGTATTGATCTATTAATTTCGCTCATGTAGGGAAGACACGGAGACAGTAGACCTTGATGTCAACCTGTTCTTTAAGGCCATGGAGTCGGTGTTAGGAAGAGCTTCACAGGAGGAAGCTGGCGATGATACTGAAGCTGGTAGAAAATCCTCCTCGTCTGAAATGGACTTTGGTATGCCCCCTTCTTCCAGTTCTCATTTCCTCATTAGTATCTTGCTTGAACATTGTTAGCCAGTACTCCCTCCGTTCCATAATTCTTGTCGTGGTTTTAGTTTGTATCCTTTGACTACCTTCTCATAGATAAGTTGATAAGTAATATATATACTTAATTCAGTTTTCCACAATATTCTCCTATCTTTGTTGCATTAGTCGCCGCTTTGGTTTAGGGATTCTTGTTTGCTGTGAACTGCGTGTTAGAAATTAAAAGTGGTTTTGATGGTGCAGATGATTCTGATTTCGAGAACGATTCTGCTGAAGAAGCTGGTGAAAAGGATATGGATGATTCTTTCATGGAATCATATTCAGATGCTTTGAATGACGAGCTAAGTAAGACTACCATTGAGGAAACCTTTTCTCGAGCACAACGCCCTAGCACCAACAGTGAGGTAAACTTCCTTCAGGGCCTTGTAAGCTTTCGTCTTGCCATCTTATGTTCAGGATAGGCCACTACCATGTGGACTGCTTGCTCAAACTTATTAATTTTGATAAACTATTAGTATTGTTAGTTTGTTAAACTATTTGTAGGCTAGGTTTTAAGAAAATAAACAAATAATTGGAAGTGTGATTTTGAATAAGGTTCATTCTTAAATTGCATGTTTAGCATGTGGGGATTTAAATTACACATACTCAAACGGCTTAAGATCATGAAGATTCCAGTAGAACTTCGTCAAGCATTAGGAGTCTTTAGTGGTCAAAGTGACTAATATATTTCTACCATGCCGCGAACATGTAAGGATGTCAATATATCATGCTATGTGTGAACACATGAAGCCACATGAGTTGACTAGTTGGATATCAGATATGCGTAACAAAGTGTCCAAACCCACGAAGTCCATCATTTAGCTGCATGCGTCTTTTTTTCCCCAGTTAATACCAAACACAGAACTATTCAAGGATAAATCAGTAAATAAATGTAGATAATCTCATGACTTCTGTTTGTGCATTTCTGTTCTCCCAGATATCCAAGTTCAATTCTGTATCCAGCTTTACTTGTCGTGTTGGTGGTCTATCTGCTAACAAGAACAGAAATTCCATATTTGCACTTGTGTCATATCAAATTCTCAGTTGCAAACTTGATGCCTGTATGATTCTGGCTAGAGTTGTTGTCCGATTTAACTAATCAGCGATGTGTTCTTGTTTTGCTTTGCAGGGTCCCTCAAATGCTGCTGATAGTGATGATGGGGAGATGGCCCCAGTTGATGTGAACTTGAACCTTGTGGAGAGCTTCCTCAACTCGTACTCGTCTCAGCAGGGCCTTCCTGGCCCAGCCTCGAACCTGCTTGGACTTATGGGTGTAAAGGTACCACCTCCGGATGGTAAAAAGCCGTGATTTTGTGGTGTTGGTGTAGACTCGTTGGTGTACACTAGAGATTTCAGGACCATAGGAAGAAGCAGCAATGTTATAGTGTTACGTACCGGGGTCTTATGACCTGCTTCTAAATTTGCTGTGAAACTGTTATCTTCGTACACTCGCTGTCTGTAATGTAATCTCACTGCTGTACACTATATGCAAAGCCCGGGCTGTACTACGTGTCATACAGGTTATGAACCACACAGGTTATGAAGATGTCTCGGGCCATGTCCAATGCGGTGGCAAGTACAGGCGCTAGGAGTCATTTTGCCCGTGCAGGCTTCGCTACGGGTCTCAGTTTGGGCATCTTTGCTTGAGTTGGAGGCTGATGCTCGGAGCGATTCGCCCGTGGGTTTTGTTGTCAAACATCTGAGATCTGTTGTTTGCGTTTGCGTAGATGCTAGTACAGGATAAAACCCATCATCTTTTACTACCGTCTAGGTAAGAGTACTTGGGCTGGACGTGCCCATGGTAAAGAACAAACAAACATTGTACTGTATGTGGAGTTGTCTACATTCTCTTTTAGGCTCGGCTGATTACCTGAATCCTTGTGTTGGTGTGTAATGTTTTACATTGTCAGAGGTTATACCCCATGGCCGTGGACAGTCTGGGTTCACCTACGAGTGTAGTGATTCGTGAGACTCGCACCTAGTCACAGTAGAGACGATAATTCTGGGTTTGCGGAGATAGGCCATGTGTAGTGATGGGCCATGTGTCAAACGTGGTGGTTTAGTTTTGAAATGAGTCACTGATGTAGCCAAAAGTTACAAAGTCGTCTGCTGTTGACGTAGAAATTCCAGGTTCATGTCGCTCTCTCACTTTCTGTTTATGCAGGTGGCTCTTTCCCATAAAAATAAAAAGATCGAGCCTTATTTCTTTAGCATAATCAGAAGCATTTTGAGCGTTTAAAGAATGGAAGAGAGGACGTGTGGGGACGAAGAAAGGAGTGTGGACGAAACGATAGGATCTGATGCGCCAAACCGGCACCATTTGGAGTAACAAATTATAGTAGTGGAACCAACTTTTTTTTTGAGGGGACCAACTCTGGCTACTTTGCTATGCTAGCCAGTAAAAATTAAGACCACAAGCCAACCGCTGGCCGGCCATGTGTAGAGAAGAGTAATTAACCCTACTAGTTAATCCGCGGGGAATGTTCTCGCGCGCTGCCGGGTGAAGCAACCGAGCCAGTTTGGGGTGGGATTATGGGATAATCGCCCGTTTTCATGAAGAACACGTGCTTAACTACCACAGAGCCTTTGTACGCGTACAGATGGGACGTAGTAGTTTATGGTTCTACGGTCAGCATCAATCAACAAAGCTGAAAGTAGCTGTCGCTGTACGCGCCTAGTGTACGTGCTCCTACATATACGCCACACTGGTGTGCTTCTGACTCCTCGCCATCTACTGAGTCACTCCTCACTCCTCACTCAACAGCCGGCATCTCTGTCTCGCTGGAAAGAGAGCCTTCAACAAGGCCAAGACCAGACCGGGAACGGGAAGGAGGTGCTGTGTGCCTGTGAAAGATTCGTTTGATGGCGGCGGAGTCTGCCTGGTGCTGGACGTGGCTCAGCTCCGGCGCGGCGTGGTTCCTCTTCTTCAACGTCCTCGTCGGCGCCGTGGCCGTCCTGTCCTGGCGGCAGGGCGGCGACGCGGAGATGGCTAGGCGGAGGAGGCTCACCCGGAGCGCGTCGTCCATGGTCATGGAGCGCCTCCGCTCCATGTCCGTCTTCGCCGCCTTCCACTCCGTGCCCGAGCACGACTACGGCAGCGGCCTCGCGTCGCCGCCGCCGCAAGAGTACTACACGTCGCGAGAGGAGGGAGGGGAGGTGGTCGGGCACGCGGTGAAGCAGACGGGGCCGGCCTTACCGGCGGTGACCGTGGCTCCATCGACACCGAGCGCTCCTGATGCGGCAGCACAGGCTTCGATGTCAGGGAGCGACGACAGGGCAGAAGTAGGGACGCGGACGGAGATGTCTATATGCTTGGGAGATGCGTGCGCGGTAGTAACGAGTCTAACGACCCAGCGGCGAGGAGCGCCGGCGCCGGAGCCAACGCCAGCCACGGCCGCCGCCAAGGGTGCTACGACGGCGGAGAGGCCGAGGAAGCGGGAGCCGGCGAAGGTGGCGGAGATGGTCCAGCGGCGTGCCTACGCGGAGATGGAAGAGAAGGCGGAGGTGAACGCGCAAGCCGAGCGCTTCATCCGGCAGTTCCGGGAGGAGCTCAAGCTGGAGCGCATCAAGTCCATTCTCAACCACGGCCGCGCCGCCGCCGCATCGGCGCGGTAGCCGTTCGTTCACGGCTCGCCGGCCCATCGCGGCTGCTCTGATGGCTTTTGTTGTTGGCGTGGTCTACTAGAAAATGTTGATTTCTTTGTTTCGATCTATGTATGCTTCCCTAGACGAGTTGCGGACACAAACCTTTTTCTTCTTTCCCTATGTTCCCTACGAGTTCTTTGTCGAACTCAGAGGCAAAGGCATCGATCGATGGATTAGTTAGCATAAGACAGTTGCTGAGCGGGTTAATCACGAAAAACTGAGCGAAAATCGTTGCAAACGAACACCGGCCATCATGATGAAAACCAGTGGGGCACCACCGTCGCTGGCTTTGAACGGAACGAGCTCGCCGGAGCTGATTATGACGAGCGCGCGCACACACAAACGAGAGAAAGTGTTGGCGCCGCGCACAACGTTGCGACTTTTCTATTTCTTTCTTCTCCTTTTTGGTCGGCCTACAGAGGTCGTGCAGCGGCCCATGATTCCACCTAGAGCTTCGTGCCATCCTACTACTACGAACGAACCGAGTTCGCCACGAGAAATGCTCAATGCAGGTGAGCCTACGAGCTAATAAGAACTAGATAACTGAAAACTGAGAAACGGATAACTCCCCCTAAGCCAACATGTCGGAGTGTCAACTACACGAGGGATCAAGGATATCCTCAATTGGTGTTCGGCCAAGGGGCTAAAAAACTCAGATCTTTTGGGGCTCACCAACGACCACGAGATTCAAAGATTTATACAGTATCAGGCCACATTGTGGCGTAATACTCTACTTCTATAGTCCTATTTGTGGTTGGTTGATGTATGTGGGTGGTGTGAAGGTTTTTACATATGCTCGGGCGAGCTCTTAGGATGCTCGCAAGATCTTTGGCCATGCTCAGGGTTTAATACTTGGCTAAACCTATTCCCGAGCATGCCTTTCTCTAATATTTGTCTAGGTGTCGTATTTTTCTAAGTGCATAAGGAGTCCGTCCCTTGGATGGCCCCTCGTTCCTCCCCATATAGTGTGTGTGTGTGTGGGGGGGGGGGGGCACAATGGCCATCCTTTGTAAGGGGTCGGCGGCGCTGTTGTGATGGTGGCCGCTGCAAGGGAAGGGGCCAGCGATGTTGTTGTGATGTATGCTGCTGCAATGGAAGAAGTCGCCGGTCAGAGGCGCTGCTCTGTTGTGAATGTTCAAGTGGTGCGATGGGTTGCGAATATGTGAGAAGATGAGATGACGCATGCACATCGAACGGTTACGAGTTTTGATCGAAGGGCTGGTGAGGCGGATGATCCGTAATGCCTAGCATGAGCCAAATGAAAAAGGTTAGAAAACGCCCGGTTTTTGGGTGACTCATTTATCCATCCCATCCCTACATTTTTTGTAGTCACTGCTATCTGGAAAGATACTTTACTTGGCAACTGACGAGTATTACTACTTTTGTTACTATTACATCAATCAAACAACAATCACTTCATCGCATTGACTACTGATAGTAATTCTTTGGAGCAACTATTTTGTTTCCAAACGTGGTTAAATTGACAATGCAAATGCTAAAGTTTATAAGTATTTTTTGGCTCCCCTTATGTCAAATATAAATTTGTGTTGTGATACTTTCTGACAAAGACTTTTGAGCCCCCTACACTTGTTGGTTATAAAAACAATATTAAATAATCACATTGTATGCGCGCAAAAGTAAAATATGTTCTTCAAGAAATACAACAATGTTATTACATTAACTACCAGAAAAAATAATGCACATGTTGAATACTTATTGATGTACCCAATTTGTAAGAGATAATTTGTCTACTAGAAAGCATTGTTAAGATATTTTTAGAGTGTATGATTTACATATCCTACCATGATATTTAATTATATTAAAATATATAAGAACACACAGACACACACACACACACGCACATGCGTAGATATATGTATATACATTATACAGTCGATGCCATTTTTAAAAATTAATGCAAATAGAATTTTTGTTACATCATACAAATTATATTTTGTACAATCAAAGTTTTTTGCGATATACATTATAACTGTATAATTAAGAACAATACACATATAATTTAGCAACATATTAATGTGGTTAACTCCGTTGATAAGTAATAGAAAATTATAGTCATTAAAACTATAGCATAGTGCAAATAGTTTAAATAAGTGTAAAAGTTCAGTATTAAAAACAAATATTTGTTATGTCGCTCACGTCCAAAATTTATTTGGAACTATCCTATACAGAGATGGTATTATGCTAGAAATTAAGTGTCATTTTTACATAATAATCTTCTTTCTCATTTCTTTTGTCATTTTCCTTATAGTTGAGTCTATTCAGCTCAATTACATTGATGATGATGATATCTATGCAAGTTTGTATTATTATGTGACAATTTTCATTATGAACTATCTCAGCGATTAAGACATTAGCGGCATTGTTGTGATGGTGGCCGCTGCAAGGGAAAGGGCCAGCGATGTTGCTGTGATGTATGCTGCTGCAAGGGAAGGAGTCGCCGGTCAGGGGCGCTGCTCTGTTGTGAATGTTCAAGTGGTGCGATGGGGTTGCGAATAAATGAGAAGGACGAGATGACGCATGCGCATCGAACGGTTACGAGTTTTGATCGAAGGGCTGGCGAGGCGGATGATCCGTAATGCCTAGCATGACCCGAATGAAAAAGGTTAGAAAACGCCCGATTTTTGGGTGACTCATTTATCCATCTCATCCCTACATTTTTTGTAGTCACTGCTATCTGGAAAGATACTTTACTTGGCAACTGACGAGTATTACTACTTTTGTTACTATTACGTCAATCAAACAACAATCACTTCATCGCATTGACTACTGATAGTAATTCTTTGGAGCAACTATTTTGTTTCCAAACGTGGTTGAATTGACAATGCAAATGCTAAAGTTTATAAGTATTCTTTGGCTCCCCTTATGTCAAATATAAATTTGTGTTGTGATACTTTCTGACAAAGACTTTTGAGCCCCTACACTTGTTGGTTATAAAAACAATATTAAATAATCACATTGTATGCGCGCAAAAGTAAAATATGTTCTTCAAGAAATACAACAATGTTATTACATTAACTATCAGAAAAAATAATGCACATGTTGAATACTTATTGATGTACCCAATTTGAAAGAGATAATTTGTCTACTAGAAAGCATTGCTAAGATATTTTTAGAGTGTATGATTTACATGGCTTGTTGTTGGCGTGGTCTACTAGAAAATGTTGATTTCTCTGTCTCTTCTTTCTCTTTGTTATGTTCTTTGTTTCTACTTTCTCTCTGTTCCCTGGCCCTTTTTTCGAACTCAGTGGCAAACGCATCAATTGATGTATTAGTTTTTTTGAGGGATGATTGATGTATTAGTTAGCATCACTATTCTAAATATCGACTGGTGAGCTGATAAATCGTTTAGGACGTGGATAGGCAGCGGGCGGGCGCTAGATGGAGTGCCCGAGCATACCCTCTATATTAGGAAACTTATATATGTTCCACGTCATCCTACTCTGTCAAAAAAGGAAAGTACATGAGCCTTCAACCTCACGTTGCCTCAGTCAAGAGCCCACATGCATTAATTTTCGGGTTTCAAAAAATTTAAAATCTATAACTTTTGTTTCAAGCATCCGAATGAGGATCCGTTTTCACCACTGGGTTTCTCTTGACGAGCTCTTCAAAACTAGATCCCATATGAGTAGGTTTCGACAAAGTTTATTTTAGAGCAACTTTGGATGCTATAGAGGCAACTTTAGTGCTATAGGAGAGCAACTCATTTTTATTGCCTAATATGACTACCTATGAGTCGGGAGTCCTTCTAAATTAGTTACCATGACCAACAATGATTAGTTTCACCTCTAAGTAGCACTATAGGGAAGTAGCTCCTTTTTTTCCTAGTAGGACTACCAATTAGGTTGGTTTGTGTAAAAAGAATGAGAAAAATCACACGAAACATGAGGTAGTGCTACATGCAAGCAACTTCACTGCACTAAGTGCACCTGTTAATTTGCTAACATTATCCCAAATTACCTACCGTGGCTGCTCAATTGTCTATAAATACTATGGAATTTCCTATCATTGATGCCTAGTTGCCTACCATTGTTGACCAGTTGCCTACATATATTGTGAAGTTGTTTATCCTTGCATTTCTAAGTTGCCTACAACACTATAAAGTTGCCTACCGGTGATGCTTAGTTGCCTGCTATTGGTAATTAGTTGCCTACCATTGCTGCTTAGTGGCCTAACTTTACAAAATAGTTACTAGATATAGTTTGAAGTTTCTTACCATTGCTTTTCTAAGTTTCCTACAACACTATAAAGTTGCCTACCGGTGATGCTTAGTTGCCTGCTATTGCTAATTAGTTTCCTACCATTGCTGCTTAGTTGCCTAACTTTACAAATTAGTTGCATACATATAGTGTGAAATTGCTTATCAGCTTTTCTAAGTTGCCTACAACACTCTGAAGTTGATTACCAGTGATACTTATATTAGTTGCTTGCAATTACTATTTCAGTTGCCTACAATACATAACAAAGTTGCACATTAGTGTTGCTAAGTTGCCTATCTATGAAACTAAGTTGCTTACCATACCTAAAAGTATTGTAAGCAACTAAGGATGCCATTAAGCTACTCACTAGTCATAGCAACAAGCTTAGTGTAAATGTAAGCCTACCTCGAAAAACTAAGTTGCCAGCAATACTATAAACTTGGAGGTGAAGCTAGTTATGGTATGAAACTTAGAGATGAAGCTAGTTAACTTGATAGTCATGATAGCCAACTTTGAAGGGGTCTTCGATGATAGGCAGTCATACTGCACACACTAACAAGAAGTTGCTTTCATATAACACTAAAGTTGCTCCGTTAGCACCCAAAGTTGCTCGAGAAAAAAAGTTAGTCGAAACATACCCATATGAGATCTAGTTTTGAAGAGCTCGTCACGGTGAACCTAGTGGTGAAAACAGATCTTGATTTCGATGTTCGGTTTAAAAGTTATAGCTTCTTGAAAATTGAAAAACGTAAACTAAATGCATGCACGTGGGAACTTGCTGATAAGTCAAGGATGGGAAGGCACGCGGAAACGCAGTGACCATGTGCTTTTCCCTACGCGTTAAGTCCTCTCTGTGGGCCCCTTGGGTTGGTTTTATTTCTACTATCCATAAGGGGACCACGTGAGGGAGGGAGACAGTGGACAAGAGCGTGCGCTCGAGACAACGAACAAGCGCAGCGTTCTTAAGCAATTAGGAATCGTTTATCACTTATCGGGGACAGACTGATAAGATAAGTGAATATAACTGGTCTGGCAATCGATATACCACCGACATTTGCTGATATTTGTCGATATTCACTGGTAAATCTCTGGGACCCAACCAATTTAGCTCCTGATTTTTTTATTTTGGTCCAGTTTTTGTAGTCTTATTAATGCCTTCTGTTTGTGTAGATGGCTACTTCTGGTATATCTCATGTCGTTTAAGAGGAATATGGGTGACATGGCTTACGAGTTTGCAATGTTGATTGATCTTGATAATACGAAAACCTAAGATTTTAAGACCTTGCCGATACATAGTCGACCGATAAAATTGATAAATCGGCCGATAAACCGATTTATATCTAGGGTCGACTAATAAGTTAACGAGAAGCGATATCTTGAACATTGGTTAGCATAAAAAGACAGTTGTTGAGCGGGTTAACTACGAAAGAATGAGCGAAAATTGATGCAAACAAACACCAGCCATCATGATGAAAACTAGTGGGGCACCACCGTCCTGGCTCACAATTGTTGAATGGAACGAGCTCGCTGGAGCTGATCATGACGAGCGCGCGCACACACACATACAAACTAGACAAATGACATGTTTGATTGCCTGCATTAGGCCCAGTCTGGTCCGCGCGAGAAGGATTGAGCCTGTTTGGTTGGTTGCATTCTTAAAGTACACTTGGGCTTGGCTCACTGGAAACACTTAGATTGGTAGTTTCTAGCGAGCCAGGCTGAGGCGAGCGCACATGGTGGGCCACTTGCACGAGGGGAGATGGAAGGGATACCAGCTGGTATGCACCTGTGCCTGCTTATCTTCTCCTACCTCCAGTAACCTTCTCTCTAATTCTGTTCGTCCTAACCCCTTCCGATCTACACAACGGTGCTTTGATTCAAGGTAAGCTCTACATGAAAAAGATGCACCTCGATGTTACGGTTCCATTCAGGAGATCAGTTCGTAGTTTTGTTGGTCGTAAGTTCTTAATTTCGTCTTCCCGTTTGAAGCTATTCTGGGTGAATTTTGTCAGATTCTTCGCGCACGATCGATCGTTTGAAATTTCCTTTGACCAACAGCCTAATCTCGCAGTTCCGCACAACATTCGTGTTGTAAATTTTCGGTTTCAACGACCGTAGCTTCATCTCTCTTTGAACAGCAGCCTACTGCACTACCGCCGCCATGTTGAGCTCCTCTGTCCTCTGCTCAGAGCCCTCCTATTCGTCCCTCTCGACGTCGACGCCCTTCCCCTTGATCTCCTTGCCCACGTCCTACTACACTAGAGTCGTTTCGGGTGTCGCTCATCTTGGCCTACTCTCTATCGTCCTCCTACTGCACTGACGCTGCAATGGCGTGCACACTGCTTTGTTGTGTCCTCTGCCTCCATGCACACTGCAGTTCGCCGCGCCGCCGACGGGTCGATCATCTTGGCCTCCTATCTCTCGCCCTACTACACTGGAGTCGTTTCCGGCTTCGTTCATCACAGCCTCCTCTCTTGTCCACTGCACCGATGATACCATGGCGCGAGCACTGCATTCTCCTCCTCTGTCGTCTGTCTTTGTGTGAGCACCGAAACTAGTTCGCCGACGGTGTCGCTCGCCGTACCGCCGACGGGGTCACTCATCCATGACTCCATGCTCGTCATGTCGGACACGGCGCCACGGCCACTATCCACCGCAGTCGCCATTGTCCGACGCACACTGCATTTCTTCTCCCCTCCCTCTGCTAGCTCTTAACCTTGTGTGCTAAGTGCAGTGCTAGCTCTTAATCATACCTCATGCGTGCAACCAAACACCGTGTTCATGTGCTGCTTGGCCAATGCAGGCAACCAAACAAAGTGCACTTGCGTATTACCTAATGCATGGACTCTAGATGCAGGCAACCAAACAACTTGCAGATGACGCATTTGGGGCTGTTTTTGCTCAACCAGGTTGGGTTGAGACGTGTATGCAATGCAGCTACTGTTCACTACAGCAACCAAACACGCCCAAAGTGTTTGCGCTTGCGACTTTTATGTTCCACGCAAAAAAACATTGTGACTTTTATGTTTCTTTCTTCTCCTATTTTCCGGTTTATAGGGGTCGTGCATCGGCCAATGATTCCTAGGGCGTGTTTGGTTGCCTGCATGAGGCCCAACTAGGTCTGCGCGGGAAGAAAACGAGTTGTTTGGTTGCCTGCATACACTGTTGGGCCTGCATGGCATGATGTTTAAAGCACTCCTGGGCCTGGCTCCCTGGGAACGCTCGAATCGACAGTTTCTCCAGAGCCAGGCCCGAGCGGTGCACGTGGGTGGCGGCTACTCACACGCGGCCACGCTCGAGAAGCCGCGTTGCTTCCCGAAGCGCCGACAGTTATTAGCCTCACCGCTCCCTCTTCCCACTCCCCCACTCTCCCAACTCTCACCGGCGGTGGCGGATCGAAAAAGAGCAAGAAGATCACCAGACTCCATCACCGGCGAGCGGATCATCACCTGGCCCGTGACAATGGTGGTAAGCACTTTTCTGTTCGTCATGCATTTCGCGTTCGATCCAGCGGTAGATTCGATCCACAGCAGAGAGGGGAATGGGAAGTAGAGGTAGATAAGCATGGCAGTTGAGGTAGATGCGGATCCAGTAGAAGGGGGACTGGGGGTACACAATAGACACTGGCTAACCGTGGCGGCCGTTGAGGCGTGCGGAGCGACGGGTCGAGTGGCTGGCCTTCATCTCTTGTCCATCACCGTGCGGGGCGGCGGGTCTTCGTCTTCGTCCTCGGCGGAGTCGAGGTCGATCTGCCAGGTATGACGGCCTGGCTCCGGTGCCCTCACTGGCATCTGCACCGATTCTTCCTCCTCCTTAGGCTCCCCACCGATGACAGCTGATGGCATGATTGTCGTCTCCCAGTACACTGCGGCACGGCGGTCGTTAGGAGCCCAGTGGTTCTTGTACTTGGACCACTGATGACCCACAAGTATAGGGGATCTATCGTAGTCCCTTTGATAAGTAAGAGTGTCGAACCCAACGAGGAGCATAAGGAAATGATAAGCGGTTTTCAGCAATGTATTCTCTACAAGCACTGAAATTATCGGTAACATATAGTTTTGTGATAAAATAAATCGTAATGGGTAACAAGTAATAAAAGTAACTAAGGTGCAGCAAGGTGACCCAATCCTTTTTGTAGCAAAGGACAATTCTGGACGAACAGTTATATAATGCAAAGCGCTCCCGAGGACACATGGAAATTACTGTCAAGTTAGTTTTCATCATGCTCATATGATTCACGTTCTTTACTTTGATAATTTGATATGTGGATGGACCGGTGCTTGGTTGCCGCCCTTCCGTGGACAAGCCTCTCACTTATTATTAACCCCTCTCGCAAGCATCCGCAACTATGAAAGAAGAATTAAGGTAAACCTAACCATAGCATGAAACATATGGATCCAAATCAACCGCTTACGAAGCAACATATAAACTAGGGTTTAAGCTTGTGTTACTCTAGCAACCCATCATCTACTTATTACTTCCTAATGCCTTCCCCTAGTCCCAAATAATGGTGACGTGTCATGTAGTTGACATTCACATAACACCACTAGAGGAGAGACACCATACATCTTATCAAAATATCAAACAAATACCAAATTCACATGATTACTTATAACAAGACTTCTCCCATGTCCTCAGGAACAAACGTAACTACTCACAAAGCATATTTATGATCAGGATCAGGGGAGTATTAATTATCATTAAGGATTTGAAAATATAATCTTCTACTAGATAAACCAACTAGCATCAACTACAAGGAGTAATCAACAGTACTAGCATCACATTAGTTTCCGATCTACTTTTTTGCAATCTTTTATTTCAGATCTATAAACAAAAAAACCCAAAAATATTTTATGTTTTGTTTAGTTTTATTTTGGTAATTCCTCTAATAATTATGGTAATTGTTGCTTGGTATGTGACTCCTCCGTTGGTCCAGTTAGTTTTTGCTTTAGTGGTTTATGATACGTCTCCAACGTATCTATAATTTTTGTTTGTTCCATGCTATTATATTATCAACCTTGGATGTTTTATATGCATTTATATGCTATTTTATATGCTTTTTGGGACTAACCTATTAACCTAGAGCCCAGTGCCAGTTTCTATTATTTCCTTGTTTTTAAGTATCACAAAAAAGGAGAATCAAACGGAGTCCAATTAACCTGAAACTTCACGGAGATCATTTTGGGACCAGAAGAAGCCCACGGAGTATCGGAGATGGGCCAGAAGAGTCCTGAGGCCACCACGAGGGTGGGGGGGGACACGCCCTACCCCCTGGGCGCGCCCCCCTGCCTCATGGCCGCCTTGGGACCCCTCTGACTTGTCCCCGACTCCAACACCTCTTATATAACCCAAAACTTCCAGAAAGAAACCTAGATCTGGAGTTCCGCCGCCAGAAGCCTCTGTAGACACCGAAAACCAATCTAGACCCATTCCGGCACCCTGCCGGAGGGGGGAATCCCTCTCCGGTGGCCATCTTCATCATCCCGGTGCTCTCCATGACGAGGAGGGAGTAGTTCACCCTCGGGGCTGAGGGTATGTACCAGTAGCTATGTATTTGATCTCTCTCCCTCTCTCTCTCTTGTGTTCTTGATTCGGAATGATCTTGATGTATCGCGAGCTTTGCTATTATAGTTGGATCTTATGATGTTTCTCCCCCTCTACTCTCTTGTGATGAATTGAGTTTTCCCTTTGAAGTTATCTTATCGGATTGAGTCTTTAAGGATTTGAGAACACTTGATGTATGTCTTGCATGTGCTTATCTATGGTGACAATGAGATATCACGTGATCCACTTGATGTATGTTTTGGTGATCAACTTGCGAGTTTCGTGAACTTATGCATAGGGGTTGGCCCACGTTTTCGTCTTGACTCTCCGGTAGAAACTTTGTGGCACTCTTTGAAGTTCTTTCTGTTGGTTGAATAGATGAATCTGAGATTGCATGATGCATATCATATAATCATACCCACGGATACTTGAGGTGACATTAGAGTATCTAGGCGACATTAGGATTTTGGTTGATTTGTGTCTTAAGGTGTTATTCTAGTACGAACTCTATGATAGATTAAACGGAAAGAATAGCTTCGTGTTATTTTACTACGGACTCTTAAATAGATTGATCAGAAAGGATAACTTTGAGGTGGTTTCGTACCCTACCATAATCTCTTCGTTTGTTCTCCGCTATTAGTGACTTTGGAGTGACTCTTTGTTGCATGTTGAGGGATAGTTATATGATTCAATTATGTTATTATTGTTGAGAGAACTTGCACTAGTGAAAGTATGAACCCTAGGCCTTGTTTCCTAGCATTGCAATACCGTTTACACTCACTTTTATCGCTTTATACCTTGCTATTTTTATATTTTCAGATTAAAAATACCCATATCTACCATCCATATTGCACTTGTATCACCACCTCTTCACCGAACTAGTGGACCTATACAATTTACCATTGTATTGGGTGTGTTGGGGACACAAGAGACTCTTTGTTATTTGGTTGCAGGGTTGCTTAAGAGAGACCATCTTCATCCTACGCCTCCCACGGATTGATAAACCTTAGGTCATCCGCTTGAGGGAATTTTGCTACTGTCCTACAAACATCTGCACTTGGAGGCCCAACAATGTCTACAAGAAGAAGGTTGTGTAGTAGACATCAAGCTCTTTTCTGGCGCCGTTGCCGGGGAGGTGAGTGCTTGAAGGTATATATTTAGATCTTGCAATCAAATCTTTTAGTTTCGTATTTTAGCACTAGTTTAGTTTATAAAAGAAAACTACAAAAAAATATGGAATTGAGTTTGCCTCATACGCTTCATCTTTTTAATATCTTTCGTGAGAATGATGGAAAGAAAAATTGTGCTCAAGCGCTAGAAGAAGAAGTCTATAAAATGTTTGGCACTAAATCTTTGAATGATGAGCATGATTGCAATGTTGTTAGTATGAACTCCTTGAATATCCATATAGTACTAATGATGATTGCACTAGTCATGATGAAAATGTCTCTTATAAGCATGTCAACTTTTGTGGAATATATAGAACCTGCAAGTACACACCAATTAGGGAAGATATATTTTGCAAGAGGCATAAGTATTTAGAAACTAAATGGTTGCAAGAGAGGTGAGATGTTTGTGCTGAAAATTTAAAATTTCTTCACCGTACTTGTGAACTTTGCAATGAACATGGTCATTTAAATCTCCAATGCAAATTGTTTCATGATCGTATCGTGTCCAAAAATTGTGATGATTTGATTTCCCTTGCACATCATAATGAACTTAGTTTTCTTTTGGGTTATGAAGAAATGAAACGTATAACTAAGCATATTCCAGAATATAACCTTGAGAAATTCCTCGATATTGATCTAGAAGAAACTTTTATGTATTGTGCGGCGAATTGCATTGAAAATCCTTATATTGCCAATTACATTAAGAAAAGAAAACAAATAGAGGATGGAGAGAATACTAATGAAAGGGAAGAGGCTTCCCAATATCCTCCTATTATTTCTTATGATGAATCAGGTAACGAGGAGGAGCCTTCTATTCAACCAATCTCATCAATAAGGAGCTCCAAAAAGAGGATTAAACCCACATATGATGTGAAGAAGAAAAAGAAAAGACGGAGAAGTAAAGGTGAAAAGGTATCCCTCCCAAATGATGTTGCCCCTATTACTCATTGTGATGATGATAATTGCTATACTATTGGTGATATCCATACTATTAATGATGAGAGTGATTATGCTTATGATATGAAAAGGCCCAAGCTTGGGGATGCTATGTTTGATGAGAATGACATGTTTGAGAATATATTTGCTGCAATTAATGTTTTTCCCAAGCTTGGGGATGCTATGTTTAATGAAGATGATATTTCTAGCCTCCCAAGTTTTGATATGCAAATTTGTTATGATGATAGCATGCCTCCTAATTATGATGATTATATTGATGAAAGTGGGTTTGGAAGAGTGTAAAATTTAGGAAGTAATGATCCCACTATTTTGGAGGATGTTGAATCTTATTGTGATAATTATGAAAGTGGATTTGGAGAGGTCGTGACTTTATTTAGTAATGATTCCACTATCTTGGAAGAGGTTTCAATTGATTATGATGAGAACAAAGTTGCTACTTATGATGATTATTGTGATGATACTTATGCTATAAAAATTAATGTTGATTATATTTATAAACTTGTCATGATTATGATTACCCCTTTTCTAAACATTACTCTTTTAATATGGAAACAATTTATAGTATTCGAGTTTCTTATGATACTCCCACTATTCTGAATGAGAAGAATTTTGCTTATGTGGAGAGTAATAAAATTTCTATGCTTGTAGATCATGAAAAGAGTGCTTTATGTGATAGTTATATTGTTGAATTCATTCATGTAGCTACTGAAAATTATTATGAGGGAGGATTATATGCTTGTAGGAATTGCAATAATATCAAGTTTCCTCTCTATGTGCTTAAAGTTTTGAAGTTATGCTTGTTTTGCCTTCCTATGCTAGTTGATTATTGTTCCCATAAGTTGTTTGCTCACAAAATCCCCATGCATAGGAAGTGAGTTAGACTTAAATGTTCTAGACATATTCTTCATGATGCTCTCTTTATGTTTCAATTCTTATCTTTTATGCGAGCATCATTGAAATCATCATGCCTAGCTAGGGGCGTTAAACGATAGCGCTTGTTGGGAGGCAACCCAACTTTATTTTTGTTCATTGCTTTTTGTTCCTGTTTAGTAATAAATAATTCATCTAGACTCTGCTTAGATGTGGTTTTATTTTTTAATTAGTGTTTTGCCAAGTAGAACCTTTGGGAAGACTTGGGTCAAGTCTTTGTGATCTTGCTGTAAAAAAAGAAACTTTAGCACTCACGAGATTTGCTGCCATTTTTTACTGAAGAGTGCGATTAGGTTGATTATTTTTGCAGATGATTAATAGACAAATTCCTCACGCCCAACAATTTATTTGAGAATTTTATGAGTTTCATAAGTATACGTTTGATACAGATTACTACAGACTGTTCAGTTTTTGACAGATTCTGTTTTCTATGTGTTGTTTGCTTATTTTGATGAATCTATGAGTAGTATCGGAGGGTATGAACCATAGATAAGTTGGAATACAGTAGATATTACACCAATATGAATTTAGAATGAGTTAACAACAGTACCTAAGTGGTGATTTATTTTCTTATACTAACGGAGCTTACGAGTTTTCTGTTAAGTTTTGTGTTGTGAAGTTTTCAAGTTTTGGGTAAAGATTCGATGGACTATGGAATAAGGAGTGGAAAGAGCCTAAGCTTGGGTATTGATGACCCACAAGTATAGGGGATCGCAACAGCTTTCGAGGGTAGAGTATTCAACCCAAATTTATTGATTCGACACAAGGGGAGCCAAAGAATATTCTCAAGTATTAGCAACTAAGTTGTCAATTCAAACACACCTGGAAACTTAGTATCTGCGGCAAAGTGTTTAGTAGCAAAGTAATATGATAGTGATGGTAACGGTAACAAAAGAGTAACGAAAGCAAAGTAATGTTTTTGGTATTTTGTAGTGATTGTAACAATAGCAACAGGAAAGTAAATAAGCGTAAACCAGTATATGGAAAAGCTCATAGGCATCGGATCAATGATGGATAATTATGCCGGATGTGGTTCATCATGTAAAAGTCATAACATAGGGTGACACAGAACTAGCTCCAGCTCATCAATGTAATGTAGGCATGTATTCCGAATATAGTCATACGTGCTTATGGAAAAAAACTTGCATGACATCTTTTGTCCTACCCTCCCGTGGCAGCGGGGTCCTAATGGAAACTAAGGGATATTAAGGCCTCCTTTTAATAGAGAACCGGAACAAAGCATTAGCACATAGTGAATACATGAACTCCTCAAACTACGGTCATCACCGGTAAGTATCCCGATTATTGTCGCTTCGGGGTTAACGGATCATAACACATAATTGGTGACTATAGACTTGCAACATAGGATCAAGAACTCTCATATATTGAAGAAAACATAATAGGTTCAGATCTGAAATCATGGCACTCGGGCCCTAGTGACAAGCATTAAGCATATCAAAGTCATAGCAACATTAATCTCAGAACATAGTGGATACTAGGGATCAAACCCTAACAAAACTAACTCGATTACATGATAAATCTCATCCAACCCATCACCGTCCAGCAAGCCTACGATGGAATTACTCACGCACGGCGGTGAGCATCATGAAATTGGTGATGTAGGATGGTTGATGATGATGAGGGCGACGGATTCCCCTCTCCGGAGCCCCGAACGGACTCCAGATCAGCCCTCCCGAGAGGTTTTAGGGCTTGACGGCGGCTCCGTATCGTAAAACGTGATGATATCTTCTCTCCTATTTTTTCTCCCCGAAACTCAATATATGGAGGTGGAGTTGGAGTCGGAGACGCAACAGGGGCCCACGAGGTAGGGGGGCGTGCCCCCTACCCTCGTGAGCAGGGTGTGGGCCCCCTGGTCTTCATCTTTGGCGAGGATTTTATTATTATTTATTTTAAGATATTCCGTGGAGTTTCAGGTCATTCCGAGAACTTTTGTTTTCTGCACATAAAACAACGTCATGGCAATTCTGCTGAAAACAGCGTCAGTCCGGGTTAGTTCCATTCAAATCATACAAGTTAGAGTCCAAAACAAGGGCAAAAGTGTTTGGAAAAGTAGATACGACGGAGACGTATCAACTCCCCCAAGCTTAAACCCTTGCTTGTCCTCAAGCAATTCAGTTGACAAACCGAAAGAAATAAAGAAAAACTTTTACAAACTCTGTTTGCTCTTGTTGTTGTAAATATGTCAAGCTAGCATTCAAGTTTTCAGCAAAGATTATAACTAACCACATTTGTAATAATTCTCAGATCTCATAATTACCCATATCAATAGCATAATCAACTAGCAAGCCATAATAATAAATCTCGGATGACAACACTTTCTCAAAACAATCATAATATGATATAACAAGATGGTATCTCGCTAGCCCTTTCTGAGACCGCAAAACATAAATGCAGAGCACCTTTAAAGATCAAGGACTGACTAGACATTGTAATTCATGGTAAAAGAGATCCAATCATAGTCACACCCAATATAAATTAACAGTAATGAATGCAAATGACAGCGGTGCTCTCCAACTGGTGCTTTTTAATAAGAGGATGATGACTCAACATAAAAGTAAATGGATAGGCCCTTCGCAGAGGGAAGCAGGGATTTGTAGAGGTGCCAGAGCTCGGTTTTGAAATAGAGATAATTAACATTTTGAGTGATTGAAAGTGCGTTATATCGACTAGAGGGGGGGGGGGGTGAATAGGCGATTTTTATGAAAGTCTTCAAACGTGGGAGTTATGAGGACAAACAGTGAAGACTTTGCCTATTACTCTGCAGTGGAAGTTAGATTACACTAGGCAAGCCATGGTCAAGTATTCAATAGAGTGAAAGCACAAAGACAAACAGCTGCAGTGTAATAAGGATCAGGTAGGAAGAAGTTATGAAGCCAAACAGATCATACATTCACGTTGTGAAGACAAAAGATAGAGCAAGCATGCAATGGCTTCACAATGAGTAACAGAAAAAAAATGGAAATGAAGATGAAACCAGTGACTCGTTGAAGACAATGATGTGTTGGACCAGTTCCAGTTGCTGTGACAACTATACGTCTAGTTGGAGCGGCTAGGTATTTAAACCTTAGGACACACAGTCCCGGACACCCAGTCCTGAACACGCAGCTCAGGACACCAAGTCCTCACCGTATTCTCCTTGAGCTAAGGTCACATAGTCCTCGCCCAATCACTCTGGTAAGTCTTCAAGGTAGACTCCCAAACCTTCACAGACTTCGTTCACTGGCAATCCACAATGTCTCTTGGATGCTCTGAACACGACGCCTAACCGTCTGGAGGATTCACAGTCCTCAAGTGTAATAAGTCTTCAGATCACGCAGACAAGAAGACTTAAGTGATGCCCAATGTTCTCTGGCTCTGGGTGGTTAGGGCTTTTCTCCTCGCTAGGAATTTTCTCTCAAAGGCTTCGAGGTGGGTTGCTCTCAAACAACAAAAGCCGTGCACTCAAATCTGAGCAGCCAACCGTTTATGGTTGTAGGGGGTGGGCTATTTATAGCCACTTGGCAACCCGACCTGATTTGTCTAAATGACCCTCGGTCACTAAGGAACTGACATGTGTCGCAACAGTCAGATTTCAAACTCTCATGGCAACTTTACTTGGGCTACAAGCAAAGCTGACTTGTCCGGCTCTGGACAAGATTCGCTCTCATTGTCTTCACTCGAAGACATAGGTTTTTGGATTAGGCATCACTTCAGTCATTCTGACTGGTTCTCCTGGACCCCACTTAACAGTACGGTGGTTCCTATGACTCAACACAAAAGAAAAAGAACTATGAAAGATCTAAGTCTTCGAGCTCCATAGGCTTCATAACGTGTCTTCTTTTGTCATAGTCTTCAATGTGAATATCTTCATATACCACCTTTGGCTTCAATGTCTTCATACATTTTTAGGGGTCATCTCTGGTAGTAAAATTGAATCAATGAGGGACTTCTACCTGTGTTATCCTGCAATTCTCATAAACACATTAGTCCCTCAACTAGGTTTGTCGTCAATACTCCAAAACCAACTAGGGGTGGCACTAGATGCACTTACAATCTCCCCCTTTTTGGTGATTGATGACAAACTAGTTGAAGTTTTCAACGGTGAATATAGTCTGTGAAATTGTAAAGGATAAGGAATTGTCTTCATAAGTTGCAAGGGCTCCCCCTGAAGATGTGCATATAAGTTAATTTGCTTTTGGAATGCAAATGCACATGGCAGGTTGTACTTGTGGAGATCCACTTCAGCTTATGATGACAATCCACCATGCATGTGAAGGTATATGAAGATAATGACATGCATAATGGAAACGGACGTCTGCGGAATGAGATAAGTGCGGAATTTATCGTCGCACATGCGGAATTTATCTTCGCAAAACAGGGTGGCAAACAAGTAGCAGACGACCATCGAGTCTTAGTGTTACAACTCAAAGAACCAAATGAAGCAAAAATGAGAGTTGTGAGCACGAAGCAAAATATAACAAAACATAAAGCACCCGCCCATATGGACCCGCTTGAAGACTATCAACTCATATGCTTCTCCCCCTTTTGTCAGCAAGGACCAACAAGGTTTGAAGACATAGAGTGTCTATTCGTTCCCAGGAGCAGCAGGGTCGTTGGAGGTGTTTGGCGGTGCAGAAGAGCTTGGAGGTGCTGAAGCAGGTGGCGGTGATGTAGCATCGTCTTCTTCATCGATGATTCTGGCAGTGACTGTGGCAGCAAATGAAGAAAACTCAGAGTCTTCAAGTGATGGTGTGTTTCGCATCACAGCCCTTCTAGGAGGTGTGGTGTCAAACTTGAAACGCTCTGTGAAGCCATCCTCTTCAAGTTCAGCTTCAGTACATATCATTGAAAGCCCTTTCCATGTACGACGACAGGTTTCATGAGTGACGAAGGCATTCTTGGTGGCAAGATTTCGAAGACGATTAACATCCACCAAGAGGCTTTTCATCTGACGCTTTAGCCAGTCGTGATGCCTATCTTGTTTTTGATGAAGGGCCACAAGAAGCCCTCGGTCAGTGAGAACACGAGTGCGCTTCTTGGGTCTTGAAGCAGTTGCATTATCAGTGGCTTCAGTTGAAGCAGGGTGTGGAGCACGTGTAGTGCCAGCCAAAGGATACACCCTGGAGATGGCTTCAACACCTTCATCGTTCTGAGTGAAGCTCTGGTGTTCTACATTCTGAAGACTCAATGGTTGCTTGGCAGGCTCTGGATATATAGCTTCAACTGAGGTATCCACATCTGGCAAGAAGATCCGATGATTTCGGGCTGAGGGCTGATACGAGATCGCAGAGTGCAGTTTGATCAGCCTCATCACCCAAGGAGCATAGAACTTCAAACCAAATAAATCTGAGCCTGACGCTGCAAGTTGGCGTATGAAGAAATCCTGTGCGTTGAAGCATTTGCCATGAAGGATACAGAATATCATAGTCTTCATTGCACCCTCGATCTTGGAATTTGGAGAGTGCCCTTTAATAGGCCAGAGAGTCTGCCGGATGATGTGATATATGGTCTTGGGCAGGAACTCAAAGTCTCAACGAAGAACTCTGTTGGATAAGGAGCATCGTGGGGCAATGGCTTCATCATTGAGAGCATCTGACTCATATTTGGTTCAGGCCTCTGGAATATGCTCTTAATAGCTTCAGCATGTAGTTGACAGCCTTCCTCGAAGAATTCGCTAGGAGTGGGCAGGCCGGTGAGCTCAATGATATCAAATGCATTGGCTTCATGATGGACGTTGCCGGTCATCCACTCCAGGATCCAAGTCTTCGGATCTCTGTTGTATCCTTTAATATGGAGGGTGGCATAGAACTGAAGCAGAAGCTCTTCATTCCAGTGCTCTTCATCAATGACAAACTGCAGCAGACCCACTTGCTTAAAGCAATCCAAAGCTTCTTCTAGACATGGCAGACCAGCAATGGCTTCAACCTCAAGGCGCTTGTGCGCGAAGATGCGACCTTGGTTGTATAGGATGCTTGAGTAGTAGCTGCGCTGAGGATAGCTCCAGAACCTATCTGATACAATCATTTCCCTTGAATAGGGGTTCTTGGAGCTGTTGAAGAACGTGTTATCTGCCTTGAAGCTATTGATATCAAAGGAGCCAGGTGCTGATGCAGGACCTGGGAACCTTGGAAGCCTTGGGACTGGCTTCTAGACATGAGGCCTGTGCTCAACATGATAATCAAATTGAGGACCAGCAGCAGACACAGGAACAGAAGTGTCTGGATCAGTAGCTTCGCTGTCTGCTGAAGCTTTTGGTGGGGAGGGCTCCACATTTGCTTCAGTGTGTGTTGTGGCAGCCTCATTTTCAGCCGCCACTTGTGTAGTTGGAGGGACAAACTCAGGCACGCTCTCCTAGAGAACTGCTTCTTGATGGAGCGGGGGAGTGGGTTCTGGTGGTGCTTCTTCATTGTCTTCGGCTGATGCAGCCAGAATTTCTTCAGTATAGACTTGAGGCCTTGGACCTTTGCGAAGCCTGCGGAATGCAGACGACGCCTGTGGGGTTGGAGTGGGCTGGGCCTCAATGTCTTCTTCCTCTTGAGGGCGATCCGCCCATGACGCATCTTGTGCAATTGGCGTCAGAGGACGACCAATGCTGATGAGTTCGCTTGTTTCAAGCTGAGGAAGGGCTGGATCATCTTGCACATTGTCTTCAGTAGCTATGGGGTTGGCTGCTGGAATATCTTCAGCTTCAGGAGCCTCTGTGGGAGCAGGCTCATGAACTGTCAGTTGTCTTTCTGCATTGGGGTGAACCATAGAGAGGGGTTCAACCATCAAGGGCTCTATGGGAGCAGCCCGAGCTTTCTTGATCTTGCGCTTCTTCTTGCTGGGGTCAGAAGGAGAGGCTTCAGAGTGTTTCCTCTTCCTAGCTTCAGCCTCTGCATTCCGTGTCTTTTTGAGCTCTGAAGCGGTTGACCGGCTCTTTGGCTTTGAGCCAGTCGTGGCGGTTGGGAAGACAATCGGAACAGCTTCTTGCCTTGGTGCCTCTGGTTCAGCTGGAACAGTCTTCTTCTTTTTCTTTGCGGCCATCTTGGGGTCGATGCCAGGACGCCCAAGTGCCTTGCGCTTTTCGGCCTCATTGTAGGCTTGCACGCATCGTTCAGCCAAAGACTTCATCCGCTCACATGAGCCCTGAGCTTCTGCATGCTTTTTCAGAAAATTTTCCTTGAGGTCATGCAACATGGTTTTGAAGCTCTTCACTTCCTGCACGCTGAGCCTGGCCATGTGCTTCTTGAACTGAGCCTTTTCATGATCAATTTTCTGCTTTAGTTCAACAATGCGCTGGGCAATGGCAAGTTCTGAAGCAATTGCGCCTTGGAAGGCGACGCTGAGGCCAACGGGCAGCTGCAGATCTTCGAAGCTGATGTCTGGTGAGGCAAACCATTCATCGATGAAGTTGTGGATGATGGTGACATCAAAAAGAGGCAAATTGTTGAAGATTTCAGCTTCTTCTTTTCTTTTGATAAGCTGCTCTAGAGCGTCATCTCCAAGATCTTAATCGCTTGATAGATCAATGGCTTCACTGCGCAGAATGGCAGCAGCTGTGAGCTCTTTTCCGGAGTGTGGCTGAGGCACTTTGGCCTTCTGGGCTTGGAGATGCGGGATATGTCTTCAGACTGCACACTGACTTCAGGAGGTGCAGTTGCCAATGGCTTCGCCCTTGAGATTTTTGACGAAGGGGCCGGCTTTGAAGCTTTTGGCTTCTTCGACTGCTTTGGCTTCGGTACAGCAGGAGCTTCATCAGACTCAGAGTCAGCTGGAGGGTCATTCACGGCAGTCCCTTGGACTAGGATGTGGGTGATGAGGCCTTCAAGGTTGGCAAACGGACCGATGATATTGGGTTCGGCGTCGCGTGTGCCATCTGCCCTTGGTGCGGAGGGACCAGGGTTGAAGTCTAACCCAAATTTCTTCTTGTTCAGCTTCGCTGATTGTTGAGCAAACTGGAAGTTGCGCTTGAACAGATTGTCGTCACGACACCAGAGTAGTGACGACGGATGTGCATCATCAGGCTGTGGTCCTCGGACCATGCATGGGTAGAAGCCTTGAGCAATGGCTTCATCTCTGGTCCTGGGTATGAGATTCTTGAAACGGATGTCCCCCATGGTCTTCTGATGGCACTTTTCTCAGCATACTCCTGGGTGACGAAGCGGTATTTGAACCATTGTTCTGCCCAATAGCGTCGAATCCATTGGATTCGAGTCTTGAGCTGCCCATAGTTCTCTTCAGGATCTGTTTTATACATTTCTGCCAGGTCTTCAGGCAGATCTTTGGAAGTTCCTTCACGTCTCTGTCTGCCCCCTTTCCTTGCTGCTGCTTCTGAAGCCATAAACTTTAACTTGAAAGGTTTCAAAACTTTCAAAGGCTTCAAAGGCTTTCTTTTACTGGACCAACAGGAACTGGCTTCAGGAGAGTTTACGTGATGCTGTAGGAATTCTGCAAATGAATGCAGACTATGAGAACCGAAGGATTCTCCCACGGACATGTACCTGTGATAGCATTAAGGTGCGAGGGAAGGGGAAGAGGTCATATGCATTCTCAGAAGGTTTTGAAGATTAATCAGTTTAGAAGACATTGACCTCATCGTGCGAAGACATTCACTCATAGGTAAGAAGTTGGTTCCAGATTTGTACTAACCCACAGATCAGTACAAGTGAGGAATCTAACTACTTCATGAAGCACAAGTGAATATACTAGGCATGTTATGAGATGCAGATTGAGAGATCTATCTTATGTGAAGAGAAACTTCTTATGGTAGAAAGTGACAGAACCATGAGATCAAAGGAGGCTGTAAAAAGAAGTTTTATTTACCACACTTGGAACTGCTAGACGGAAGTGAGAGATGATGCCGAGCAGTTCAGTCCTCCATGCCCTAACTTGGCGACGGAAGACACCTACGGCGACGGCGGAGAGGACGATGTCCGCAGTCGGCGTGAGGACGGCGTCGGAGAAGTTGCGGCAGCGAAGCGCTTCGTCGCCGGCGTCGTCGAGAGCTAGCGGTGGCACTAGGGTTCGAGCGAGGGTGGAAGAAGGAGATAATGACCGCGGTAAGTGTGCATTTATAGGCGTAGGTGCGGCATTGCACTATTACTCAGGTGCCCCTGGCGATTCGCATTTGAGTAGTACGTGGCCATCATGCGGTATTTTGGGGGCAGTTCCACATCCCACGCACGCCTGGATTGTCGGGCGGTCGTTCATACTTCTCCGGATTTTATGTGGAGGAATGAGCATTGAAAACGGACTTTATGGTTGTCTCTATATCTTCTGCTGACAAGGACGTAGTGAAGACATTCGACAGTTTCAATAGAATGCATATGACTTGGAGAGATAAAATTTGAGATAGAAAGCATAGAGAGATTGGGGTCCGATCACATTCACTTAGTTCAAAAGATTCAACCAAGAAGACATAGCTATAAGTGAATGCTGTAGAGGACAGAACACTAGTATGTATATATCTATATAATCAACGTAGTGAAGATAATCATGAAGACATGTTAAGTTCGAAGCCAAACCAAATGTGAAGATATTGCAAGGTAACGCCATGAGTGAAACACTTCAAAATTAGAACGTTTGGTGGTGGCGTTACCCACCGTATAGGAAGTATTAGACCCAGACTCGGCGCACAATTATCGTGGCGCTCCGAAGTCAAATTCCACATTAATGTATTCACACTTAGAATGTATGTCTTCATTGATTGAAGATATACTTTACTTTGTGTGTTGCACTTCTAAGTCATCAATATGCATAAGTGTTAGGATGTGTGCCTGATCACAGGACATTTGAGGATTCCAAGATATTTAGCTCACACCGTAACTTGCAAAATCTCTTCTCATCCAAGGGCTTGGTGAAGATATCTGCCAATTGTTCTTCAGTGTTGACGTGTATGATATCAATGTCTTCCTTCACAACATGATCTCTGAGAAAGTGATGACGAATTTCAATGTGCTTTGTCTTCGAGTGCTGAACTGGGTTGTTGGCAATCTTGATAGCGCTTTCGTTGTCGCAGTAAAGTGGTACTTGCTTCAGATGAATGCCATAATCCTTGAGTGTTTGCTTCATCCACAGAAGCTGAGCGCAGCAAGATCCAGCAGCAATGTATTCAGATTCAGCAGTGGAGAGAGATACACAGTTCTGCTTCTTTAAAGACCAACATACAAGTGATCGTCCCAAAAAGTGACATGTGCCTGATGTAGACTTGCGATCAACTTTGTCACCAGCATAATCAGTATCCGAAAATCCAACCAAATCAAACTCTGAGCCCTTGGGATACCATAATCCTAGAGTTGGGGTGTGAGCCAAATATCGAAGAATTCGCTTCACAGCTAAGTGATGCGACTCCTTTGGTGCCGCTTGAAATCGAGCACGCATGCAAACACTAAGCATAATATCTGGCCTAGATGCACATAAATAAAGCAAAGAACCAATCATGGAGCGGTATAACTTTTGATCGAACTCTTTACCATTGTCGTCAGGACCTAGATGATGTTTGGCTGGCATTGGTGTTGTGAAGCCTTTGCAGTCTTGCATACCGAACTTCTTCAGGCAATCTTTGAGATACTTCTCTTGAGATATGAAAATGCCATTGCGTTGTTGTCGTATTTGAAGACCAAGGAAGAACTTCAGTTCCCCCATCATGGACATCTGATATTGCTCTTGCATCATATATCCAAACTCTTCACTGTACTTCTGATTGGTGCAGCCGAAGATAATGTCATCCACATATATTTGGCACACAAACAGTTCACCATCATATGTCTTCGTGAAAAGAGTGGGATCTAGGGAACTAGGTATGAAGCCTTTGCTCTTCAGGAAGTATTTGAGTGTGTCATACCAGGCCCTAGGGGCTTGTTTGAGGCCATACAGTGCCTTGTTGAGCTTGTATACCATGTCAGGATGTTTTGGATTTTAAAGCCAGGTGGTTGTGCAACATACACTTCTTCTTCAATCTTGCCATTGAGGAAGGCACTTTTAACATCCATTTGATATAGAAGTATGTTATGATGATTTGCATAGGCCAGCAGTATGCGTATGGCTTCAAGCCTTGCCACAGGAGCAAATGTTTCATCGAAGTCAATGCCCTTCACTTGAGTATATCCTTGAGCAACGAGACGAGCTTTGTTTCTGACAACTTGACCATGCTCATCTTGCTTGTTGCGGTATATCCATTTGGTGCCTATTATGTTGTGCTTCCGTGGATCAGGACGCTTGACCAGTTCCCATACATTATTCAGCTCAAACTGTTGAAGCTCTTCTTGCATAGCTTGAATCCATTCAGGTTCCATGAAGGCTTCTTCAACTTTCTTGGGTTATGATATTGATACGAATGCGAAATGCCCACAGAAATTTGTTAGCTGAGTTGCCCTTGAACGAGTGAGTGGACCAGGTGCATTGATGCTGTCAATTATTCTGTCAATCTGCACTTCATTGGCAACACGAGGATGTACAGGGCGAAGACTTTGCTCTTGCTGATCTGTGTTGTTGTTGGGAGGAATGTCTTCAGGCTGAGCATTGTCTTCATGTTGATCAGGTGCTGAGATGATAAGTTCTTCTTCAGGATGAGCTTCAGAAGGTATAATCTCTCCAGTTCCCATAAGCTTGATTGATTCACTAGCTGGAACTTCATCTAGCACATTTGGCAGTTGCTCTCTTTGTGAACCATTTGTCTCATCGAACCGCTCATCCACTGTTTCAACAACTTTGTAATGAAAGAGGTTGAAGACTCTGTAGGAGTGCGAATCCTTTCCATATCCTAGCATAAAGCCCTCATGTGCTTTTGGTGCAAACTTTGAGGTGTGGTGTGGGTCCTTGATCCAGCACCTTGAGCCAAATACTCTTAAGTAACTGACATTTGGCTTCTTGCCAGTTAGGAGTTCATAAGATGTCTTGTTCAGAAGCTTGTGAAGATAAACACGATTGATTGTATGGCATGCAGTGTTAATGGCTTCAGTCCAGAATTTTCTTGGAGTCTTGTATTCATCTAGCATCGTTCTGGCCATCTCAATGAGTGTTCTGTTCTTGCGTTCGACGACGCCATTCTGCTGTGGCGTGTACGGAGCTGAGAATTCATGTGTGATGCCCAAGGTATCAAGATATGTATCAAGGCCAGTGTTCTTGAATTCAGTGCCATTGTCACTTCTGATGTGTTTTATCTTGGCGCCAAAATTGTTCATAGCTCGATTGGCGAAGCGTCTGAAGACATCCTGCACTTCAGTCTTGTAAAGGATTATGTGCACCCAAGTATATCTAGAGTAATCATCAATAATGACGAAGCCATAGAGGCAAGCAGAAGTAGTAAAAGTTGAGTAGTGAGTGGGACCGAAAAGATCCATGTGGAGCAGTTCGAAGGGTTGTGTAGTAGTCATGATTGTCTTCGAAGGATGTTTTGCCCTTGTCATCTTCCCTGCTTCACAGGCACCGCATAAGTGATCTTTCTTGAACTTGACGCCCTCGATGCCTATGACATGCTTCTTCTTCGCAAGGGTGTGGAGGTTCCTCATGCCAGCATGCCCAAGCCTTCGATGCCAAAGCCAGCATTCTGAAGCTTTTGCAAGAAGACATACTGCAAGTTGTGGCCCTACTGAGAAATCTACCACATACAAATCATCTTTCCGATACCCTTCAAACATTAGAGACTTGTCAGATTCCATTAGTACTAGGCAACGATATTTTCCAAACATTACGATCATGTTCAAATCGCAAAGCATTGAGACAGACATTAAGTTGAAGCCAAGGGATTCAACAAGCATGACTTTATCCATGTGTTGATCCTTTGAGATTGCAACTCTACCTAGACCCAATACCTTACTTTTACCAGTGTCAGCAAATGTGATGTGGCTCTTGTCGGATGGACGTAAGGTTGAGTCCATAAGAAGGCTTCTTTTGCCAGTCATGTGATTTGCACATCCACTGTCAATAATCCATTCTGAAGACTTTGAAGGCGCTGGTGTCGTACCCTACAGTGCAGTTAGGGGGATAGGCTTCACGAAGAGAATTGTGAAGCAAAAACATTTGACGAACCAGTGGGTTATGAAAACTTAGATCCAGATTAGGACTAATAGGGAGAGTAGCATGCGATTCAGGAACGAGGTACATAATGATGCCATTCGGGCATTTTATCTTGCGCCCTACAAGATTTTTAAGGTCCCCAGCAATAGCGTCAGAAGATTTTGTTTTTCTGCTGGAGACCTTTCCCTGCAAAAGAGATTTAAGCTTTCTTAACCACCCACATCTTGAAGGGTGGCTTAGAAGCAACAAGTCTAAGTGCAGCATCTGAGAATTTTGGCTTTGAAGACTTAGCAAATAGTCTTGCAGGTGGACAATAATACTCATAGGAATAAGCAGAATAATTTTTGGTCATATGAACATGATGGTTCGAAGAACCGCTCTCATATTCATATGCCTGAGTATGGTTTCCCTGCAAAACATTTGCGTTAGTGTGACTCAGGTGAGTCCTCTGTTTGTATGAAGCCTTTGGACCGTATGAAGCCTTTGGTCTGAGGTTTGTCTTCTTCAAGTGAGGTGTCATGAAGACATTCACAGGAAGATTTTCCAGACACTTTTTCGGACCCAGATCTTCTTCATAGGCGGTCCATTCCTGTAGTTAGTACCAATGTACCTGGCAAACACTTCACCGTTCTGATTCTTAAACATTTTATAGTTTGCATCAAAGGATTCATCAATGATAATGGGGTTAGCACAAGTGAAGCCAGATAAATTGGATGGATCTGCTGAAAGTTCCTTTGTAGCAACCCATGTGCTTTTGGGGTACTGCTCAGGTTTCCAGTAAGAGCCATCTGCATTTATTTTCCATGCGAACCCAACACCCTCTTTCCTAGGGTTTCAATTCAGAATCTGCTTCTTGAGGACATCACATAATGTCTGATGTCCTCTAAGACTTTTGTACATCCCTGTTTCAAGCAATGTCTTCAACCTAGCATTCTCATCAGCAATAGCAGTGGTATCCTCAGCAGAGGGGTTAGTTACCACATCAATAGTTGAAGATATTGCAACAGCAGTAGCAGTGGAACATTCAGCAACAGAAGTAGCATTATCACGCTCAATGCATTTAAGACATGGTGGTTCAAATCCTTCCTAAGCGGAACTGATCTGTTCGGCGCGAAGTGACTCGTTTTCCTTTTGAAGATCTTCATGAGCCGCTCTCAATTTCTCAAGTTCTTGCTTCCTTTGAAGATAATCATAGGAAAGCTTTTCATGATTTGTTGAGAGAGTATCAAGACGATCTTCAAGTTCCTGATACTTAACATGAAGATTTTTTATGTCTTCAATTAAGGATTCAGATCGAGTCATTTCAGCACCCAACAGATCATCGCTTCTGTCTAACAGTTTTTGAATATGTTCCATAGCTTTCTGTTGTTCAGTTGCAATTTTAGCAAGTGTTCTGTAGCTGGGTTTTGAATCACAGTCAGTCATCGTCACTAGATGTTTGATAGCGAGTAGTGCGTGTGTTTACCTTGGCACCGCGTGCCATGAAGCAGTAGGTAGGAGTGGAGTCGTTCTTGTCATTTGCGTCGGTGTCGGTGATGCAGTCATTGTCTTCAGTGTTGAAGATGGACTTGGCGACGTATGCTATAGCCAGACTCGCAATGCCAGAATCAGACTCCTCCTCAGACTCCACCTCTGCCTCCTCAGAAGCGGACTCCTTCTCTGAATCCATTTCCTTGCCAACAAACGCACGTGCTTTGCTAGATGAGCTCTTCTTGTGTGATGAAGACTTTGAGGAAGACTTGGAAGAAGACTTTGAGTATTTCTTCTTCTTCTTGTCGTCAGAATCATATTCCTTGCTCTTCTTCTTCCTTCTGTTCTCATTGTCCCACTGTGGACACTCAGAGATGAAGTGTCCAGTTTTCTTGCACTTGTGACATGTTTTCTTCTTGTAGTCATGAGCAGAAGCTTCATCATTCCTTGAGCTTGATCGTGAAGATTTTCTGAAGCCTTTATTCTTAGTGAATTTTTGGAACTTCTTCACTAGCATTGCAAGTTCCCTTCCAATGTCTTCAGGATCATCAGAACTGCTATCAGATTCTTCTTCAGATGAGGAAACAGCTTTTGCCTTCAAGGCACGAGTTCGCCCATAGTTTGGTCCGTAGATATCTCTTTTCTTAGAAAGCTGAAACTCATGTGTGTTGAGCCTCTCAAGTATGTCAGACGGATCGAGTGTCTTGAAATCAGGACGTTCTTGAATCATCAGGGCTAGGATGTCAAACGAACTATCAAGTGATCTCAGCAGCGTCTTGACGACTTCATGTTTGGTGATCTCAGTGGCGCCGAGGGCTTGAAGCTCATTTGTGATGTCAGTGAGCCAGTCAAATGTGTGCTGGACATTCTCATTGTCATTTTGCTTGAAGCGGTTGAAGAGGTTGCGAAGAACACTGATTCTTTGATCTCTCTGGGTTGAGACGCCTTCATTGACCTTGGAGAGACAGTCCCATACCAGCTTGGATGTCTTCAAGGCACTCACACGGCCATACTGTCCTTTTGTCAGATGACCATAGATGATATTTTTGGGAGTAGAGTCCAGTTGAGTGAACTTCTTGACATCAGCAGCAGTGACACCTTCTCCAGCCTGGGGAACACCGTTCTCGACGACATACCATAGGTCGACGTCAATGGCTTCAAGATGCATGCGCATATTATTCTTCCAGTAGGGATATTCAGTTCCATCGAAGACGGGGCACGCAGCGGAGACTTTGATTATCCCTGCAGTCGACATAGCTAAAACTCCAGGTGGTTAAACCAAATCACACAGAACAAGGGAGCACCTTGCTCTGATACCAATTGAAAGTGCGTTATATCGACTAGAGGGGGGGTGAATAGGCGATTTTTATGAAAGTCTTCAAAACGTGGGAGTTATGAGGACAAACAGTGAAGACTTTGCCTATTACTATGCAGCGGAAGTTAGATTACACTAGGCAAGCCATGGTCAAGTATTCAATAGAGTGAAAGCACAAAGACAAACAGCTGCAGTGTAATAAGGATCAGGTAGGAAGAAGTTATGAAGCCAAACAGATCATACATTCACGTTGTGAAGACAAAAGATAGAGCAAGCATGCAATGGCTTCACAATGAGTAACAGAAAAAAATGGAAATGAAGATGAAACCAGTGACTCGTTGAAGACAATGACGTGTTGGACCAGTTCTAGTTGCTGTGACAACTGTACGTCTGGTTGGAGCGGCTAGATATTTAAACCTTAGGACACACAGTCCCGGACACCCAGTCCTGAACACGCAGCTCAGGACACCAAGTCCTCACCGTATTCTCCTTGAGCTAAGGTCACATAGTCCTCGCCCAATCACTCTGTTAAGTCTTCAAGGTAGACTCCCAAACCTTCACAGACTTCGTTCACTGGCAATCCACAATGTCTCTTGGATGCTCTGAACGCGACGCCTAACCGTCTGGAGGATTCATAGTCCTCAAGTGTAATAAGTCTTTAGATCACACAGACAAGAAGACTTAAGTGATGCCCAATGTTCTCTGGCTCTGGGTGGTTAGGGCTTTTCTCCTCGCTAGGAATTTTCTCTCAAAGGCTTCGAGGTGGGTTGCTCTCAAACGACAAAAGCCGTGCACTCAAATCTGAGCAGCCAACCGTTTATGGTTGTAGGGGGTGGGCTATTTATAGCCACTTGGCAACCCAACCTGATTTGTCCGAAATGACCCTGGGTCACTAAGGAACTGACACGTGTCGCAACGGTCAGATTTCAAACTCTCATGGCAACTTTACTTGGGCTACAAGCAAAGATGACTTGTCCGGCTCTGGACAAGATTCGCTCTCATTGTCTTCACTCGAAGACATAGGTTTTTGGATTAGGCATCACTTCAGTCATTCTAACTGGTTCTCCTGGACCCCACTTAACAGTACGGTGGTTCCTATGACTCAACACAAAAGAAAAAGAACTACGAAAGATCTAAGTCTTCGAGCTCAATAGGCTTCATAACGTGTCTTCTTTTGTCATAGTCTTCAATGTGAATATCTTCATATACCACCTTTGGCTTCAATGTCTTCATACATTTTTAGGGGTCATCTCTGGTAGTAAAACCGAATCAATGAGGGACTTCTACCTGTGTTATCCTGCAATTCTCACAAACACATTAGTTCCTCAACTAGGTTTGTCGTCAATACTCCAAAACCAACTAGGGGTGGCACTAGATGCACTTACAGTGGTATACTTTCATTGTCAACATAACAACCAAGAGATGGCGATATCTTCCATGCTACACACATTATAGGCGGTTCCCAAACAAAATGGTAAAGTTTATACTCCCGCTCCACCAACAAACATCAATCCATGGCTTGCTCGAAACAATGAGTGCCTCCAACATACACCAGGTCCCAGGGGGAGTTTTATTTTGCAATTATTTTTGATTTAGTTTGCATAAAGCATGGGACTGGGCATCCCGGTGACCAGCCATTTATCTCGTGAGTGAGGAGCGGAGTCCACTCCTCTTGAGAATAACCCGCCTAACATGGAAGATATAGGCAGCCCTAGTTGATACATGAGCTATTCGAGTATACAAAACAGGATATTTATTTTAAGGTTTAGAGTTTGGCACATACAAATTTACTTGGAACGGTAGGTAGATACCACATATAGGAAGGTATAGTGGACTCATCTGGAATAACTTTGGGGTTTAAAGGGATTGGATGCACAAGCAGTATTCCCGCTTAGTACAGGTGAAGGCTAGCAAAAGACTGGGAAGCGGCCAACTAGAGAGCGACAACAACCATGTACATGCATTAAAATTAATAAACATTGGATGCAAGCATGAGTAGGATATAATCCACCATGAACATAAATATCGTGAAGGTTATGTTGATTTGTTTCAACTACATGCGTGAACATGTGCCAACTCAAGTCACTTAAATCATTCAGAGGAGGATACCACCCTATCATACCACATCATAACCATTTTAATAGCATGTTGACACGCAAGGTAAACCATTATAACTCATAGCTAATCAAGCATGGCACAAGCAACTATGATCTCTAATTGTCATTGCAAACATGTTTATTCATAACAAGCTGAATCAAGAACGATGAACTCATCATATTTACAAAAACAAAAGAGGTCGAGTTCATACCAGCTTTTCTTATCTCAGTTAGTCCATCATATATCATCATAATTGCCTTTCACTTGCACGACCGAACGATGTGAATAATAATAAGAGTGCACGTGCATTGGACTAAGCTAGAATCTGTGAGCATTCAATAAACAGGAGAAGACAAAGCAATATGGGCTCTTTTGTCAGATCAACAATAATGCATATAAGAGTCACTTCAACAATTTAATTATGGTCTTCTCCTATCGACCCCCAAAGAAAGAAAAAAATAAAACTATTTACACGGGAAAGCTCCCAACAAGCAAAAGAAGAATGGGAAATATTTTTGGGTTTTATTTTTAATTATTACTACAGCATGAAAATTAAACTGATTAAAAGCTACAACTATTTTTTGGGGTTTTTCTTAAGGTTTATTAAACACACAAGAAGAAAGCATAAAAAGGAAAATAAACTAGCATGGATGATACAATGAAAAAGTATGAGCACCGACATCTAGCAATGAGTGTGTGTGAACATAAATGTAATGTCGGTGGGAAATACGTACTCCCCCAAGCTTAGGCTTTTGGCCTAAGTTGGTCTATGGCCACGGCTGGCCTGGTTGATATCCGTAGTAAAAGTTGGGGTCGTACTGAGATGCAGCGGCTATCGCCTCCTGAGCTGCAGTGTGGCGATGAGCGGCCTCCGCTCTCCTCTCGTACTCATCTGCCTCCTCTCTGGTAATAGTATATTCTCCTCTTGCCTGATAATCAAAGAAAGTAGGAGCAGGGAGAGTAATATGGACAGCACGTCGTCTGTCAAAGATTAGTCGATACTAGAGACGTGATTCGTTCCTCTCGACAAAATGGTGGTGAACCATAGCATTAAAATCTAGATAGGCAGGAGGTAATTCAATCATCTTCGCGTACATCTATACCAAGAAAATTAGCTACGCAGGTTGCATAAATTCCTCCAAAGAAATCTCCATTATTTCTATTATGATGCAACCTACGAGCTACAATGGCTCCCAAATGATAAGATTGGTCTCCTGACACAGCACTCCTGAGAATGCTAAGGTCAGGGACACACATGTGACATGCTTCTTCCTTAGCATTTATGCACCTACCTATGAAGAGAGCAAAATAATGTATAGCAGGAAAGTGAATGCTCCCTATGGTAGCTTGCGTTATATCTTTAGATTCCCCTACAGTTATACTAGCAAGAAAGTTTCTAAATTCAGATTTAGGGGGATCCCTAACACTACCCCATTGTGGAAGTTTGCATGCAGTGGTAAAATCCTCTAAGTCCATGGTATAAGATTTATCATAAAGATCAAACAGGACAGTTGGAGAGTTACGTGAAGTGGAAAATTCAAACCTCCCCACAAAGGAACTAGTGAGGTTATGATACTGACTACACTTCTCTTCCTCGAAGCTCACAAGATCAGCGTTATGCAAATATGCGTTGAATTCTTCTTTTATTCCCGCTCGATCCATAAAATTTTCAGAAGGTCACTCACAAGGACGCACTGGAGCGTCTCTTGGTGGCTCTTCGTCAGCATCACGCATTGCAAGCCTGGGTCCTTGCTTCTTTGAAGAACCACCTTGGAACATTTTCCTAAACATTTTCTTCCTCTGAAAAATTCTGAAAATTTTTAGTAACTTCAAAATAAAAGTAAACCAAACTCAATAATATTGATAGCAACTACTCCTACAAGTGCCTAGAGCCTATATCATGCATCAAAACTACTTTTGACCATATAAATTTGACATGCAAGCTCAAGAACAGGGTCACCTAAGCAGCAAAAATTTGCAATGAATAAAGCACTAGAACAAAAACTTAATTGGACCAATGGAGGAGTCACATACCAAGGAACAATCTCCCCAAGCAGTTTTGTGAGAGGTGCTTTGAGCAAGGAGATCGAAAATTATAACAAAGAGGGCTAGAACCAGTGCTTGAGTTGGTTTTTCGTGTTTGTGGGAGGAAGAAGAAGAGGATGGGTGCAGGAATAAGTGGAGGAGGGCCACCGTGGGCCCACGAGGCAGGGGGCGCGCCCTAGGGGGGTAGGCGCTCCCTCCACCCTCGTGGCAAGGTGGTTGGCCCCCCTGGTGTTTTCTTTGTTCCATAAATCCTCAAATATTCTAGAAAAAATCATATTTAATTTTCAGGGCATTTGGAGAACTTTTATTTTTGAGGTATTTTTATATTGCACGGATAACCCGATAACAGACAGAAAATTATTTATTTTTACTTTATTTCAACTAAATAATCAGAAAGTATAGAGAGGGTACAGAAGGTTGTGCTTCCAGTTTCATCCATCTCACGATCATCAAAAGGAATCCACTAACAAGGTTGATCAAGTCTTGTTAACAAACTCATTCCGATTAACATGAAACCAGAGAAATTTCGAATAACACTAGGTTACCTCAACGGGGATATGCACATCCCCAATAATAAGTATATCATATTTCTTCTTAACAGTAGGAAGAGGAAATTCAAAATCTCCAAATATAATCGATGGAATTTTTCCGATAGAATTGATACTATGAACTTGAGGTTGTTTCCTCGGAAAGTGTACAGTATGCTCATTACCATTAACATGAAAAGTGACATTGCCTTTGTTGCAATCAATAACAGCCCCTGCAGTATTAAGAAAAGGTCTTCCAAGAATAATAGACATACTATCGTCCTCGGGAATATCAAGAATAACAAAGTCCGTTAAAATAGTAACGTTTGCAACCACAACAGGCACATCCTCACAAATACCGACAGGTATAGCCGTTGATTTATCAGCCATTTGCAAAGATATTTCGGTAGGTGTCAACTTATTCAAGTCAAGTCTACGATATAAAGAGCGAGGCATAACACTAACACCGGCTCCAAGATCACATAAAGCAGTTTTAACATAGTTTCTTTTAATAGAGTATGGTATAGTGGGTACTCCTGGATCTCCAAGTTTCTTTGCTATTCCACCCTTAAAAGTATAATTAGCTAGAATGGTGGAAATTTCAGCTTCCGGTATCTTTCTTTTATTTGTAACAATATCTTTCATGTACTTAGCATAAGGATTCATTTTGCGCATATCAGTCAATCGCATACGCAAAAAGATAGGTCTAATCATTTCAGCAAAACGCTCAAAATCCTCATCATCCTTTTTCTTGGATGGTTTGGGAGAAAAAGGCATGGGTTTCTGAACCCAAGGCTCTCTTTCTTTACCATGTTTCCTAGCAACAAAGTCTTTCTTATCATAACGTTGATTCTTTGATTGTGGGTTATCAAGATCAATAGCAGGTTCAGTTTCTACATCATTATCATCACTAGGTTGAGCATCATCATGAACATTAGTATTAACATTATCGCTAGGTTCATGTTCATTGCCAGATTGTGTTTCAGCATCAGAAATAGAAATATCATTTGGATTATCAGGTGGTTCAGCAATAGGTTCACTAGAAGTTTGCACAGTTCTACCATTCTTCTTCTTCTTCTTCCTTTTAGAAGAACTAGGTGCATCAATTTTATTTCTCTGAGAATCTTGCTCAATTCTCTTAGGGTGGCCTACAGGATACAAAGGTTCCTGAGTCATTCTACCAGTTCTAGTAGCCACTCTAACAGCATAATCATTTTTCTTACTATTCATTTCATTGAGCAATTCTTTTTGAGCTTTAAGTACTTGTTCTACTTGAGTGGTAACCATAGAAGCATGTTTGCTAACAAGTTAAGTTCACCTCTAATATTATCCATATAATCACCCAAGTGTCCAAGCATATTTGAATTGTATTTTAATTGTCTACCAAAATAAGCATTAAAGTCTTCTTGCTTAGCCATAAATTTATCAAACTCATCTAAGCATGGGCTAGCAATCTTAGTAAATGGGATTACAACTTTATCATATCTATAGAGAGAATTTACCTTTACTAAAGGTGTCGGGTTATCGAGGTCTGGAGGTTCTTCAATAAATAAAGGATTAAGATCATATGTTTCTTCGACAGGCGGTAAATTAAGACCATGTATTTCTTCAATAGGAGGTAAATTCTTAACATCTTCAGCTTTAATACCTTTTTATTTCATAGATTTCTTTGCCTCTTGCATATCTTCGGGACTGAGAAATAGAATACCTCTCTTCTTCGGAGTTGGTTTAGGAATAGGATCACTAATTGGAGCAGGAGCTGGCTCAGGAGGTGCCCAATTATTTTCATTTGTCAACATATTATTCAATAAGATTTCAGCTTCATCCGGTGTTCTTTCCCTGAAAAGAGAACCAGCACAACTATCCAGGTAATCTCTGGAAGCATCGATTAGTCCATTATAAAAGATATCAAGTATTTCATTTTTCTTAAGAGGATGATCAGGCAAAGCATTAAGTAACTTGAGAAGCCTCCCCCAAGCTTGTGGGAGACTCTCTTCTTTAATTTGCACAAAGTTGTATATTTCCTTTAAAGCAACTTGTTTCTTATGAGCAGGGAAATATTTAGCAGAGAAGTAGTAAATCATATCCTGGGGACTACGCACACAACCAGGATCAAGAGAATTAAACCATATCTTAGCATCACCCTTTAATGAGAACGGAAATATTTTGAGGATATAAAAGTAGCGAGTTCTCTCATCTTTAGTGAACAGGGTGGCTATATCATTTAATTTAGTAAGATGTGCCACAATAGTTTCAGATTCATAGCCATGAAAAGGATCAGATTCAACCAAAGTAATTATATCAGGATCAACATAGAATTCATAATCCTTATCAGTAACAAAGATAGGTGAAGTAGCAAAAGCAGGGTCAGGTCTCATCCTATCATTTAGAGATTGCTTATTCCATTTAGCTAATAACCTTTTGAGTTCAGTTCTATTTCTGCAAGCTAAAATAGCAAAAGAATCTTCTTGATCAAATAAATAACCCTCAGGAATAACAAGTGATTCTTCATCATCACTTTCATCAGATTCAATATTTTCAATTTCTCTAGCCCTAGCAAGTTGTTCATCGAGAAAATCACTAAGTGGCATAGTAGTATCAGGCATAGAGGTAATTTCATCATAAGTATCATGCATAGCAGAAGTGGCATCATCAATAACATGTGACATATCAGAACGAATAGCAGAAGCAGGTGTAGGTGTCGCAAATTTACTCATAACAGAAGGTGAATCAAGTGCAGAGCTAGATGGCAGTTCCTTGCCTCCCCTCGTAGTTGAGGGATAAATCTTAGTTTTTGGATCCCTCAAGTTCTTCATAGTGTCCAGCAGATATAAATCCTAAGTGACTCAAAGAATAGATCTATGCTTCCCCGACAACGGCACCAGAAATTAGTCTTGATGACCCACAAGTATCTGCGGCAAAGTGTTTAGTAGAAAAATAATATGATAGTGATAGTAACGGTAACAAAAGAGTAACGAAAGCAAAGTAATGTTTTTGGTATTTTGTAGTGATTGTAACAATAGCAACGGGAAAGCAAATAAGCGTAAACCATTATATGGAAAAGCTCGTAGGCATTGGATCAATGATGGATAATTATGCCGGATGTGGTTCATCATGTAACAGTCATAACATAGGGTGACACAGAACTAGCTCCAGTTCATCAATGTAATGTAGGCATGTATTCCGAATATAGTCATACATGCTTATGGAAAAGAACTTGCATGACATCTTTTGTCCTACCCTCCCGTGGCAGCGGGGTCCTAATGGAATTTAAGGGATATTAAGGCCTCCTTTTAATAGAGAACCGGAACAAAGCATTAGCACATAGTGAATACATGAACTCCTCAAACTACGGTCATCACCGGCAAGTATCCCGATTATTGTCACTTCGGGGTTAACGGATCATAACACATAATAGGTGACTATAGACTTGCAAGATAGGATCAAGAACTCTCATATATTGAAGAAAACATAATAGGTTCAGATCTGAAATCATGGTACTCGGGCCCTAGTGACAAGCATTAAGCATAGCAAAGTCATAGCAACATCAATCTCAGAACATAGTGGATACTAGGGATCAAACCCTAACAAAACTAACTCGATTACATGATAAATCTCATCCAACCCATCACCGTCCAGCAAGCCTACGATGGAATTACTCACGCACGGTGGTGAGCATCATGAAATTGGTGATGTAGGATGGTTGATGATGACGACGACGATGGATTCCCCTCTCCGGAGCCCCGAACGGACTCCAGGTCAGCCCTCCCAAGAGGTTTTAGGGCTTGGCAGTGGGTCCCTATCATAAAACGTGATGATTTCTTCTCTCCTATTTTTCTCCCCGAAACTCAATATATGGAGGTGGAGTTGGAGTCGGAGACGCAACAGGGGGCCCACGAGGTAGGGGCGTGCCCTAGGGGGGGCACCCTCGTGAGCAGGGTGTGGGCCCCCTGGTCTTCATCTTTGGCGAGGATTTTTTATTATTTATTGTAAGATATTCCGTGGAGTTTCAGGTCATTCCGAGAATTTTTGTTTTCTGCACATAAAACAACATCATGGCAATTCTGCTGAAAACAGCGTCAGTCCGGGTTAGTTCCATTCAAATCATACAAGTTAGAGTCCAAAACAAGGGCAAAAGTGTTTGGAAAAGTAGATACGACGGAGACGTATCAGGGATGCCTAGGGCACCCCAAGGTAATATTCAAGGACAACCAGGAGCCTCAGCTTGGGGATGCCCCAGATGGCATCCCCTCTTTCGTCTTCGTTCATCGGTAACTTTACTTGGAGCTATATTTTTATTCGGCACATGATATGTGTTTTGCTTGGAGCGTCATTTTATTTTATTTTGTTTTGCTTTATGTTTTATTAAAATACCAAGATCTGAAATTATTAAATGTTAGAGAGTCTTCACATAGTTGCATAATTATTCGACTACTCATTGATCTTCACTTATATCATTTGTAGTAGTTTATCATTTGCTCTAGTGCTTCATTTATATATTTTTAGAGCACGGCGGTGGTTTTATTTTGAAGAAATTGTTGAACTCTCACGATTCACTTATATTATTTTGAGAGTCTTTTAGAACAGCATGGTAGTTTGCTTTGGTTATGAATTTAGTCCTAATATGATAGGCATCCAAGAGGGTATAATAAAAACTTTCATATAAAGTGCATAGAATACTATGAGAAGTTTGATACTTGATGATTGTTTTGAGATATGAAGATGGTGATATTACAGTCATGCTAGTTGAGTAGTTGTGAATTTGAGAGATACTTGTGTTAAAGTTTGTGATTCCCGTAGCATGCACGTATGGTGAACCGTTATGTGATGAAGTCGGAGCATGATTTATTTATTTATTGTCTTCCTTATGAGTGGCGGTCGGGGACGAGCGATGGTATTTTCCTACCAATCTATCCCCCTAGGAGCATGCGCGTAGTACTTTGTTTCGATAACTAATAGAATTTTGCAATAAGTATGTGAGTTCTTTATGACTAATGTTGAGTCCATGGATTATACGCACTCTCAACCTTCCACCATTGCTAGCCTCTCTAGTACCGCGCAACTTTTGCCGGTACCATAAACCCACCATATACCTTCCTCAATACAGCCACCATACCTACCTATTATGGCATTTCCATAGCCATTCCGAGATATATTGCCATGCAACTTTCCACCATTCCGTTTATGACACGCTTCATCATTGTCATATTGCTTTGCATGATCATGTAGTTGACATTGTATTTGTGGCAAAGCCACTGTTCATAATTTTTTCATACATGTCACTCATGAGTCATTGCACATCCCGGTACACCGCCGGAGGCATTCATATAGAGTCATATTTTGTTCTAAGTATCGAGTTGTAATTCTTGAGTTGTAAGTAAATAAAAGTGTGATGGTCATCATTATTAGAGCATTGTCCCATGTGAGGAAAGGATGATGGAGACTATGATTCCCCCACAAGTCGGGATGAGACTTCGGACGAAAAAAAGAAAAAAAGAGGCCATGAAAAAAGAGAAAAGGCCCAAATAAAAAAAAAGAGAGAAAAGGAGAGAAGGGACAATGCTACTATCCTTTTACCACACATGTGCTTCAAAGTAGCACCATGATCTTCATGATAGAGAGTCTCCTATGTTGTCACTTTCATATACTGGTGGGAATCTTTCATTATAGAACTTGGCTTGTATATTCCAATGATGGGCTTCCTCAAAATGCCCTAGGTCTTCGTGAGCAAGCGAGTTGGATGCACACCCACTTAGTTTCTTTTTGATCTTTCATACACTTATAGCTCTAGTGCATCCGTTGCATGGCAATCCCTACTCACTCACATTGATATCTATTGATGGGCATCTCCATAGCCCGTTGATACGCCTAGTTGATGTGAGACTATCTTCTCCTTTTTGTCTTCTCCACAACCACCATTCTATTCCACCTATAGTGCTATGTCCATGGCTCACGCTCATGTATTTGTATGAAGATTGAAAAAGTTTGAGAACATCAAAAGTATGAAACAATTGCTTGGCTTGTCATCGGGGTTGTGCATGATTTAAATATTTGTGTGATGAAGATAGAGCATAGCCAGACTATATGATTTTGTAGGGATAGCTTTCTTTGGCCATGTTATTTTGACAAGACATGATTACGTTGTTAGTATGCTTGAAGTATTATTATTTTTATGTAAATATTAAACTTTTTTCTCGAATCTTATGGATCTAAATATTCTTGCCACGATAAAGAGAATTACATGGATAAATATGTTAGGTAGCATTCCACATCAAAAAATTTGTTTTTATCATTTACCTACTCGAGGACGAGCAGGAATTAAGCTTGGGGATGCTTGATACGTCTCCAACGTATCTATAATTTTTGATTGTTCCATGCTATTATATTATCAACCTTGGGTGTTTTATATGCTATTTTATATGATTTTTGGGACTAACTTATTAACCTAGAGCCTAGTGCCAATTTCTGTTTTTTCCTTGTTTTTAAGTATCGCAGAAAAGGAAAATCAAACGGAGTCCAATTGACCTGAAACTTCACGGAGATCATTTTGGGACCAGAAGAAGCTCACGGAGTATCGGAGGTGGGCCAAAATATTCCCGAGGCCACCACGAGGGTGGGGGGCGCGCCCCCTGCCTCGTGGCCGCCTCGGAAACCCCCTGACTTGTCCCCGACTCCAACACCTCTTATATAACCCAAAACTTCCAGAAAGAAACCTAGATCGGGAATTCCGCCGCCAGAAGCCTCCGTAGCCACCGAAAACAAATCTAGACCCGTTCTGGCACCCTGCCGGAGGGGGGAATCCCTCTCCGGTGGCCATCTTCATCATCCCGGTGCTCTCCATGAAGAGGAGGGAGTAGTTCACCCTCGGGGCTGAGGGTATGTAGTAGTAGCCATGTGTTTGATCTCTCTCTCTCTCTCGTGTTCTTGATTCGGAACGATCTTGATGTATCGTGAGCTTTGCTATTATAGTTGGATCTTATGATGTTTCTCCCCCTCTACTCTCTTGTGATGAATTGAGTTTTCCCTTTGAAGTTATCTTATCGGATTGAGTCTTTAAGGATTTGAGAACACTTGATGTATGTCTTGCATGTTCTTATCTATGGTAACAATGGGATATCACGTTGTCCACTTGATGTATGTTTTGGTGATCAACTTGTGAGTTCCGTGAACTTATACATAGGGGTTGGTACATGTTTTCATCTTGACTCTCCGGTAGAAACTTTGGTGCACTCTTTGAAGTTCTTTGTGTTGGTTGAATAGATGAATCTGAGATTGTGTGATGCATATCGTATAATCATACCCACGCATACTTGAGGTGACATTGGAGTATCTAGGTGACATTAGGGTTTTGGTTGATTTGTGTCTTAAGGTGTTATTCTAGTACGAACTCTATGATAGATTGAACGGAAAGAATAGCTTCGTGTTATTTTACTGCAGACTCTTAAATAGATCGATCAGAAAGGATAAGTTTGAGGTGGTTTTGTACCCTACCATAATCTCTTCGTTTGTTCTCCGCTATTAGTGACTTTGGAGTGACTCTTTGTTGCATGTTGAGGGATAGTTATATGATCCAATTATGTTATTATTGTTGAGAGAACTTGCACTAGTGAAAGTATGAACCCTAGGCCTTGTTTCCTAGCATTGCAATACCGTTTACGCTCACTTTTATCGCTTGCTACCTTGTTGTTTTTATATTTTCAGATTACAAATACCCATATCTACCATCCATATTGCACTTGTATCACCACCTCTTCGCTGAACTAGTGCACCTATATAATTTACCATTGTATTGGGTGTGTTGGGGACACAAGAGACTCTTTGTTATTTGGTTGCAGGGTTGCTTGAGAGAGACCATCTTCATCCTACACCTCCCACGGATTGATAAACCTTAGGTCATCCACTTGAGGGAAATTTTCTACTGTCCTACAAACCTCTGCACTTGGAGGCCCAACAACGTCTACAAGAAGAAGGTTGTGTTGTAGACATCAGTTTATATTTTGAATAATTAGCTACTCTTGGTGCTGTTGTAGATGAGCTTGCATGTTGAATTCTTAGGGTTCTAAGTAGTTTGAGTGCTTGCTATGGCCTCTATGCATCCCTATGAGTAGTTGCCTTCAATCTTGCGAAGTTTTTTTGAAAAATATTTGTCACCCAGAAATTTTCAGAAAATCGTACGTGAATATGATGAACCTCTTTGGAAGGAGTTCTTCGAGGAGGAGATCCTCGGAGGCATCTTCTAGTGACAGCTCCGTTCGTCGGTCTTATGTTGAACCAAGTGAGAGTTCCATACGAGATGCCGCCACCAAAACATGCTTATGGCCATGCAACGATTATATGGTGAGGGTGGGCATTAAGGAAGAATTTGAGCAATATGTTCACAATGATGATCTCGGTCCCTACATTTCAGATAAGTGCAACAAACACCTCACTCTCACTGAATCATTTGTCAAAGGATTTAAATTCCATCCCCGTGAGTCTAGGGTGTCATTTAAACTGTATGAAAATCCATTTACCATACCTTTAGAGAGATTTGCTCACCACTGCAAAATCCCATTCTGGGGTTTGCTTGACGAACCACCAAGATCTGAGTTTCAATTATTTTTTACTAGTCTTTGCTATGGTGAGACTAGGGGAGTGGTGCAAGGTAGAATAAAGAGCATTCATTTTCCCGCAATTCAGTACTTTTCATTATTTAATGGAAAATGTATTATAGGAAAACATGATTGTAGTACACTTTGTGCTCCAGACTTAAGCCTCATACGCACCGCTCTCACCGGTGACAGAAGTTATAATCTTGGAGCGATTGTTGCACGCAGGTTGCAACACAAATGCTAGTAGTGGTTATTTCTATGGTGGAATTTATGCCACACGCTTAGCAAGAGAGTTGGGTGTTTCACCTTTGCCCTATGACCCTACTTTACCTACGCAGTATTTAGACTTTGATGCTATGAAACGCCATAAGATCCTTAGAGGTGAACCCAATAGTTTCACCTATAAATTTTTGTTTAATCAAAGTTCCGTTGTGCACACATATTTGTCTGCGCCTGCTCTCTTTGATTTTCACAATAGGGGAAAATATTTTGTTCTTGAGAGCGAGGCCTGAGCTCATAATGCGGCGGTTGTGGCCGCACGGCAGGCTGAGGCATCCGCACCGAGAGTCTTCGTGAGCTATCACCCCGATCACTATGCATGCTACTGACTGATTGCCAAGTTAGGCCAAAAGCCTAAGCTTGGGGGAGTACGTATTTCTCACGACATTACATTCATGTTCACACGTTTCATCTGTCGGTGTTCATACTTTTTCATTGTATTATCCATGTTAAATTTATTTTCTCGCTTTCTTCTTGTGTGTTTGAAAAACTTGGAGAAAATCCAAAAATATATTTCTTGCTTCTTTTTGTTTTTTCTTCCTAGTTTAATTTGTTGTAGCACTAAAAAGAAAACCCAAAAAGATTTCCTAGTTCTTCTTTTGCTTATTGGGAGCTTTCCCGTGTAAATAGTTTTTTCAAGTTTTTGTTTTTCTCTTTTATTTGCTTGTTCAAAAAAACTGCAAAAAATATTTCAGTGTGTTTCTCTGAATTTCTTTTCTTTTTGTTGAGTCGTACCGAGGAGAAGACCACGATGAAAATGTTGAGTGGCTTTCATATGCATTGTTGTTGATCTAACAAAGAGCCCATATTACCTTGTCTTCTCCTCTTGAATAAAATGTTTGAAGATTCCAATTTAGTCCACGACACTCTTGTACTATTATTATTTTTATATCATTCGGTCGTGCAAGTGAAAGGCAATAATGACGAGATTTGATGAACTGGCTGAGGCAGAGAGAAACGGGTATAAACTCGACTTGTTCTATTTTTGTAAATATGTTTAACCTAGTATCCATGATTCAGCCTATTATGATTAAACATGTTTGCAATGACAATTAGATATTGTAGTTTCTCATGCCATGCATAAGTAACTAGGAGTGGATAATGATTCATCTTGGATGTCAACATTGCGTTAAAATGATTGTGATGTAGTATGATGATATGGTATCCTCCTATGAATGTTCGAGTGGCTTGACTTGGCACATGTTCATGCATGTAGTTGAATCAAAACCAACATAGCTTATATGATATTTATGTTCATGGTGTTCATATCCTACTCATGCTAGTATCCAATTTTACTTATGCATAATGCATGTTCATGACCATTATTGCTCTCTAGCTGGTTGCTTCTCAACCTATTTGCTAGCCTTCGCCTATACTAAGTGGGAATTCTGCTTGTACATCCAAAACCTGAAACCCAAATTATTCCAGATGTGGCGTACCAACCTATATGCGGTATTACCCTATCGTCCTAAGTAAATTTGCATGTGCCACCTCTAAAAACTTCAAATAAATATCATTTTTGTGTGCCTGGATTGTTCATAGACCGACAGAAGGTAGTCGGTATCTTCCATGCTAAGCGGGTTATTATCAGGATGAGTGTTTATTCACTCACCATTGCACGAGAAGGGGGCGGTAATACGATGCCCAATCCCAAACTGCAAAAAGAATTGAGCTTACAAATAATCAAACAAAATCTCCTACGGAGTCATAACCTTTACTTTATCGCTTGGGAACCGTCACTAGCGTGTTTAGCATGAAAGATATAGATAACTGATGGTAGTGAAGTAAACAACAAGGGTGCATTTCTCAAAATATCATTTACCTCTGTTTTAAAAACTTGAGCTCTGGCACCTCTCCAAATCACTGCTTCCCTCTGTGAAGGGACTATCTATTTACTTTTATGTTGTGTCATCACCTTCTAAAATAAGCGCCAGAACCTGAGAGCACTGTTGTCATGCTTATGCATTGTGTGTAGCTAATGTTGGGTGCATCATGACTGGATCTTTTCTACCATGAATTACAATGTTTAGTCGCTGCTTGAACTTTGGAGGTGCTCTGCATTTATGTTTTGTGATCTCAGAAAGGGCTAGCGAGATACCACTATTGTCATATCATATCATGGTTTTTTTGATAATGTGTTGCTGTTTGAGATATCTTATTATTGCTCGCTAGCTGATTATGTCATTGATATGAGTTAATATAATTTTTAAAAGTTATTGTCGACATGGTTAGTTATAATATTGGTTGAAAACCTGGGTGTTGTTTAAGCTTATTTAGGCAAACAAGAGCAAAAGAGTTCGTAAAAGTTTTTCTTTTTCACTTTCAGTTTATCAACTGAATTGCTTGAGGACAAGCAAATGTTTAAGCTTGGGGGAGTTGATACGTCTCCATCGTATCTACTTTTCCTAACGCTTTTCCTCTTGTTTTGGACTTTAACTTACATGATTTGAATGAAACTAACCCGAACTGATGTTGTTTTCAGCAGAACTACCATGGTGTTGTTTTCTGTGTAGAAATAAAAGTTCTTGGATTGGAATGAAACTTTACGAGGATTTTTTATACAATAAAAGATAATTTGTGGAGTCAAGAACCATCTGAGGGGGCACCTGGGTGGGCACAACCCACCAGGGTGCGCCACCCCCTCCAAGCGCGCCCAGGTGGGTTGTCCCCACCTGGTGGCCCCGTAGACCCTGGAACCGACGCTATAAAATCCAATTTTCCAGAAAAAAATCAAGGAGAAAAAATCATCACGTTCCATGAGATGGAGCCGCCACCGTCTCCTATTCTTCATCGGGAGGCCAGATCTGGAGTATGTTTGGGGCTCCAGAGAGGGAGATCTTCGATCTTCGTCATCACCAACCCTTTTGCATTGCCAATTCCATGATCCTCCCCACTGGGAGTGAGTAATTCCTTCGTAGGCTCGCTGGTCGGTGAGGAGCTGGATGGGATTCATCATATAATCGAGTTAGTTTTGTTAGGGCTTGATCCCTAGTATCCATTATGTTCTGAGATTGATGCTGCTATGACTTTTCCATGCTTAATGCTTATCACTTTGGGCCCGGGTGCCATGATTTTAGATCTGAACCATTTATTTTATCACCATTATATCTATGTTCTAGATCCGATCTTGCAAGTTATAGACACCTACTACGTGTTATGATCCAGCAACCCCGGAGTGACAATAGTCGGGACACTTTCCGGTAATGACCGTAGTTTGAGGAGTTCATGTATTCACCGTGTGTTAATGCTTTGTTCTGGTTCTCTATTAAAAGGAGGCCTTAATATCCCTTAGTTTCCAATAGGACCCCGCTGCCATGGGAGGGTAGGACAAAAGATGTCATGCAAGTTCTTTCCATAAGCATGTATGACTATTTACGGAATACATGCCTACATTATATTTATGAACTGGAGCTAGTGCCGTATCGCCCTAGATTATAACTGTCACATGATGAATATCATTCAACAAATCGCCGATCCAGTGCCTACGATTTTCCTATATATTGTTTCTACTAAGTTACTACTACTGCTGTTACTGTTGCACTTGCTACAAAATCACTGCTATCGTTGTTACCGTTACTATTGCTGCTGCTACTATTCTCAAAACTATCATACCACTTTGCTACTAATCACTTTGTTGAAGATAATTAATCTCCAGGTGTGGTTGAATTGACAACTCAGCTGCTAATACTTACAAATATTCTTTGGCTCCCCTTGTGTCGACTCTATAAATTTGGGTTGAATACACTACCCTCGAAAACTGTTGCGATCCCCTCTAGTTGTGGGTTATCAGCAACCTTATGTTCCCATGAGATCCCATTTTGGGGGCCTTTTCCGGCATCCTTCCGGAGGGGGATTCGATCACGGAGGGCATCTACATCAACCCTATTGCCCTTCTGATGAAGCGTGAGTAGTTTACCATAGACCTACGGGTCTGTAGCTAGTAGCTAGATGGCTTCTTCTCTATCTTTGATTCTCAATACCATGTTCTCCTCGATGTTCTCCGATGTAATCTTATTTTGCGGCGTGTTTATCGAGATCCGATGAATTGTGGATTTATGATCAGCTTATCTATGAATATTAGTTAAATCTTCTCTGAATTCTTATATGCATGATTTGATATCTTTGTGTTTCTTCTTCGAACTATCGGTTTGGTTTGGCCAACTAGATTGGTTTTTCTTGCAATGGGAGAGGTGCTTAGCTTTGGGTTCAATCTTGCATAATTTCACCCAGTGACAAAGTAGGGGTAGCGAGACACATATTGAATTGTTGCTATCGAGGATAAAAAGATGGGGTTTACATCATATTGCTTGAGTTTATTCCTCTACATCATGTCATCTTACTTAAGGCGTTACTCCATTCTTTATGAACTTAATACTCTAGATGCATGCTGGATAGCAGGCGATGTGTGGAGTACTAGTAGTAGATGGAGGCAGGAGTCGGTCTACTTGACACGGACGTGATGCCTATATTACATAATCATTGCCTTGGATATCGGCATAACTTTGCGCTTTTCTATCAATTGCCCGACAGTAACTTGTTCACCCACCGTATTATTTGCCTTCATGAGAGAAGCCCCTAGTGAAACCTATGGCCCCCGGGTCTATTTTCCATCATATTAGTTTCCGATCTACTATTTTGCAATCTTTTACTTTCAGATCTATAAACCAAAAAACCCAAAAATATTCTATCTTTTGTTTAGTTTTATTTATATATCTCTATCAGATCTCACCTTTGCAAGTGACCATGAAGGGATTGACAACCCCTTTATCGCGTTGGGTGCAAGTGTTTGATTGTTTGTGCATGTATTGGTGATTTGCGCGTTTTTCTCCTACTGGATTGATACCTTGGTTCTTAAATGAGGAAAATACTTATCTCTACTTTGCTACATCACCCTTTCCTCTTCAAGGGAAAAACCAACGCAAACTCAAGAAGTAGCAGACCGCAGGCAGGCGTGGCTGTCCTCCGGCGTGGGCAGCTCCTCCACCGCGGGCAGCTCCGCTGGGGGGTGGAGTTCCCATGCGCCGCTCACACCGGTGAGAAGGGAGTCGAAGGAGCTCCCGCCGCTCCGCACGCTGAAGAGAGAGCTGGAGGGGAGCAGGAGCGGCGGGGTGGTGGCGTCATCGGGCCGGGGGTTCCCCCCCCCCCCCCCCCCCCCCCCCCCCCGGCGGAGGCGAACATGTTCGAGTTCGCCATCATCGTGCCAGTGCGTGATAGGAGGAGGAGGCGGAGCAACGCCGTCGTTGGGAAGCTGACCTCGACACAGTCCTCCTCGAGCGGGGGCTCGTGAAGCCGCAGGAGTTCGACGACAACTTGGAGGCATGGCGCCGCAAAGCGAAGGCGCATGACGACGTCTACTTCGACCTCGTCTCCAACGACGACGACTGAGGATGTCTGCTGCCGCAGCGTCGCCACTACACCCGGTTGGCTCCAGTGAGCCAAATTTTGGCAGTAGGGTTTATAGTGCCCGTCTCTCGTCCGAACTATTGTGTGCAAATGGGCTATGTAAGAAATATGTATGATGATCAAGAACTATGGCATCTACTAGTTCTATTGAAGTCATTCTATTTCTCCTATGAAGTTGAATTAAAAATTACAGATTTATTTTCATTTTATGTTCTATCGCGGATGTTTTCGGCTCGTATCCGAGGCATTCCGCGAACTGTAAACTCATTTTGCAGGTCCGCGATATAAGGAGTCTGTTAGAGATGCTCTAATACTCTATTCCTGTTTGTGGTTGGTTGATGTATGTGGGTGGTGTGAAGGTGTTTACATATGCTCAGGCGAGCTTAGAGGCAAGATCTTTCGTCGTTCTCAAGGCTTAATACTTGGCTAAACCTATCCCCGAGCACGCCTTTATTGACTATTTCTCTAAGTGTCGTCCTTTGTAAGTCGTCGGCGGCGCTGTTGTGATGTGGCCGCTGCAAGGGAATTGAAGGGGTTAGCGATGTTGTTGTGACATATGCTGCTGCAAGGGAAGGAGTCGTCGATCAGGGGCGCTGCTCTATTGTGGATGTTCAAGTGCTGCAATGGGGTTGCGGATATTTGAGAAGGACGGGATGACGCATGCGCTATTGAACGGTTATGAGTTTTGATCGGGGGGCTGGTGAGGCGGCTAGTCCGTAATGCCCAGCATGACCCGAATGAAAAAAGGTTAGAAAATGCCCGGATTTTGGGTGACCAAATCATGAGTATTTTGTGTGATTTTCTTTGAGAAAATTTACTAGTGGCGGAGAGTTGATCATCACATCTACACCTATATGGTTATGCAAGGGGTCATTAGTTGTATATGTGTACTTTCGTACACGGTGAAAATTATTATTGGAGGTTGGGACAAGGAGCATGGGGGCCGAACTGTTGATCAAGAGCCGCCATGAAAGATTGGGTCGTCTACGTGCACAACGTCTCGTTTGCTCGTGCGGTGACTCCGACGTGACAATCGGGATATCAATGGGAATAACTACAATTTGAGGATTACATGTATTCGTTGAGTGTTAATGTTTTGCTCTGGTGATTTATAAAATTGGTACCTTAATTTCCACTAGTATCACATAGAAACGGGAGGGTGGAAAAATATATGTTGTGGCAGTTCTTATTGCAAGCACATACAACTATATACGGAATACATGCTTACATGAGTAAGTAATATGAGCTAGCAAATTACTCCCTATGTTTATGTTGTTATATGATTGCTCTTATCCATGTAGCCCATTTATCCATTCCATGCCTACATTTGTCGTAGTCACTGCTATGTGGAAAGATGCTTTTTACTTGGCAACTGGCGATATTACTGCTTTTTTTACTGTTACTACAATCAAACAACAATCACTTCTTCACATTGAGTACTAATAGTAAATTCTTTCGAGCAACTATTTTGCTTCCAAGAGTGCTTGAATTGACAACGTAAATGCTAAAGTTCATAAGTATTATTTGCCTCCCCTTATGTCAAATATAAATTTGTGTTGTGATACTTTTTGACTAAGACTTTTGCGACCCCCAACACTTGTTGATGATAAACAACCATATTAAATAATCATTATGTGTGCAAAAGTAAATTATGCTATTCAAGGAATACAACAATGTTGTTATATTATGTACCAGAAAAAATAATGCACATGTTGAATACTTATTGATGTACCCAACTTGCAAGAGATAATTTGTCATACCCTAGAAGTTTATGTAGATATTCTAACCTAATAATATACTAGAAAGCATTGTTAAGATTTTTTTAGAGTGTATGATTTACATATCCCTACCATGATATGTATTTATATTAAAATACACACATATGCGTAGATATATGTATACACATTATATAGTCGGTGCAATTTTTAAAATTAATTCAAATAATTTTTTTCTTACATCATACAATTTATATTTGGTAGAATCAAATTTTTCATGATACAAATTACAACGGTATAATTAAGAACAATACACATATAATTTAGCAACATATTAATGTGGTTAACTCCAGTAATAAGTAATAGAAATTATACTCATTAAAACTAAAGCATGGTGCAAATAATTTAAATAAGTATAAAAATTTAGTACTGAATACAAATAGTTGTTATGTGATTCACGTCCAAAATTTATTTGGAACGACCCTATACAGAGATACTATTATGCTACTAATCAAGTTTTATTTTTACATAATAATCTTTTTCCTTATTTCTTTTATCTCTTCCGCTATAGTTGGGGCTATACGGCTTAATTACATTGGTGATAATGATATCTATGGAAGTTTATATTGTTATGTGAAAAAATTGATAATGAATTATCTCAACGATTACGACATTAGTGATAAAGTGCCAAAATTAAAAGATATTGCATACCGTAGATTTGAGCCAATAAACATGCAAGAATGAAAACATGGTATCTGAGGAAAAAGATCTTTACATGTTTTTTTGTTATTGTTAGTATGTTAGTTATATGTTATGAAGAATTTTTTTAAAGTTCTACTATTGCCTGTATCTTTTTTACGGAGTGGGAAATTTAGATCAACATGATGGATAACAGTTCCAAATTACGCTGGAGTATTTATTTTACTTACTTTTGAAAAATTTATGTAATATACAACAAAACTTTGTGCATGATACCACAAACTTGAGGAAATTGAGTTTTCAATTGAATGGCATGGGTTTCTCTTGTTCTATGACGACAAAGTGGTACACATTAGAATTTTCCTAGTACACTTTGTTGGCAGGCATTGGAAGTTTGTTGGTGTACTATGTAAGTTATATGTACGGTTGTATCCCATGATCGATGGAACTGCTTTGCTTGGTTGACATTTGTCTTTTGCTTGAAATCAAATATATGCACAACATCAAGCAAAAAATGCTTTGCATTTCGAGCCGTATGCCTAACATGCATGTAGTTGTAGTGGATATATAATGTCGCATATCATATAATCAACTATGCATTGGCTTCTCTCACCAGAACCGTAGTTAGAACGAACTACTACGAGGTACACATGGAAGTTCATATGAGCATCTATATGTATCCAACTTGTTTGGGATCTTTAGCGATTCAACATTACATGTCTGAAGTCTCGAGTTGCCACTTAATTGTTGATGAATCTACACTCTATCACCATGAATTATTTTTGTCCATGAAACATATGTAGCAGTTTCTACTTGAAGATTCTTGTGAACACTCTTTGCACAGATGTGCTAGTCACTAGCACTTATTCACAACCAGGAAGCATTGTGATGCCCCTCAATATCTACTCGTAAGACTAATACTCTATCCGTTTTGAAATGTTTGTCACCATTGACTTTTTTTAAACTTTGATTAACAATATTTAATCAATTAATTAAATTAATAAGGTGAAATGAATATCATTAGATTTGTCATCAAAGTACTTTAAGCGTGTAACTATTTGTAGGAAAGATGAATTAAATGAATAAAAAGGTCAATGGTGATAAATATTTTGGATTGGAGGGAGTGTTATTTTAGATTCATGCTTTGACACTTCAAGATGGAAAAGTATACACAATTCTATTGCTCATATTTGACTTAGAGATCTGAAGTTATTGTGGCCACTGAGTGTGTGGTGTGATAGTGTCTCCAACGCTCGTATGCGCGTAAGTCGCAGTTGCCCATCATCAAATTAGCAACTTGGTTGCTACTTCCATTACTTTCCAACTCAATGTACATCCAAAAATATATTTTGATTGACAAGTAAACCAAGAAAAATATTTTTTAATAAAGACATAAAAAATCTAGAAAATAAATGTGAATCCACTTATCTTCTATACATAAGTCATTGTAGATCCATTGGCAGTTGCCGACCCATAGAGACATGATCGTTAATATAAAAAAATCATTTACTTGATTCACTCATCATATTTTATATGTTTTTAATCGAAACACTTTAGTAGATTTGATGTTTCAGTTCAATTCCATAACTTGACTTTGCGTTGTCTTGTACACTTTTTTTGGGAGAACGTCGGCCTTTATTAATTAAGCAACCAAATTACACAAAGTCTCCCGGATACAATCCGGAGCAGAAAGGGAAACACAAGGACTCTCAGAGTTCAAACTAGACTTAGCTAAAACATGAGCTATAACATTACAGTGCCGACGAACATGCATAAAAGAGAACGAAGCCAGGGCATCACACTCCGTCTTGATCTCAGCAACGATGGTGCCCACCAAAGATCTGTCACAGACTGAAGAATTTAGACGCTGAACCAAAGAGAGGCAGTCCGAGTGAAACACCACACTAGGAAGATGCTTCTCCCGAGCCAGCCTGACAGCGCTTCGAAGAGCAAGAGCTTCAGCAACCTCCGGGGATGAGACGCCAGGTAAAGGTTCTGTAGCAGCAGCCAGAAACCGGCCAGAATGATCCAGAATCACCACACCCGCCGCAGAAAAACGACGAGCAAGATCCAGTGCAGCATCAGAAGACACCTGCACATAACCCTGCGGCGGCGGAGACCAATTGTAGCTAGAAGCTGTGGGCTCACGCCTGGTAGCAGGGGGAGGCTTGTAAAGATGCTGGAACACCATATCAACATAAGCCCGAGCACGTGCAGCCGTACGCCTTGGAGCAGGAGCCTCCCGCTCATTGCGCGCTGTGTTTTGGGCCTCCCATATATGCCACAAAGTCACTGTCAGGACAGTGATGTCCTGATCGGAACAGCTAGAAAGGAAGTTTAAAAGCCACTGTCTTGGAGATTCAAAAGAAGATCGAAACAATTTGATCCCAAAGCCCTCCTTGATCTCATCCGAGTCAGCCCGAGCATGGGGCAGAAGAGCATCGCATGCCCCACACTTTCCGACCTACCACAGAGAAAGCAATCCATTCTCGTCGGAACCTGACATCGGAGCAGCTGCTCGCCCGAGGGCAAACAATCATGTGCAAACCTCCACAGAACAGTTTTCATCTTGTTTGGAGCCTTAACATTCCAAAGTTTCTTCCAGATCTTCTCCTCCGAGGTCCAAGCAAATTGCTGGCCTCTGCCATCGCCACTTTGCCTGACCAGGAAGCGGAACGTCCTTGCCATGTTGTAGCCCGACTGGACCGTGTATGCTCCAAACCGTGTGAACGGCCAGCGAGCGAAGTCCGCTCCTCCATCCCGGCTGATAGGAATCTGAAGAATCTCATTAGCAACAACGTCACTGGAAAAAGCTCTCACCGAATCCACATCCCAACAGGCATTCTCCGCATCGATCAGGCAGTGTACCGTCGCCGTCGCTGGGATTGGAGAGAGGGGGCGGAGGAGAGCCGGAGGCGTCGAGGGGATCTAGTGATCAGAGAGGATGCGCGTGCTTCTCCCATCACCAATGCCCCATTGGACACCCGTTTTCAGCAGGTCATGGCCATGCAGAATCGCTTGCCAGGTCGCCGAAGCAGAACGAGGCGCCTCCGCGTTCCCAAAACTGCCGAACTGGAAGTATCTTCCTTTCAGAACTCGGGCACACAAAGACTCCGGATCAGTCAATAAACGCCAGCCCTGTTTCGCCAACATCGCCTAGTTGAAGAGCCCCATGTCGCGGAAGCCCATACCGCCCAAAGATTTCGGCGTCGAGAGCTAATCCCAAGAGTAGCAGTGAAGCTTTTTCTTGCCATCTTCCCGTCCCCACCACTGATCCGCCACAATCTGACGGAACCTCTCACATATGGCCACTAGCAGACGGAAGCAACTCAATATGAACGTGGGGATGGCTTGAGTCTTGGACTTGAGCAAGGTTTCTGTCCCAGCCCTAGAAGTAGGCCGGTCCGACCACCCATGGATATTTTGCCATGCTCTATCAGTGAGGAACTTGAAGGTGGAAGTGGGAGAACGTCCAACATCCGTGGGCATACCAAGATAAGAGTCTTTGAACGTCTCATTGTAAATACCCAACTGGTTCTTCACTCTGTTCTTGACAAGATCAGGACAGTGGTTGCCAAAGAACAGCGAGGACTTGTCCTTATTCATAGCTTGGCCCGAACCGGCACAGTAGGAGTTGAGGATAGCCTCCAACGCGCACACACTCTGATTGTCACTCTTAGCAAAGAAGATGCTATCGTCCGCAAAAAGGAGATGTGAGATAGATGGGCCATGACGCCCATTACGAATCCCATGTAGCTCACCACGATTCTCCTTGTCAAGTAGCAGACCAGACAAACCTTCAGTGCACAAGAGAAAAGGTATGGGCTGATCGAATCCCCTTGACGGATGCCTTGAGAGGGCACCATCGGGGTTGTGAGCTCCCCATTAACTCTGACAGCATATCTGACATTTATGACACACCTCATAACCGCAGCAATCCAAGACGGGGCAAAACCAAGTCTGCTCAAGAAACCATGGAGGTAGCTCCACTCCACCCGATCGTAGGCTTTCATCATGTCAATCTTTAGAGCAAAGAAAGGTTGCTTCACCCGTTTCCTCCGGATCGTGTGCAGACACTCATAGGCGATCAGAGTATTGTCAGTAATCAGCCTGCCAGGAACAAAAGCACTTTGACTCTCAGACACAACCACATGTAGGATGGATTTGAGGCGGTTTGCCAAGACTTTGGAAGCAATCTTATATAACACATTGCAGAGGCTGATTGGGCGGAAATACTTCAGCTGCTTTGGACGGGTAGTTTTTGGAATAAGCACAATCACCGAGTCACAAAACCCTTCCGGAATTGGCCGACCCTCCAGGAAGCCCCGAACAGCATGATAGATATCATTTCCCAAGAAATCCCAATGGGTCTGATAGAACAAGGCCGGGAAACCATCCGGTCCCGGAGCCTTAGTAGGCCCCATTTGGAAGAGAGCTGATCGTACCTCCTCCATGGAATAGGGTTTGCACAGCCCCTCATTCATCTTCGGAGTAACCTTGGGCGGGATAGCATGCAAGACCCCCTCGGCGTCCGGACAAGGATCCAAGGTGAATAAATTGTCATAGAAAGCCTGTACCATACCCTTGATCTCACCCTGAGAGGAACAAACTGACACATCATCACGAGTTAGCGAGTGAATCCGGTTGGTTCTCCTTCTGGCAGCCGCCCGAGCTTGGAAAAACCCGGTGTTCCGGTCCCCCTCTTTGAGCCAATCCACCCTGGAGCATTGTCTCTCCTGATCTCCTCCCGTTCGAAGAGCTCGCAAAGCGAGCTATCGATATGACGTTCTTCCGCTAGGGTAGGCGGAGAGGGCGGGGAGGCCCTAATTGTGGCCAAGCGACACTCCAGCTGCCCGATCTTCTTACGGACAGATCCAAAAGCCTCTTTGCTCCAGGACCACAGGGAGGTAGAGACATGCTTCAAATTAGACCAGGTAGACTGAAGAGACAGGAACCCATCTCTCCCCGTCGTCCAAGCCTGTTCCAGAGTCTCTTTATAGTCCGTGGCCCTCGACCACATCGCCTCGAACCTGAAGCCCTGCTGAACCGGAGACACACGGCGTTGTCGAGAGCCATGATCCAAGCAGAATTGTATTGGATAATGGTCAGAGGAAGTCACTATGATATTCTCAACATCACATGCAGCAAACAGATTGGAGAAATCATTATTAGCCATGGCACGATCAAGACGGCACCGCACATGACAACCAGGGTCCTGTCGATTGCACAAGGTGAATTTTGGGCCAGCAAAACCCAAGTCCAGGAGACTACAGTCCATCATACAATCACGAAACACAGTAATCTGAGACTCGGACCGGTCCCTAGGCCCGTAGTGCTCATTTTGAGCAAGAACTTCATTGAAATCACCGCAGCATAACCATGGACCCCTCCAGGCCGATTGCATACGACGGAGGAGCTCCCAAAGAAGATGTCGATCCTCCCGGCGAGGCTCACCGTAGACAAAAGTCACCCTCCACGGCATCCCATCATCAAGCTTAACGTGAGCATCAATACATCGCTTGTTGGCAGCCTTGATAGAAACATCCGCATTAGAGGTCCAAAAGAGAGCCAGACCCCCGCTGAGACCATCACTGCTGACAGCAAAACATCCAGAGAAGCCCAAAGACCACATAAACTTCTTCACTCTTGAATCCCTCATCTTAGTTTATGACATAAAGAGGAGGGAGGGTCGGTAAAGCTTCACAAGCCAGCGAAGCTCGCCAACTGTCGCGTCCGACCCCAGGCCACGACAGTTCCAGCAGATGAGACTCATTGCGTCTGGCGGGGCTGCGCCGCAGCCGTCGCCGGATCCGCCGATCGATGGTTTGAGAGCCTTTGTTTCTTGTTGGACTCTGAGTCCGGGTCATGCCCCCCATCCACACATGTTGGCTCAGAGTCAGCAACCAAAACTAGAGCGAGGGCATTGTCATCTGGTTTCCCTGAGACCGCAGAAGAACCTGACAAGATTGATTTAGCGGACTTCCTTTTGTGACTCAATGAGCCGGTCCTCTCCTGACCATCCGGGAAAAGCTCTTTGCCAGTCGCTGTTGACCTCCCCTGCCTCTCCCACGGGAAGGAGCCCTGCCACGGCCTCTACCACCTCCCCTCTTGGGAGGAGATGAAACTTCGCCCTCTAGATCAGACATGCCAGCCTTGCCCCGGGGTTTAGGACGGCTTGCAGCAGATGAGCCATCACCACCCAACGAGGATGACGTATGACCGGATCTTGATCCCCCAGATTTCTTGTAACCATCATCAGGAACACACAACTTCTTAGCAGCATAAGGAAGATCACCCATCTCATCCCTATCACCCGGGTTTGGGCACAGAACAGATGAATGCCCAAGACGTCCACAAGAAAAACAGTGGAATGGCAGACGCTCATACATCACGGAGAAGGTATTAGTAGACTGGAGCTTGGAAGAAGTCACGGTCACATAGCGCACGATTGGCTCCTTGACAGCGATTTCCACACGAACACGCATGAAACCTCCCCAGCAGCGTCCATCGGCATCAGCCTCAACCTTAAGAATACTACCAAGTGGCGCAGCAAACATCATCCCGAGCTTAGCCTTCATCAGTCTCGGCGGCAGATTCATAATGCGTGCCCAAACGGCCAAATGATCAAACTGAACTTGGAGAGGTTGAGTATTCAGATCAAAAACTTTTAGGAGAACAACATGTTTTCCCACCATCCATGGCGAGCCCTCGATCACCCTAGCCCTGTCCGCTTGGGTACCAAACTCGGCCACGAACACATTGTCCCCAGTCGGATGGAACAGCAACCCTTTGGGATTGCCCCATGCCGGCCGCATTGCCGACGAGATTGTCTGAAGATGAAGAGGGTTGGGGGAAAGCACCTTCCCCACCAGGGCGCAATCCGGAGCCACCAGATCGGCTTCCTCTTCGTCATCCAGCACCACCGGGTTCGCCTCAATAGCCATCAAGCGAAGTCTGTCCATCATCTCCTCGACACGATGCGCCGAAGAAGAACTGTCGTCCTGCACAGATGGATCAGGAATCGCCGTCCCCACCCGTCCATTTGAAAGCGCTCGGGACGGAGGGGCAACGCCTCCACCCGCCGTAGCCAGCACGCCCCCAAGGGCACCTTGATCCCCCACACCACGGGCCTCCGCCATGCCGGCGCCCGGAGAACTCAGGCCAGTCGCCGCCAAGGGTGGGTAGCAATACCAGGAACGTCCCGTAATCACCCCAAATGGCAACAGGATAGAGAAACCCCTAGCGCCCCAAAGTGGCCGGAGATCCGAAGGAAGGGGAGAGAAAATGGAATCAGCGAGCCGGCCGCTAATCCAGACGAAGATCAAACCCTAGGAAACCGCCTGTCGCCATAGCGTCGCAGGAGCCTAGGAGAGAGCCAGCACGAACCATTGTACGCTTGAGATTTCAGGAACATAGTAAGATGCCCTTGCCTTCTATGTAATCTCACTGAACTATATATGCAAACCCCATGCTGCATGTAGACGTGTCAGGCCATGTCCAATGTAACTACACGTGATACCTGATGGAAATATGAGCAAATTACTACGAGATTTAATCTGAATAAATAGGAAATAGATCATGACTACATTAGCAGAGATTAAACTAATCATGCGAACTAGCATAGCAGATGAACAGATCACATCTAGGGCACATACTAGAAACATGAATTCTACCACGATCTCGAACAGGAAGGATAGAATCACATATGGTGTAGCGGGAGCAGCACCGCCGGTGTTGACGTTGTCGCCCATGTCGTCGAGGATGAGGTTGCCAAGGTCGGGGAAGAAGTCGTCGTTCACGAAGTCGTCGCTGCCAGCAGTCGCGCGAGTGCGCTCCCCAAAAACCTGATCGCCCCTCTCCCGTACAGGATCACGAGAGGCGGGGTTCCGGAGGCCTGCTGTCCCTTCTCCCGGTGCACGCTGAAAGGATGGATGGAGAAGACTTGCTTGGCGGCGCAATGATCTGGAACGGTGGTGAGAAACCATACGAAGCGGCGGCGGTTAGGGTAGACGTCTGCCTGACTATATAGTGCGGGCCGGGTAGGTTGTGGGAGTAAACCCCACGTCCGAGTTGTCACGATCCAAAAGAATCGGAAACGGTTTGGTAATTAACGTGTCCGTTAATTATTAATTAATGACTCATTAATTTTTCCCGAGCAGCAAAAATATAGACAACGTGCATAGCTCTGTCCTCGGTTCGGCTCAATCCCGCAACCCGCGTCGTGACGAGGCGTGGCGTGGCGAGGCGAGCGAGGAGGAGGAGCACGCGTGTAGGCCTCCTCTTATCATGCTCATACAAGTGGTAGAAGAGCTCACCTTATAAAGAGGTGCAACTCTCTCTCAACTTCCGGGGTGGGACTAAACTTTAGCCTCACTCACTCCACTCACATGTGTGCATGAATGGGCCAAGAGAATTTCAGAATTTTAGTTGGGCTTTGGGCCAAAGGCCTACTAGCGAAATTCCAACAATCCCCCACAAAGTCTCATTGGCACATCTCACCATTTAGTTCCAAAACATTGTTTATATACCGGTGCTTAGTGGAGACTGTGAAGTTGAACTTCCACTTAGAGATTTATGCTACACTAGATCACAACTTGAATAGTGGACTATGCCTTGAACTACAAGTTTTCTGCGAGACTAGTTTCACACAAATTCTTGATCGATACTGGGCTGCCGCAAGGCTTCCCCGCGGGTGGAGCGTATACGTCATACTCCAGGGCCTTTTCATGAATTTATTAGAGAACACCCAATTCTCACAGACTGCGACGTTAACAGTCAAATTCATATAGGTGTGTTCCTCAGAAGATGTTCTGCAGGACAACATCTCTGCTTACCCGAATAAGCCACTTGGAACACATTAAGATAAGTATCAACCTGCCATGCAGATCAGGAGAGTATTGCATCTTCTTGGAGTGGGATAGGTAATATAGGGATACTCTCCTCCCAGCTGACCAACAGCTTGTCTCCCACTTCTACTTCACGGGATCTCCAATCACATAGAGTGGGTTACCACTATGGAAAACTCATGCGGTGGGTCTCAGACCCATCTCCATCGATGCATTAACTATCACATTACGTGATAGACCCTTTGTGAAGGGATCTGCCAATTTTTTGACGTTTGGATATAATCCAACGTAATAACTCCGCAGTTCCTCAATTTTCTGATAGATTTCAGTCTCCTCTTCACATGCCTTGAGGACTTCATATTGTCCTTTGAACTATTTATTTTGATGATCACCGTTTGATTATCACAGTTCATCGGGATATGGGGTATTGGTTTTTCAACCATAGGTAAGTCCATCAAGAGTTCACGAAGCCACTCTGCTTCAACAGTGGCAGTGTCTAATGCTGTGAGTTCTGCTTCCATAGTTGACCTCATTAAGATGGTCTGCTTGCAAGACTTCCAGGAAACAGCGCCACCACCAAGTGTGAAAACATAACCACTTGTGGCCTTAATCTCATCAGCATCAGATATCCAGTTTGAGTCACTATAACCCTCCAGTACCCTTGGATACCCGGTGTAGTGAATCCCATAGCTCGTGGTGCCTTTCAAATAGTGCATAACTCTCTCAAGCGCATGCCAATGATCATCTCCCGGTTTTGACACAAACCGACCCAGCTTGCTCACAGCAAAAGAGATGTCAGACCTCGTGGCACTCGCCAAATACATAAGCGAGCCAATAATCTGAGAATACCTCAGTTGATCTCTAGCAATCCGTCGGTTCTTTCGAAGCAACACACTAGCATCATATGGAGTTGGAGAAGGCGTGCAGTCGCTATACCCAAAACGACTCAAGACCTTTTCCACATAGTGAGACTGAAGCAGTGTGATCCCACCATTCTCATCTCTCAACAGCTTGATGTTTAAGATAACATCAGCTACTCCTAGATCCTTCATCTCAAAATAGCGAGATAAGAAATCCTTAACCTCCTTGATTAAATCAAGTTTGGTTCCAAAGATCAGTATGTCGTCGACATACAGACAAAGAATAACTCCTTCGCCCCCACCATAGCGATAGTACACGCACTTGTCACCATCATTTACTACAAAGCCGGCAGCAGTTAATGTTCTTTCGAACTTCTCATGCCACTCCTTAGGAGCTTGTTTAAGGCCATATAAAGACTTTAATAACTTGCACACCTTTCCTTCCTGACAAGGTACTACAAAACCATCTGGCTGATCCATGTAAATTTCCTCCTTCAACTCTCCATTGAGGAAAGTTGTCTTAACGTCCATTTGATGAACGAGAAGACCATGTGAGGCAGCCAGTGATAGTAGCACCCGAATAGTGGTCAGTCTAGCCACGGGTGAGTAAGTGTCAAAGAAGTCTTCACCTTCTTTCTGGGTATAACCCTTGGCCACAAGTCATGCCTTGTATTTTTCAATCGTACCATCAGGTCTAAGCTTCTTCTTGAACACCCACTTACATCCTACAGGTTTGCACCCATAAGGATGGTCAGTGATCTCCCAGGTACCATTAGCTAAGATGGAATCCATCTCGCTACGTACATCTTCCTTCCAGTAGTCCGCATCAGGAGATGCATAGACTTCTGAAATAGTCCTGGGTGTGTCATCCACGAGGTACACAATGAAATCATCACCAAAGGACTTTGCAGTCCTCTGTCTCTTACTCCTCATAGGAGTTCCATTGTCACCCTCAACAGGATTCTCAACGTGTTCCATCGCAATGGTGGGTTCAGGAATTATAGTGAATTCCTCACTAGATGGAGTAGGTATCTCCTGATTTGATGAACTCGACATATCCTTCATAGGAAATATGTCCTCAAAGAAAGTTGCATCATTCGACTCCATAATCGTACCAACATGCATGTCGGATACCTCAGATTTTATTATCAAAAATCTATAGCCAATGCTATGAAAAGCATAGCCCAGAAGAACACAATCCACGGTTTTTGGTCCAAGCTTGCGCTTCTTGGAAATTGGTATATTGACTTTCACCAAACAACCCCAAGTACGTAGGTAAGAGAGTTTCGATCTTTTCCGTTCCCATTCCTCAAACGGAGTCATGGTCTTATGCTTTGTGGGAACTCGGTTTAGGACATGACACGCAGTCATTAGCGCCTCCCCCCACCATTCCTTGGAAAGACCCTATGTGTCTAACATGGTGTTAACCATATCAGTTAGAGTTCGGTTCTTTCTTTCGGCTACCCCATTTGACTGAGGTGAGTAGGGAGGCGTCCTCTCATGGATTATACCATGTTCCGCACAAAACATATCAAATTCATTGGAAAAATACTCTCCACCACGATCGGACCTAAGCCATTTAATTTTTCAATCAAGTTGGTTCTCTGCCTCAGCTTTATAGTTTTTGAAGAAAGTTAAAGCCTCATCTTTTGATTTCAGGAGATACACATAACAATATCTAGTGGAGTCATCAATCAACGTCATGAAGTATCTCTCTCCACCTTTTGTCAACACACCATTCATCTCACAAAGATCAGAGTGTATAAGCTCTAGTGGCGCCAAGTCTCTTGCCTCTGCAGTCTTATGGGACTTGCGAGGTTGCTTAGCTTGCACACATACTTGGCACTTAGAGCCTTTGATAGTAGAGATTTTCGGAATTAAATTCATATTGGCTAGCCGCGTCATGCAACCAAAGTTAATGTGACAAAGTCGTGAATGCCAAATATCAGACTCATTGTTGTGGCAAACATTATTAATAACTTTAGTGCAAATATCTAACAAAGACAGGCGGAACAAGCCTCCGCTCTCATAGCCTTTTCCAACAAATTGTCCATACTTAGAAATTACAACTTTATTGGATTCGAAAACCAACTTAAAACCATCTCGACATAAACGGGAACCGCTAACGAGATTTTTATTTATGGACGGCACATGATGAACGTTCTTCAGACGCACAGTCTTCCCCGAAGTAAACTTCAGATCGACCGTACCAACACCTTGAACGATGGCATGTGACCCGTTCCCCATCAGCACGGGTGAAGTCCCTGTTGCCTGGTAAGAAGAAAACATGGAGGCATCAGTACAAACATGTACATTGGCACCGGTGTCAATTAACCAATCAGGGGATTGAAATACTGAAAGGATGGCAGGAAAAATACCATACCCTGATTCCTTCATATCAATATCACTGATGACAACATTAGCGGACTTGCCGCTCTTCTCATGTTCGCGCTCCTCAAAGCGGTTAGGACACTTCGGAGCCCAGTGATTAGGATCACCGCAGACATGGCAAAGTCCCTTCCCCTTCTTATGAGAATTCTTCTTGAAGTTGGTAGAATGTGATGGCTTGTTCTTTGTATCAAACTTGCCTTTGCCCTGAGTTTTGTTCTTATTGTTTTTGAACTTGTTGGGCTGGGAGTTCTTCTTCTGTACCATGTGGGCACTAGAACCTCCCTCAGCAACTCGAGCACGTGTGTCCTTTACTCTCGCCTTCTCTTCAACATCAAGAGTACCAATGAGATCCGCAACGGAAAACTCCTATCTCTTGTGTTTCAGGGAAGTAGCAAAATTGTTCCACGAAGGTGGAAGCTTGGCAATGATGCCTCCGGCAACAAACTTGTCTGGTAACACACACTTGAAGTACTCAAGTTCTTTTGTGAGCGACTGTATCTCATGAGCCTGCTGTACAACAGGGCGCTCATCAGTTATCTTGTAGTCATAGAATTGCTCCATGACGTACAACTCGCTGCCGGCGTCTGAGGCACCAAACTTGGCCTCGAGCGCAGCCCACATGTCCTTGTCGTTCTCAAACGACATATATGAATCCACAATGGAGTCATCAAGAACACTTAGAAGAGCGCCTTTAAAGAGGGTATCGATCTTCTCGAAAGCTTCCAGCTGTGCTAGATTAAGATCACCCTCAGGCTTGCCCTTGGTGGCGTCATAGCAGCCCATGGTCTGAAACCAGTAGACTGCTCTCGTGCGCCACCTCTTATATTGCGCCCCCTTAAAGGCAGGCGGCTTCAGATGCGCAGCAAAACCACTCGGAGTAAATTGCCTATAATCAGGTTTTTGGATTGATGGAAATATGAGCAAATTACTACGAGATTTAATCCGAATAAATAGGAAATAGATCATGACTACAGTAGCAGAGATTAAACTAATCATGCGAACTAGCATAGCAGATGAACAGATCACATCTAGGGCACACACTAGAAACATGAATTCTATCACGATCTCGAACAGGAAGGATAGAATCACATACGGTGCAGCGGGAGCAGCACCGCCGGCGTTGACGTTGTCACCCATGTCATCGAGGATGAGGTTGCCGAGGTCGGGGAAGAAGTCGTCGTTCGCGAAGTCGTCGCTGCCAGCAGTCGCGTGAGTGTGCTCCCCAAAAACCTGATCACCCCTCTCCCGTACAGGATCACGAGAGGCGGGGTTCCGGAGGCCTGCTGTCCCTTCTCCCGGTGCACGCCGAAAGGAGGGATGGAGAAGACTTGTAGCTCTATCCTCGGCTCGGCTCAATCCCACAACCCGCGTCGTGACGAGGCAAGGCGTGGCGAGGCGAGCGAGGAGGAGGAGCGCACGTGCAGGTCTCCTCTTCTCATGCCCATACAAGTGGTAGAAGAGACAGGACACCTGTGCAGCATGTTCGACTACACAGGGCCTCCAATTTGTTTACTGCTACTACTATTAATGATTAAGCAATGCATTTGACTGGTTGGAACCTGCACCGTAGTTACTCCATCTCATGCACGCCTCTCCAACTTCATATTCTCCCTTTCTTTCTCTTTGCTCTCTTTATAACTTCCAACGAGCCGTGTAAATCCATACCTCCGTCGCAGCTTTCTTGGATTAATTCCTTCGCAGCTTATCCGTTGGAATGTATAGGCACGCTACACCCTCGGTCCACCTAATTATTCGGTGGTTTCTTCTCAATTTCGCATGTCTTCTCTGCTTCTTTAGATTCCATTGTTGCTTGCTTCCTTCGCGGTGAGCCTGTGACCTGGATGCACCAATTGGAGTCGGAGTCCAGACAGAGGTGCCTGCCTGATGAGATCTTGAACCAGACTATCAGACTCGTTGCCGCCGGCCGCACATGGTCTTCTTCCCAAATAAATCAAAGTTCATTTCATCTGTTTTTGTTTCTATGTTCATTGTTTCTGACATAGTTCTCATGCCGAATGGTCTTTTGTTTATATGTTCTATTTTTAATACATCATAAGTTTATAGCGAACTAAGAACCGAATCTCAAAAAGATGCCATTTTATGATAAGTGTTTTTAGCAAGAGTCAAATGACATTTTGAATAACATTGCGTACAAAGAATATCAAAAGAATGCTAGAAGGATGACAAGGTTTTTTTTTTGCGAGAAGAAAGATGTCATGTTTTATGATAAATAATCTAGTATTTCCGGGTTCTGAGAATAGCTTTCTTATAAGATGTACTTCGACTACGCAGCAACAAGATCCATACATGAAGTTTGCTTTGATACATCCCCTATTATACTAATTTTGTTTTGAGAATCATATTTTTATATGAATCACTTTCTGCCAAAATCGTGTTTTCCTAATTGCCAACGATTTTATCAAGGGCCTAATTTTTGATTTGGCACAGGGCCCCCATTTTCGCGGGTACGGCCCTGACTCACTCCACTCACATATGTGTATGAATGAGCCAAGAGAATTTCAGAATTTTAGTTGGGCTTTGAGCCAAAAGCCTACTAGCAAAATTCCAACAATACCAATTTCTATTACATCTCCCAAAGTGAGCTAGGCTCGCTTTCTCACCGAAAATTACATGTTGTAAACCGGCAAGTGAAACGGTCAAAACAGCACGAGCACACTAGAAAATACATACATACTTTAAGACTATCATGTTTATACATTTTCATGGCTCTTTTCAGACAGAAAGAGAGAAATCGAACAAGGACGTATGGAGACGGAGGAAGCAATGTGAAGGAAACGATAGGATCATCTGACGCGTCAAACCGGTACCAGTTGGAGTAACAAATTACTGAAGTCTATCCAGTGGAGCCAAACCATGCTAGATACTGCGGTAAATTATTAAGACTGGAACCAACCAATGTCGGGCCATGTGTAGAAAGGAACAATTAACCGTAGTCAAATCCGCGGGGAATGTTCTCGCAGGCTGCTGGTTGATGAAGCAACCAAACCAATTGGAGTTGAATAATGGCCCCAATTTCATGAAGTACACGTGCTCAACATTTTAACAACCACGGAGCTAGCTTTTGTACGTACGCGTATTCTTTCTTTGTACTCGTTATAGTTTATGGTTTATACGTGCTCATCATCTCAACAAAGCTTAAAGCAGCTGTCGCTGTACACGCCTAGCTAGTGTACTACATATACGCCACACTAAGTGTGCTTCTGACTCCTCACTTCATTCCTCAGTCTTCACCATCTACTCATCGATCACCACCAGTGTATCTCCATCTCGCTGGAAAGCCTCCATACCTGTAAAAGATTCATTAGAATGGCGGCGGAGTCTGCCTGGTGCTGGCCGTGGCTCGGCTCCGGCGCGGCGTGTTTCCTCTTCTTCAACGTCGTCGTCGGCGCCGTGGCCGTCTTGTCCTGGGCGCAGGGCGGCGACGCGCAGGTGGCTAGGCGGAGGAGGCTCACCCGGAGCGCGTCGTCCATGGTCATGGAGCGCCTCCGCTCCATGTCCGTCTTCGCCGCCTTCCACTCCGTGCCCGAGCACGACTACGACAGCGGCCTCACGCCGCCGGCGTCGCCGTCGCAGCTCCACCACGTGCAAGAGTACTACACGTCGTCGCAAGAAGAGGGAGGAGAGGAGATCAGGCACGCGGTGAGGCCAGAGCCGACCCTGCCGGCCGGAGAAAGCATGACGGCAACGGTGGCTCCGTCGACACAGAGTGCTCCTGGTGCAGCAGCCGAAGCGGGACTGCGTTCAGCGGCTTCGATGTCAGGGAGCGACAAGGCAGGAGCAGAGACGCGGACGGAGACGTCTAGATGCTTGGGAGACGCGTGCACAGCAGTAGCGTTCCGGCAGCGAGACGCGCCGGCGCCGGAGCCAACGCCAGCCACGGCGGCCGCCAAGGGTGCTACGACGGAGAAGCTGAGGAAGCGGGAGCCGGCGAAGGTGGCGGAGATCGTCGAGCGGCGCGCGTACGCGGAGGTAGAAGAGAAGGCGGAGGTGAACGCGCGGGCCGAGCGGTTCATCCGGCAGTTCCGGGAGGAGCTCAAGCTGGAGCGCATCAAATCCATGCTCAACCAGAGCGCCGCCGCCGCCGCATCGGCACGGTAGCTATTGCCGTTCATGGTTCGCCGGCGCATCGCGACTGCTCTAGTGCCTTTTCTAGTTTTGTTAGCGTGGTCTACTAGAAAATGTTGGTTTCTTTGTTTCGATCTATATGTATGCTTCCCTAGGCGAGTTGAAAACACAACCTTTTTCTTTCTCTCTCTCTCTCTCTTTAACCTTTCTTTCTCTCGCTCTGGTCCCTGTGAGTTCTTTTTCCGAACTCAATATGAGTTCTTTTTCCGAACTCAAAGGCAAAAGCATCGTCCCATGATATAATAGCGTTTTTGACACTATATTCTTATATTATTGGGTGGAAGGAGTAGTATATAAGACAATTGTCGACTAGGTTAACTACGGAAAAACATTGCGAACACGCTGGCCGTCACGATGGCAGGCACCACCATTACGAACTGGCTAAGAATAAAGATCTCACACACACCACCGAGAAGAAACACCACCGTCGAGGATGGTTATCACTCGTATGTAACTCTAAATTTATCTTCAGTTAATGATCATGGATGAAATCCTCACCGTGTACGCCACACATGGATCCATGCCAAACGATCGACCACACACGTCAACAACAACACAACTCTAAGGGCCAATTCTTTTGGGCTTATGAGTAGTTATGGAAATAAGCTAGCTGCTCCCTTCTCAACTTATTCTAGAAGCACAAACTAAAATTTTATTCTAAAAAACTACTACTTAACTCTTAATGGCCTCTAGAATAAACAAGGAAGGGGACAACTTATTTCCACAACCAGCCCATAGGCCTCAAAAGAACTAGCCCTAAGTTCGAATGCCAAGCCATGAGAGATAAATATGCAAATTTGGCATCGCAAAGGGCTGCCGAGCTAGACCACCCCTCACTTTTCAGCATCACCATCCGAACCATGCCATCGTAGCTCCGACTCCTCGGCAAACATACCACCACGATCCTGGCAAAAGTCGAAGAGAGTACGACAACCTTGTTGTGACCCTGAACTCACTCATTACCATCATCATTGCCACACAAACCGCCACTAATAGGCAACAACTGCCATGAACCACAGATCCCTTAGGCGAGAACCATCTCCAAGACGATGCTGCCAATAGGGAACATGCGACCAAGCATAGCTTATAGCACTGCCTTTGTCCGATCCGAAAAGACCCGAATATAGGGTTTGGCATGTGGTATTTCAGGTAGGGAGGAGAGAATGACAACCCCGACGCATCCAATCACAGTATTTTTTAACACAATCATCCAAGTTTTTATTGATAGTCACCTTAGGAATACATATAGGATGATAGGGTTGGCCTAACCAAATATGGGTTCCCCGAGCCAGCGATAAAGCATGCCTAGCTGAATTGTGAGCTTTATAATTCGTCAACAAACTCACATGCCCAAACCCATGATAAGTCAGCCCATGTGATACAACACCTCCATCTCCCACCCCACTAGATATGGCAACCCCCACACAACTAAGACGCTAGAGAGAAAATCATACCTATCAGGCATCAACCACGAACCCAATAAATGACCCGTCTTCCAGATATCCTCGATACAGACCAAGAGGTCGTTGGCAGAGGGGAGCTGCTGAAAGACAGCACCCGGCTGAGGGGAGACGCTGGAAGGCAGCACTGGAAAGGCTCGGCTCCCCTGGTCGCGGCTAGGGTTTCTAGTCGCCCGTCTCCAGAGGGAAAACGATTCACGTACACTGACGGAATAATTCATGGAATGCACAGTTGCATCCTTACTCTAACTGAAGGCGCTTCAACTTATAGGAGCTAACCCGACCTCAGCTCAGCTCACTCAAACTCGACTCTGTTTGCGTTCGAAGGTGAAGTTGGTATAAATTCCATACTGATCTCATTAAAGTTACAGTTCGGCAGATTTTAAGCAATTCCGCTCTTCCTTTACACGAACACACTAAACTTCGCACCAAGTTTTCTTTCTCTACATGTACAGAGTCCAGGTGCCCGAAGGCACACCTGGACTATCCTGTAATGGAGCATGCTGACATATCTCGCCCCCTCGAACAACAGGGGCTCGTCACCCGGGCCAAGCGAGATCTTCAGATTTTCAGCAGTTCTGGCGCTCTTTCTTGCCCGTCAAACACAAAGGTTTTATTCATCTACATGTACGAGTCCAGGTACCCGTTGGCGTGTACCATCCTATAATTCAGCAGGCTGGCGTAGACGCGGTCGCACACCCCCACGAACAGGGACTCGTCGTCCGGGCTGAGCGAGATCCCGGAGATCTCGCCGAAGAAGTCAATCTCCTGCCGCTTCCGGTAGCACTCGGCGGCGCTGTAGACGTGCACAAAGTCGGCGGGCTCGGAGAAGAGAAGGAACCGCCCGTCCGAGGAGTAGCGGATGCACCGGATTGCGCCGATGTTGCCCCTCAGGACCGCGAGGGAGGTCGACGGGTTCCGGATGTCCCAGACCCGGCAGGTCTTGTCCTGGTTCCCGGTTGCAAAGGTGACACCGTCCGGGTGCCATGCTGAGGCAAATGAGTAGTCCAGATGGCCAACTAGGGTAGAAGTTACCTGCACACAGGAAAGAAAAATTGAATACTGATCTGTCCAGATAACACAACACAGTCACGATAATGCCTTCAAAACAGTTTTCTTCCTTCACAAAAGAGGCATGGCCTCTGCCTGTTTTATTGATAAAGATGAAACATCAAGGGCAGAGCCCTGTGCAATAATAAAAACAATCAGAAGGTGAAACGCAAAAGAAAAACTAGGACATCATTTGCAATTAGTCTTGTTTGCCACAAACTTCCAACTCCCTGGTTCCACTTTGATCTTTCCAAAGAGGATCACCAGCATAGTTGATTTATGATTGAAAACACCGGCGTTTCAAACTAGGCATTGCACCAGGATATAGTATGTCCCATGATATGCGATTTTCACAAAAATAAACAGCTGGCAAAATCTTCCTATGCATGGAAACAAGGAAGACTGATGCATGTACATCATTCTCCACAGTAGGAATGGAAGTCCAAGAAAAAAGAATACACCAAGAAACCCTTTCAATGCAGTCATAAATATAATTAAGGTGATTACATCTCACTTTATTAGTAATGCAAGGAGCCAATAATAAAATTAAACCAACATAATAAAATCTGAGATACCTACAAAAGACAATGGCTGATAACAAGCATATACAACTAGCCAAATACCTTGCCATTTCGTGAATCAACAAGAAGAGCGTCCCGGTCATCTCCAACTACTGCCAAAAGTTTCTTGTCCGGGCTCACAGATGTGTGCTGTCATTGGGGAAACGACAGGTAAGGGGAACGGTTAAGAAAGGTACAATAACCTGAAATCTTTATGTGATCTTGAAGAGATAGAACTTACATTCACTGGCCAGTTAAAACGGAAGTGATTCAAGAGCTGAAATCTTTCCATGTCGAATTCACGAACACCAGAATCATTATTCGATACCGTAATGCGCAAGCTTCCACTGCATGAGTATTTTGCAAACCTTCAGATTTCTATAACAATATCTACAACTTCAGATGCGAGGCCTGCAAGTGAATTTTTTACCTTGTAGATCTGTGTATATCCATAGCATTTGTGATAGCATTGTCACTCAAAGTAGTCCTTGTGCAGAACTTAACATCACGTTCTCCTAGACTCTGAATAAATACAAAGAAATGCAGAGCATGTAAGCCTGCTATTCATGATTTACCATTTATATAAATCAGGTATTCGATTAAAGAGAAACTAAGGCCAATCTGCTGCCTATATAAGTATATACTACTCCCTTATGCAGTGTCTCTTTTGTTTCTCATTCCTACTCTGCTGCCTATATACTAAGGGAGTATATGTCAGCCTAACAACAGAAGGGAGATATGACCAATTTAGAATGCAGAGTGGAAAGACGTAAAAATAGTAAAACCACAGGAATTGGATATCATGTCTCCTGGATTTTTTACGGGAGTTAAAATATCTGTCTGGAAGGTCCACCTGAACTTTACAAGCAAATACTTCTTGACTAGAGAAAGAAGAGGTTGAACTTCTTACTGAAAACATGAGGTTGACTAGATGTTTCAAACTCTCCAAAGGTGAAGGAAGAGTTCATATAGGATTTTTTCAAAGCTAATCCAACAATCACAAAAAGAACTTCATAGGGAAATTTTCTAGAGGATTATATTCCTATAAAATATAACAAAAACCTTTATTTCAAACAGGCATAAGGATGATTTCTGACCATTTTGTAACTTCCGATATAAAATACTTAGCACAAATAGAAGAAAATTGGAAGAAAACAAAATGCAGCAGATATAGAATTCAAGTGGAGGTTACAGTAATAGTAACACTGCCTAACACCTTACCTTGCAAACTAGTTCTCCTTGAAAACCACCAGCGACCAACAAACCCTCATTTACTGCAAGTGTGCTAACTTGAACGCCAGTAAACCCTTCTAGTGCACAGCCAGGGTGTTTCTGTGTAACCAACAAATTAATATAGGTTACTTGCATAATCGGTATAAATCAACAAACAGAACGTCAAACTTGGGAGAAAAAATAAGAGTAACTGATCAGAAGGAAGCACCAGGAACTTTAAAAGAGGAAAACCTTTGCTGGAGCAACATGCCCTGAGAAATCAAGAACATCTGTCATTTTGTGAGACAATGACGACCAGTGGCCTACTGTGGAATTCGACATGAAATAAACATCATGCTTTGAAGTTGCCCATAACAAATTCCGAAGCTACAAGGAAAAAAAGGGTTGATCAGTGTGAGCAGCATTAAGAATCATATGACTAGATGCATCTAATTGGCCTGATCTTCAGTAGAGAATGAGGCAGATATAATACAATGCAGACAAACACATTGAGTTTACATCATTTTTTACTGTAACTGGCAGGAGTTCTGCTGCTGCATTATAGATTATAAGTGGATAGTGTATGTACAGGTGCAAGAGCACAAGAGTCGGAGAGACCAATTGCTAAACAAGTGTGCTGCATGTACAAGGGATAAACACTGTTTGTGCAAGGGGCCAGTTACAGACTGGAGGCTTTCCTCCATGAGGCAACCAACCTGGTGTGGAGATTAAGGGTTTGGTTGGAGAACATAATTTTATTGCCCTCATTCAGATATGCCAAGCAGCAAAAGACGTCGTCACCGCAGCCTTCTTAGGACCAGAAGCTAAAGCGCTTCACCAAGATGACATCAAGCGCTGAAGATAAGAAAGCCTAGGCCTCAGGTTCGGGTGCTTGCGACAGGTCAGGTGGCAGACTTTCCTAAAGAAAGGGCACAGACAGAATAGGTGCACCGCAGGTTCAAGAATTTGGTCGTGCAGGGCACACCAATCACCATGTGACCAACCCCGGGCTTGCAGGTGATCCACCATTAGTAACCGATCGGTGCAGATGCCAGATAGCCAAAAAAAATCACCTTGGGCTCCAACTTGAGTTGCCAGATTCTGGAGAGTTCAGGCCTTGGAATCATGCCGTACAATTGATAAAGAAAGCTGAGGAGGCGGTGTTGGTATTATCTTCAATCCATTTCCAGAGAATTGAATCCGGCTGTGGGCAAAGATTGATACTCCCTCCGTTCCTCCGTTCCTAAATATAAGTCTTTTTAGAGATTTCTATATGGACTACATACGGATTGCAGCTGATGCAATTATTGGGCAAAGGAGTGAAGGCCTTGTTCAGAGTTCGATCTTTGAAGTCCCTTCATCCAGCGTCCCTCATAGAGCCCCTCTGCAACAGCCCTCTGCAACAGTAAGTTTTTTCCTCCGGGCCAGTATGAACAGGCCAGGGGCCAAGGTTTGGGAGACACACCGTTAAGCCAACTATCAGTCCAGAATTTAGCGGTCTTTCCAGATTTTTGATAACCTCCGAATTGCTTAGGCAAGAGCAAATTGAGCTCCCTTGCCTCCTCATCGCCAGACCAGAGGAACCTGCGTCCGATTTTGTCAAAACGCTTGAAACCCCGCTTGCTTGGCTGGAAAATGGTCATAAAGTAGGTGGTGATGGAGGTGAAAACAGAGTTTATCAAAGCCAGACAACCTGCCTTAGTCGTAAGCTTTCCTTTCCATCACGCAAGCTTAGCAGCCAATGTAGAGGACAGGTTGGATCTGAAATTTACTGGGTTACCTAGTACTAGGCAGCCCAAGATAGGAACAGGGCAGGGAGCCCAGATCACGCAAGAAGGATGCCAAAGTGTCATTGATATCCAGGTTGGGGCAGTGGATATGGAAGGAAGTTGATTCTGAGAAACTTGTCCGCAGGCCGGAAACATCACCAAAAGCAGCAAGAACAGAGTGCAGGGCATCCACCTCGCTTCTCACAGGGTTGATGAACAAGGCGACATCATCAGCACAGATACTAACACGGAACCTTGCATGGCGGCTGGACAGCTGACTCAGAATTCCATCGTTCGTCACCCTTTTGAGGATCTTCAACGGCTCGATGGCAATATCAAGAATAGGAGAGGCGACAAAGGGTCACCCTGGCGGAGGTAGTCAATGCAGGAAAGGAATGCCAGGTACACCATTGAGGACACAGGAAGAGGTGGAAGCCAAAGATACAGCAATAAGATCTCTCCACTTCTGCCCGAATCCAAACTGCGCCTTGAAACCGACAGAATCAAAGGCTTAAAAAAAATACGCCGTCTAGCCCATTACCAGGACTCGCTAGAAAAACACCTAAATCAGACCAAATCAAAGGCTTTTGCAATATCCAGCTTGAGGAGGAAGAGGGCAGGCTTTGATTCGGTCTGATTTAGGTGTGAATCAGGTTCTGTACATGTAGGAAATTGCCCTGGATGCATCTCTTAAGGAAAGCACTTTGACATGGAGAGATAAGATCATTCAGCTCAGGGGCAAGGCGTAGGGCAAGCAATTTTCTGAGAACCTTCATCACGCTTTGCAATAAACTGATCTGTTTATAATCAGCAGGTCAGCAATTTCTTCAGCATAAGCACAACGTGAGCAGTGTTCAGCAAATTCCAATGTTGGACATTAACTGCAAACGGCTGGTTAAGAGCACTGAGGAGGTCGAACTTGATAATGCTCCAGCACTTTTTGAAGAATAAACCTATAAAACCAACAGGGGCAGGGATTTTTTCAGAAGGGATATCCTTAATGGCCACCTTGAGCTCATCCATGGTGAAAGGAGGGTCTCACTGACTCGGATTTGCCCTAGGCAGCTGCAGGAAATCACCATCGAGTTGGAAGGCTCTGCCCTCACTCATGCCAGGAAGCAAACAGAAGTGGTTGAGGAGCAAATCAGCTTTATCTCTATGATCAGATACCACAGAGGTGCCCGAGTGGAGGAAAGGAATATGATTTTTGCGCTGCCGCCCATTGCACGGAGGCGGAATAACTTTGTATTTGCATCACGGGCCTTGAGCTGAGTTAACATAATTGATACAGATATCCAGCTATGTTCCAAATCAACCAGTGCTTTATAAATCCACAATAACCTCCATTGCCCATTTTCAGGGTTATAATCCTTTTAACAGTTTCATGCGAAACTCTATGTAACCACTGCAGCATTTAATTCAAAGCTGCAGTACAATTTATAAAGTTAAACCATTCTAGTGGAACCCTTAAACCAGAGATCCCACAAAAAAAGGAAACTAAGTTATCTTTTCAGACTTCTTGTTGATATGGATACAGATAAGACACGGAACTTTGCAAAGAAAGCACAATAAATGCTAATGCGGAAGAAGGAAAACGGAAGTCCATATAATGTAATGCTAATGGATGTAACAAGTATGCCATACTACAAATCCTGCATTAAACAGAAGACAGATCACAACTAACCTGAAAATGGAGAATTGAGGGTTTCACTATCCGAGTGTTGTATTGAAATTCATAGTACTTGCTGCTGCTCTCCACTTGCTTGCACAACTATTAACATTTCAGAGGATCCTTTTAGGAAATTTGATCATCTAGAAAACAGAGTAAACATTGACAGATACAATTGATATTAATTAAGACCTTATCCATGAGCTCTCCGGACTGAGGGAAGTTCTCATAGTTCTTGTACTGTTCCAACCTAGCTTTTCTGTAATCCTGCCTGGTGATTTGTAACCTCTCCCATGGTATACCTTGTATATCCTTTCCTGCCCTTGCTTCAGCTGCTGACGTGTCAGTTATCCTAGTGAGCTGTAGAAAATAGTCAAATATCAATACGCTTTAGCTTAATACTAAGATATTTTTATATAAGCACCGGAAAATACTAGACCTGAACAATATTATAATTTCGCCAAGCCTTTAAAATATCAAAAGGGAAAAAATAACACAAAGTATTTTTAAAGCAATTATTTATCCTTAATGAGCTACATCAGTCACAATTTATTCAACCATGTCGTGATCTTGATGATTAGATAGACTCAGGTACGGCCACATAAATAGTTCTCATGCATACGCCAAAACATGGCGGCCCCATGCGCTAATTTTTATTCAGCAGTTGAATAATCAACAAGGCCAAAGACACGGATCCTTTTTTTTCTAGTAGAAAGTCATGTTTTATGCTCTTTGGTCTTAGCCAATTCAAAAGGCACTGAAACATCGCATCTAACGCCTGGCAAAGTGGGGCATTGAAAATTATGCAGTGTACGCCACTTGTGAAAACGACGTTACAGGGAATGGTGAGCCAGATCATTATTGGCTGGAGATAAACACAAGTAGCAAATTCGAGCTGGATGATTGGGCGATACCAATCTGCTCCACAAGCACCATTGACATCAAGTCACCCCCTTATCATAAATATTGAATTCAGCACCCAAAGACTAGGTGAGGAAAAAATCAGCACTGTAAACTAGCCCCGGTCTAAAAGTAGCCTTTCCGCACCCTTTTGAGCATAATCACTGGACTAAGGTTCCTCTCGCGACACACGCATGTTTAAAATGAGTGATTGCGCCCCTCGCATAATATAGTGGTTCTTTTTTAGAATATATACTAGTTCTTCTGTTGATGGCAAGTTATGTTTCTCTACTTTGTCATAGCATAGCAAACTACCGCGACTTTTAACTTATAAAACGGATAACTCTCACCCACCAGGTAGAAGTGGTAAACATACTAGTACTAGAAAACTAAGCTGAAACCGCGGCACTGCGAACTTGCCACCGCGATCGGATTTCAGGACGAACCTAATTGTGCCCATGATTCTTTTTCTGAAGAACCAGCCGCTGCACTAACAAGGACAGGCAAGCCACTGATAATAAACTCCTGAACACCCTAAACAATACCACGCTCGACTTCGAATCATACTATGAAGAGAAAGGAACCTCGGACAGCCAATCAATCAATCAATCAAATAACGGAAGCGGACTAGCAGGCGCAGGCTCAGATTCGCGATTCAGAGAAAACAAGCGGCGGAACCACCAACACCACCGCGACATCAACCCAGAAGGAAGTGGTTACCCACCAGCGCGTACTCGTCGTCGCCGTCGCCGTCCCTCCGGTCGTCGCCGGCGTGCTGGAGCTCGCTGCCGGCCTCGACGTCGACGTCCATCTCGCCGTCCGAGACGTCGTAATCGTCCGCCGCGTGCCCCGCAGCCGCCGCCGCCGCCGCACCTTCCCGCACGCTGGCGGCCATGAATCAACCAACCACCTGCGCGCATCAAACCAAACCGCTCAGATCAAACCCACGCGGACACAGACAAACCCACTCAGAGGACCCGCGCCTCGGGGCGCGAAGCAACCAGAGCCGTACCTGTGCTGTGCTGCGCTGCGTCTGCTGCGCGGAGCAGGGCAGGGCGGGGCGGGGCGGGGCGGCGCCGGGCGCGTAGGGCAGGGACGGGCCGGGGGAGCGCGGATTGGCGGGCGAGGGGAGGAGATGGAGAGGGATGAGCTGGGGGGGGGGGGGGGGGGGGGGGGGGGGGGGGGGGGGGGGGGGGGGGGGCAGAGACGTGTGGAGGGGAGGAGGGCAGCGCGGCTGGGCGGGCTGGCGCTCCCCTTTTTGTGCCGTGCGGCGAAGCGAGGCTCTAGACGGCAAGGCCTCCGCTCGCTCGATCCACAATTTGACAGCGACGGCGGATGGATGTTGGGGAGGGATCAGGCCGCCCGCGCTGTACATATACACACGGACGGAGCCTCTAGAAGCCGCACAACGAGTCGGAGTAGGAGTATGATGATTGACGACACCCATGGTTGATGGTACCCTACTTTTCTATTCTTCCCGTCATGTGTTTTTCTGCGAGGGGCGCACTCTAAACTAAACAAACACCGTTTTCCTAGGGCAGGAGGGGGTGGGAGCACGCAAGCGCCGCCCCTTTGTGGACTGTAATTTGTTAGTAAGATTATAACTGTTGGTGTGTTTGGTTTTGGCCAAAGTTTATACTCTGTCAATGTGTAGCACGTTAGCGTTTGCACGCGTCGACCGACTCTGCGGTCGGATCTGTTGTTCATCAGACGGCTCGCGGCCGTCTTCGCCCTTTGCAACTTAGCCCATGTTGCAGCGCAAGTGAGCGCAACATGGTGTTTGTTGCAAAGGTTGCGAGTGACGCCAGTAGATCAAACGAAACTGGTTGTCATTGGTATCAAATGGTTCGACCATTGAAACAGGGGGGTATGGTGTGAAACAAGCGTGCAGAGACGGCCGTTGACTAGTTGCAGCCCATGCCTTGCTGATTGCGGTTGCCATCGAAAGATCTTTTTGTGAGTTTCATCTCTGCATATCCGGTGGTTGGCTTCGGCGGCGAGATGCAATCTATGGATGAAGTCTTATGCAGAGGGATGGTTGTGCGGCGGCGATGGTCACATCGCATGTAGCTGCTGGGATCGTGAAAAAGCGGTGGCGACAACCATGAATGACTTCGATGATGGTGCTACTTGAGCACCTGGTCTCGAGCTCCGGGGTGAAAGTGTAGGTCTAGCCCGAGTTGGGTATACCTGGCAATGGCGATGTTTTACATCGTTACCTTGTTGAAGGCTGAAAGTGCGTTATATCGACTAGAGGGGGGTGAATAGGTGATTTTTATGAATTCTTCACTGAGGAATTTCAGAGTGAGGAAATTCCTAAGTGAAGAACTACTTGCAGCGGAATAAGTACTCAGAAGTAAACATAACAGAGTATGAGCATGGTCTTCATGAAGAAATGAAAATAAGCACAAAGTACAGAAAGCGTAAACACAGGATAAGACAAACAGACTGAAGAAATTAAACTAAGGAAATAGAGAAAGTCTTCAGTCAAAGTCTTCAAACAGATATAAACAAGCACACAACACAGATAAGAGGAAATGGAAGGGTTGAGGAAATGGAACCAGTTAGCACGGTGAAGACAATGATTTGGTAGACCGGTTCCAACTGCTGTGACAGTTGTACGTCTGGTTAGGGCGGCTAGGTATTTAAACCTGAGGACACACAGTTCCGGACACCCAGTCCTGAACACACAGCTCGGGACACTTAGTCCTCACCGTATTCCCCTTGAGCTAAGGTCACACAGACCTCGCCCAATCACTCGTGGTAAATCTTCAGGTGACTTCCAAACCTTCACAGATTCGGTCACTCGGCGATCCATAATTTCCTCTTGGATGCTCTAGACCATGACGCCTAACCGTCTGGAATATGCACAGTCTTCAACGGTAACAAGTGTCGGATCCACGCGGGATCAATCTCTTTAGTGATGCTCAATCACTTGGGGTTTGTAGGTGTTTGGTTTTGGTTTTCCTCACTTGATGATTTTCACTCAAAGTCCTCGGAGGATGGGATACTCTCAAATGACAAGTGTCAGTTTCTCTCGGAGCAGCCAACCAGCTAGTGGTTGTAGGGGGCGGCTATTTATATCCTAGGGAGCAGCCCGACATGATAAGACATAAATGCCCTTCAATGATATGACCGTTAGGTGGGTAGATATTTTTGGGACAGCTGGCGCATAGCACAGCAACGGTTGGAATTTTGAGTATCAAATTCCTCAGGGCTATCATGTTCCTCACTGTGTAGGCAATCCGCACTGGCGAATTCCTAACTCCTCAATCAGAACAAATTCCTCAGAGACCAGAAGAACTTCGTCTCTGTCACTGAAGGAATTGACTGAACTGTATGAGATTTCCAATGGCTTCACTCAAAGGGGTTGGTAGGTGTAGGATTTTGAGTTGAGCATCACTTTGAAATTTTTCCTTAGTATTTCCTCGACCCCCTTTAACAGTACGGTGTTTCCTATGACTCAAGAAAGAGAAAATGAAACTACGAAAATAAAAGTCTTCATGCTTCATGTTCGTCGAATGAATACCAAGTCTTCAGGATTACATCAATTTCTTTACTTTCAAAGTCTTCAGAAAGTCTTCAGAAATCCAACGTCTTCAGTCGAAGAACTTCATTTTTAGGGGTCAACTTTCTCTATAAATATCAAACTCCTCATATACTTATAGACCTGTGTACACTCACAAACGCATCAGTCTCTTAACCTATAAGTCTTCAATACACCAAAATCACTAAAGGGCACTAGATGCACTTACAATCTCCCCTTTTTTTATGATTGATGACAATATAGGTTAAGTTTTCAATGGGGATAAACATATGAAGTGTAAATATTGATATTGAGAAATTTGATTGCAAGATATAGAGGAACTCCCCTTGAAGATGTGCATAGAGAGGAATTTGCTTTTGAAGCAATGCACACTTGAAGAGTAGAATCATAGAGATCTCCCCCTATATATTGTAATTCATACACGCATTTAACATATAATATGAAGAATTTGAAATGCATGATGAAATATGGTGACTGATATAATTCAGCATGCGAGCATTAACGTTAATGAGGAACAAGCATGCAGAAAGACTCAGCACAAGTATCAGACCACCATAGAGTTTAAGATTACAACTCGATCCAACAAAGTTTTCAAAAGAACGAGAGTTGTAACTTAAAAAACGCCCATATAGGTAGACCCGCTTGAAGACTAACTCAAATTTCTCCCCCTTTGTCATCAAATGACCAAAAGGATCGAAAATGAGGACTAACGCCCCTGAAGAATATTAAGTTGATGGAGGAGCGCCAGCGTTGTTGGGGTCGTTTGTCGTTGTAGGGCTTGCCGTAGTGTCGTCCAAGTCTTCATACTCGTCGGTGTCATGGGATGAAGAATATGAACTGGCCACCAAGGTAGGAACTTTGATCTTCTTGAATTTCTTCGGTGGAGGTGCAGACTAGTCAAAGTTCTCCTTGAGACCCAATTGCTTCAGATCTTCTTCACCATACAGATGTGATAAGACAGCCCAGGTGCGACCGAAAACTTCATGGAGGTAGTAATGGTTTTTCTTCACTGCATTATGTGTAGCAGTCATGTTGTGAAGAATTGAACCAAACTGACGCTTAACCCATTTATGGTTGCGATCCACCTTCTGGTGAAGACTAAGAAGCAGCTCACGGCCAGTCATCACCCTGGGAGTTGTGGCTTGAGGATTTGACTTGGATGCATTTGCAGCAGAGTCATGAGTGGCAGAGTCATCATTGGTGGAATAAGATGCAGCTTTGCGAAACTGACCATCCAATGGACGAATTCCTTCATCAATGACAACAGGTTTCTTCCCCTTTTCATCAGTTGAGGTATAAGTCTGCTTGAGGACTTCAATCGGGGGCAGATAGCTGGGGTGATTCTGAAAATCGGCCTTGTAGTTGAGTGAATACCTTGTTCTGAGGAATCTCATAATCCAAGGAGCATAAGGCTTCAACTCAAATGGAGAGAGTGCAACATTTGCTAGAGTCCTCATGAAGAAATCATAGTAATTAACAGGAATGCTATGAATGATGTTGAATAGCGGATTCTTCATGATGCCAACTATTTCCTCATCAGATGAGTCGTGGCCTTTGATAGGACTCATTGTCCTCGTCAGAATGCGATAGACTGTTCTGGGCACATAGAGTAAGTCCTTCACAAGGAATTTGGTCCTTGGGGCTTGACCGAGCTTCAGAGGCTTCATTAGAACTTGCATGTAATGAGCAGTGAGTTCAGGTTCTTGGTACAGGCAGCGAGCTCCTTCACTGGGTGGACTGATGGGCAGGGCGTGAAGTAATTCAGATGTCGGTGCCTTATAATGAGTGTTATCGGTCATCCAGTCCAAGACCTAGGTGTTGATATCTTCAGGATCACCTGTGATGTGCAGTATCGCATAGAACTGAAGAATAAGCTCTTCATTCCAATCAACAATGTCAGAGCAAAAATTGAGGAGGCCTGCATCATGAAGCACACTGAGGACAGGAGAGAAACAAGGCAATGATTCCATGTCCATGTGAGTAATATACTCATGGTAGAAGATTTTGTCCTTGTTGAAAAGCAGTGAAGAATAGAAGTTGGCCTGACTGGCAGTCCAGAAACGCTTCCTCCTTAGACGAGTAGAGTCATAAGGATTGTAGTCAGTGAAGAATACATGCTCGCCAAGGAAGTCATCAGCCTTGAATTTTTGCTTTTCGAGAAGGGATCCTTTGGCTTGGGGTGAGGAGTGTCAGTCAATTGCATCACAACCTCGGGGATCTTGATCTCAGGTTCCGCAGGCTGGGGAATTTCAGGTTCTTCTTCAGTGGCAGCATGGGACTTCAATTCTTCATTTACACATGCTTCAGCACTAGTGGCTGGAATCTCTCCATGGACAGATGGTGTGGCACGAGGTTCTTCAGATCTCATTTGAACTTCAGTGGTTACAGGGGACTAAGGAATTTGTTGAAGGGGTGTGAACAAAGGAGAATTGGGGTGCTGACTTTCCCAAAAGTCATCGTTCAACACTGGAGTTTTGCATCCAATGTCCACAGCATCTTCTTCATTCATTTCTTCAACGCCGACCTCTTCAGTAGTGAACTGAGGCATGGGCGATGAGATTATTGGGGTTGAAGGGATTTCATCCATTTCAATTTCTTCATCCAACTGCTCTGACGAAGCAGCAGAAGGAATGCCATCACCTGATTCACTTGGGATCACGTATTCTTCATCAAAAGGAACAAGGTCCTTTGATGGCATGGATGAGACAAAAACATCATCAATTGGATTGTCATAGGAACTTGTCAGTGGCTTCATTTTCTTCGGAGCTGAAGAATCTGATGCAGTTGATGCCTTCCTTTTCTTCACAGCTGCACGCTCTGCAGCCTTGGTCTTCTTCACATCTGATGCAAATGGAAGGATAGGAGTTGGTATAGGCGCAGGAGGAGAAAAGGAATTTGGTCCAAGATCTTCAGGCACAACTGATGCAGTTGCCCTGACTTCTTCATTTTCTTCAGGCACAACCCTAGTGGTTGCCTTGGCAATTTCTTCAGTGGCTGGAATGCAGTCATCAGCCCTGAAATTAGCATTTTCTTCAGCAGCCTGAGTGTCATTAGCAGTGCTAGCATTTTCTTCAGTAGGCTGAGCAGATGCTGCAGCCTGAGGAATTTCTTGTTGCGTTTGTGCTGCAACAGTGGAGGTGAAGTTGTCAGCAAGTCTCACAAAACGAACCTTGGCTCCCAGCCAATCAGCATGGTATGCGTCAAATTCATCACTGAGTTTCTTGATCTCAGATTGAATAGTGACAAGTTCTTCAGTTTTCATAGAGACAACGTTTTTCTTCAGGAAGCGCTCCTTTTTGTACTACGCTTTCTTGATCTGCCTGGCCTTTTCAGATTTCCATTTCTCTTCCTGAATGAAGTGAGTCAACATATGACTTTGGCCAGGAGTCAACTTGAAATCAGGCATGGGAGTGTTGGGGTCCTTGTGCCAGAGATCAATGTAATCAAGGATCAACTTTGGATCCAAAAGCAGAGGCACACTTGTGCCTTTGGCTCTAGCGGCCCTGACTTGCTTGTCCCTGATGATTTCAGCAAGTTCTTCATCATCAGCTTCGTCTTCATCAAACGACACTTGAAAAGCGACCTGCTTCTTTTGAGGACTTGGTCGAGAGCCTCGTCCAGTAGTTTCCTTGGTCTTCAGCATAGTGGGGCCAGTTGAAGAATGCAGTGAAGCTGAAGAACTTGCAGAGGCGCCTAGGGAAATAGAGATGCTTGTTGTCCTTTGGCACGAGGCAAGATGCGCAGGTACGGAGAACTTTGACGGAGGAGCTGAGGACTTTGGAGGAGCTGGTGCGGGTTGAGGAATTGGTTGTGAGGGCTTTGAAGAAACTGGTCGTGAGGGCATTGCTGAGGAACTTGGTCGCGAGGGCATTTGGGTAGAAGCACTTAGCTTATGAGCCGGTTTCTTTGGCATTGCCTTCTTGGGCTTACTTGTAGAGGCCTCAGCAGCAGCAGAGTCTTCATTGAATTTCCTCACTGCTTCCTTAGCTACTCTGGCAAGCTTGGCCTGGCGCTTGGCCCATTCATCAGGATAATCCTCACCACGCTTGAGGCTGGTGGGATCAGCTTCTTGGCCAGGTGCCAAAGGAGGTCTTGGGCATGGAGGATTAAGAGCAAATTTCTTCATATACTTGGGAGTAACTTATCTGTACTCCCTCCATTCTCGTGCCCATCTCCTTTCTATTCTTTATATGCGCACCTTGCGCTGATTTTTGTCCTCCTTGCCACGTTTGGCCTCATCAGGAGTGCAATAATCCTTGTAGATATCCTCAGGGATTTCAAATGCAGTGTTGACCTCAGGCCTCTTTCCTCCCTTCTGTGGTTTCTTACCATCTGCCATTTTCTTCAGCTGAGGGTTTTTAACAATTGAGTTCTCTGAAGAGGTATGCAACTTTTCTTCGAGGAACGCTGCAAATGAGTTAAGTTGATGAGAACCTAATGATTCAGCGACGGACATGTGTACCTGTGAACAGAGTATAGGTGCGAAGAATTTGGAGAGGTCATATGCGTTCTCAGAAGTTTTTGCAAAAAGAACAAGTTTGAGGAAATTGACTAGATGAGTCTTGAAGAATTTCACTAAGCGTTCTTTGACTTAAGTTCCAGAGTTGTACAGATTTGAAAATCCACACAATTGAGGAACCTTGAAGAAAAATGTTGTTTAGAGAAACAGATCAAGAACAGATGATATGTGAGGTGTTTAGTGTGTGAAGAGTTGAGGAATAAACACCTTTTGAGGATTTGAAGAAAACAACTGAATCAACAAGGGTAGTGATACGTCCATTTTGCATCATGCTTTTATATCAATATTTATTGCATTATGGGCTGTTATTACACATTATGTCACAATACTTATGCCTATTCTCTTTTATTTTACAAGGTTTACATAAAGAGGGAGAATGCCGGCAGCTGGGATTCTGGGCTGGAAAATGAGCAAATATTAGAGACCTATTCTGCACAGCTCCAAAAGTCCTGAAACTTCACGGAAGGTGTTTTCCAAATATATAAAAAATACTCAGCGGAAGAAACTCACCAGGGGGGCACACCCTACCTACGAGGGTGGGGGCGCCCTACCCCCCAGGGCGCGCCCCCCTACCTCATGGGCCCCCTGGTGGCCCTCCGGTGACCATCTTCTGCTATATGGAGTCCTTCAATGGGAAAAAAAATCATAAGTCATCTTCTTGGACGAAACTCCGCCGCCACGAGGCGGAACCTTGGCGGAACCAATCTAGGGCTCTGGCGGAGCTGTTCTGCCGGGGAAACTTCCCTCCCGGAGGGGGAAATCATCGCCATCGTCATCACCAACGCTCCTCTCATCGGGAGAGGGCAATCTCCATCAACATCTTCATCAGCACCATCTCATCTCAAAACCCTAGTTCATCTCTTGTATCCAATTCTTGTCTCCAAGTCCGGGATTGGTGCTAGTAGGTTGCTAGTAGTGTTAATTACTCCTTGTAGTTGATGCTAGTTGGTTTAATTGGTGGAAGATCATATGTTCAGATCCTATATGCATATTAATACCCCTCTGATTATGAACATGTTTATGCTTTGTGAGTAGTTACTTTTGTTCCTGAGGACACGGGAGAAGTCTTGCTATTAGTAGTCATGTGAATTTGGTATTCGTTCGATATTTTGATGAGATGTATGTTGTCTCTCCTCTAGTGGTGTTATGTGAACGTCGACTACATGACACTTCACCATTGTTTGGGCCTAGAGGAAGGCATTGGGGAGTAATAAGTAGATGATGGGTTGCTAGAGTGACAGAAGCTTAAACCCTAGTTTATGTGTTGCTTCGTAAGGGGCTGATTTGGATCCATATGTTTCATGCTATGGTTAGGTTTACCTTAATACTTTTGTTGTAGTTGCGGATGCTTGTAATAGAGGTTAATCATAAGTGGGATGCTTGTCCAAGTAAGGGCAGCACCCAAGCACCGGTCCACCCACATACCAAATTATCAAAGTACCGAATGCGAATCATATGAACGTGATGAAAACTAGCTTGACGATATTCCCATGTGTCCTCGGGAGCGCTTTACATCATATAAGAGTTTTTCCGGGCTTGTCCTTTGCTACAAAAGGATTGGGCCACCTTGCTGCACTTTATTTACTTTTGTTACTTGTTGCTCATTACAAATTATCCTATCACAAAACTATCTGTTACCTCTTATTTCAGTACTTGCAGAGAATACCTTACTGGAAACCGCTTATCATTTCCTTCTGCTCCTCATTGCGTTTGACACTCTTACTTATCGAAAGGACTACGATAGATATCCTATATTTGTGGGTCATCAAGACTCTTTTCTGGCGCCGTTGCCGGGGAGTGAAGCACCTTTGGTAGGTGGAATTTGGTAATGAAAAAAAATTATATAGTGTGCTGAAATTTACTGTCACTTGTTACTATGGAAAGTAATCCTCTGAGGGGCTTGTTCGGGGTATCTTCACCCCGACCAGTAGAGCAAAGAGTTGCTCCTCAACCTATTGAACCTACTGAAAATGAAAATGCTTGCTTTGAAGTTCCTGCGGGTATGATAGAAAAACTGCTAGCTAATCCTTTTTTAGGAGATGGAACAAAACATCCTGATGAACACCTGATATATGTGGATGAAGTTTGTGGATTATTTAAGCTTGCAGGTGTACCCGGGGATGTTGTTAAGAAGAAGGTTTTCCCTTTATCTTTGAGGGGAGATGCATCGACATGGTATAGGCTATGTGATGATATGAGGTCTTGGAATTACAAACGACTGAAATTGGAATTTCATCAGAAGTTTTATCCTATGCATCTTGTTCATCGTGATCGCAATTATATATATATATATATTTTGGCCTCGCGAAGGAGAAAGCATCGCTCAAGCTTGGGGGAGGCTTAAATCAATGTTATATTCATGCCCCAATCATGAGCTCTCAAGAGAAATGATTATTCAAAATTTTTATGCTCGACTTTCTGGTAACAATCGCACCATGCTTGATACTTCTTGTGCTGGCTCTTTTATGATGAAGACTATTGAATTCAAATGGAATTTATTGGAGAGAATTAAACACAACTCTGAAGATTGGGACCTCGACAATGGTAAGGAGTCAGGTATGACACCTAGTTTTGATTGTGTTAAATCTTTTATGGATACCGATATTTTTCGTAAATTTAGCACTAAATATGGGCTTGACTCTGAGCTAGTAGCTTCTTTCTGTGAATTTTTTGCTACTTATGTTGATCTCCCCAAGGAGAAGTGGTTTAAATATCATCCTCCCATAGAAGTAAAATAGTTGCACCTATTAAAGTTGAAGAAAAGACTATCACTTATAATGATCCTATTGTTCCTACTTCTTATGTTGAGAAACCACGTTTCCCTGTTAGGATAAAAGATCATGCTAAAGCTTCAACTGTAGTTCGTAAAAGCAATATTAAAATATATACACCTCCTGAGCAAGTTAAAGTTGAACCTAGTATTGCTATTGTTAAAGATCTCTTATCTGATAATATTGATGGGCATGCTATTTATTTTTGTAATGAAACTGCTAGAATTGCTAAACCTTGTGTTAAAGATAAACCTAGACCAGTGGTAGGCATGCCTGTTATTTCTGTTAAAATAGGATATCATTGTTATCATGGCTTATGTGATATGGGTGCTAGTGCTAGTGCAATACATCATTCCTTATACAAAGAAATTATGCATGAAATTGCACCTGCTGAAATAGAAGATATTGATGTCACAATTAAACTTGCCAATAGAGATACTATTTCACCAATGGGAATCGTTAGAGATGTTGAAGTCTTGTGTGGGAAAACTAAATATCCTGTTGATTTTCTTGTTCTTGGTTCCCCACAAGATAGCTTTTGTCCCATTATATTTGGTAGACCCTTCTTAAATTCTGTTAATGCTACCATAGATTGCAAAAGAGATGTTGTTACTGTCGGTTTAGATGATATGACTCATGAATTTAATTTCTCTAAATTTAGTAGACAACACCGTGAAGAAGAATTACCTAGTAAGGATGAAATTATTGGTCTTGCTTCTATTGCCATACCTCCTAGTGATCCTTTAGAACAATATTTGCTAGACCATGAAAATGACATGTTTATGAATGAAAGAAGGGAATTAGATGAGGTATTCTTTAAACAGGAACCTATTCTGAAAAACAATTTACCTGTTGAAATCCTAGGGGATCCTCCTCCACCCAAGGGTGATCCCGTGTTTGAGCTTAAACCGTTACCTGATACTCTTAAATATGCTTATCTTGATGAGAAAAAGATATATCATCTTATTATTAGTGCTAACCTTTCAGAGCATGAAGAAGAGAGATTATTGAAAACTCTGAAGAAGCATTGTGCTGCTATTGGGTATACTCTTGATGATCTTAAGGGCATTAGTCCCACTTTATGTCAACATAAAATTAATTTGGAAGAAGATGCTAAACCAGTTCGCGATCATCAGCGCCGGCTGAATCCTAAAATGAAAGAAGTGGTAAGAAAGGAGATACTAAAGCTCCTTGAGGTAGGTATAATTTATCCCGTTGCTGATAGTCGGTGGGTAAGCCCTGTCCATTGTGTCCCTAAGAAGGGAGGCATTACTGTTGTTCCTAATGATAAAGATGAATTGATTCCTCAAAGAATTATTACATGTTATAGGATGGTAATTGATTTCCGCAAATTAAATAAGGCAACTAAAAAGGATCATTACCCCTTACCTTTTTATCGATCAAATGCTAGAAAGATTATCCAAACATACACATTTTTGCTTTCTAGATGGTTATTCTAGTTTCTCTCAAATACCTGTGTCAGCCAAAGATCAATCAAAGACTATTTTTACATGCCCTTTTGGTACTTTTGCTTATAGGCGTATGCCTTTTGGTTTATGTAATGCACCTGCTACATTTCAAAGATGCATGATGGCTATATTCTCTCACTTTTGTGAAAAGATTTGTGAGGTTTTCATGGATGACTTTTCCGTCTATGGATCTTCTTTTGATGATTGCTTGAGCAACCTTGATCGAGTTTTGCAGAGATGTGAAGAAACTAATCTTGTCTTGAATTGGGAAAAGTGCCACTTTATGGTTAATGAAGGTATTGTCTTGGGGCATAAAGTTTCTGAAAGAGGTATTGAAGTTGATAAAGCCAAGGTTGATGCTATTGAAAAGATGCCATGTCCCAAGGACATCAAAGGTATAAGAAGTTTCCTTGGTCATGCTAGTTTTTATAGGAGGTTCATTAAGGACTTCTCAAAAATCTCTCGTCCTCTGTCTAATTTATTACAAAAAGATATACCATTTGTTTTTGATGATGATTGTGTAGAAGCATTTGAAATACTTAAGAAAGCATTGATTTCTGCACCTATTGTTCAGCCACCTGATTGGAATTTACCCTTTGAAATTATGTGTGATGCTAGTGATTATGCTGTAGGTGCTGTTCTAGGACAAAGAGTTGATAAGAAACTAAATGTTATTCAATATGCTAGTAAAACTTTAGACAATGCTTAAAGAAATTATGCTACTACTGAAAAAGAATTCTTAGCGGTTGTATTTGTTTGTGATAAGTTTAGACCTTTGATAACCCACAAGTATAGGGGATCGCAACAGTTTTCGAGGGTAGAGTATTCAACCCAAATTTGTTGATTCGACACAAGGGGAGCCAAAGAATATTCTCAAGTATTAGCAGCTGAGTTGTCAATTCAACCACACCTGGAAACTTAGTATCTGCAGCAAAGTGTTTAGTAGCAAAGTAATATGATAGTGGTGGTAACGGTAACAAAGTAAAGATAGCAAAAGTAATGTTTTTGGTATTTTTGTAGTGATTGTAACAGTAGCAACGGAAAAGTAAATAAGCGTAAACCAGTATATGGAAAACTCGTAGGCACCGGATCAATGATGGATAATTATGCCGGATGTGGTTCATCATGTAACAGTCATAACATAGGGTGACACAGAACTAGCTCCAGTTCATCAATATAATGTAGGCATGTATTCTGTAAATAGTCATACATGCTTATGGAAAAGAACTTGCATGACATCTTTTGTCCTACCCTCCCGTGGCAGCGGGGTCCTATTGGAAACTAAGGGATATTAAGGCCTCCTTTTAGTAGAGAACCGGAACAAAGCATTAACACATAGTGAATACATGAACTCCTCAAACTATGGTCATCACCGGGAATGGTCCCGATTATTGTCACTTCGGGGTTGCCGGATCATAACACATAGTAGGTGACTATAGACTTGCAAGATAGGATCTAGAACTCACATATATTCATGAAAACATGATAGGTTCAGATCTGAAATCATGGCACTCGGGCCCTAGTGACAAGCATTAAGCATAGCAAAGTCATAGCAACATCAATCTCAGAACATAGTGGATACTAGGGATCAAACCCTAACAAAACTAACTCGATTACATGATAAATCTCATCCAACCCATCACCGTCCAGCAAGCCTACGATGCAATTACTCACGCACGGCGGTGAGCATCATGAAATTGGTGATGGAGGATGGTTGATGATGACGACGGCGACGAATCCCCCTCTCCGGAGCCCCGAACGGACTCCAGATCAGCCCTCCCGAGAGAGATTAGGGCTTGGCGGCGGCTCCGTATCGTAAAACGCGATGATTTCTTCTCTCCTATTTTTTCTCACCGAAAGCAAATATATAGAGTTGGAGTTGGCGTCAGAAGGTCTCCAGGGGGCCCACGAGGTAGGGGGCGCGCCCCTCCCCCCTGGCGCGCCCCCCACCCTCGTGGACAGGGTGTGGGCCCCCTGGTCTTCATCTTTGGCGAGGATTTTTTATTATTTATTCTAAGATATTCCGTGGAGTTTCAGGTCATTCCGAGAACTTTTGTTTTCTGCACATAAAACAACACCATGGCAATTCTGCTGAAAACTGCGTCAGTCCAGGTTAGTTCCATTCAAATCATACAAGTTAGAGTCCAAAACAAGGGCAAAAGTGTTTGGAAAAGTAGATACGACGGAGACGTATCAACCTTATATTGTTGATTCTAAAGTAACTATTCACACTGATCATGCTGCTATTAAATATCTTATGGAAAAGAAAGATGCTAAACTAGACTTATTAGATGGGTTCTCTTGCTACAAGAATTTGATTTGCATATTGTTGATAGAAAAGGAGCTGAGAACCCCGTTGCAGACAACCTGTCTAGGTTAGAAAATGTGCTTGATGACCCACTACCTATTGATGATAGCTTTCCTCATGAGCAATTAAATGTCATAAATGCTTCTCATACTGCTCTATGGTATGCTGATTATGCTAATTACATTGTTGCTAAGTTTATACCACCTAGTTTCACATACCAGCAAAAGAAAAAGTTCTTCTATGATTTGAGGCATTACTTTTGGGATGACCCACATCTCTATAAAGAAGGAGTAGATGGTGTTATTAGACGTTGTGTACCTGAGCATGAACAGGAACAGATCCTATGCAAGTGTCACTCCGAAGCTTATGGAGGACACCATGCTGGAGATAGAACTACACATAAGGTACTGCAATCTGGTTTTTATTGGCCTACTCTCTTCAAGGATGCCCGTAAGTTTGTCTTATCTTGTGATGAATGTTAAAGAATTGGTAATATTAGTAGACATCAAGAAATGCCTATGAACTATTCACTTGTTATTGAACCATTTGATGTATGGGACTTTGACTATATGTGACCTTTTCCTTCCTCTAATGGTTATACACATATTTTAGTTGTTGTTGATTACGTTACTAAGTGGGTAGAAGCTATTCCAACTAGCAGTGCTGATCATAACACTTCTATTAAAATGCTTAAAGAAGTTATTTTTCCAAGATTTGGAGTCCCTAGATATTTAATGACTGATGGTGGTTCACATTTTATTCATGGTGCTTTCCGTAAAATGCTTGCTAAATATGATGTTAATCATAGAATTGCATCTCCTTATCATCCTCAGTCTAGTGGTCAAGTAGAATTGAGTAATAGAGAACTCAAATTAATTTTGCAAAAGACTGTTAATAGGTCTAGAAAGAATTGGTCCAAGAAACTAGATGATGCATTATGGGCCTATATAACTGCATATAAAAATCCTATGGGCATGTCTCCGTATAAAATGGTCTATGGAAAAGCATGTCACTTACCTCTCGAACTAGAACATAAGGCTTATTGGGCTATTAAAGAGCTCAATTATGATTTCAAACTTGCCGGTGAGAAGAGGTTATTTGACATTAGCTCACTTGATGAATGGAGAACCCAAGCCTATGAGAATGCCAAATTATTTAAAGAAAAAGTTAAAAGATGGCATGACAAAAGGATACAAAAGCGTGAGTTTAATGTAGGTGATTATGTATTGCTATACAACTCTTGTTTAAGATTTTTTACAGGAAAACTTCTCTCTAAATGGGAAGGTCCTTATGTTATCGAGGAGGTCTACTGTTCCGGTGCCATAAAAATCAACAACTTCAAAGGCACAAATCCGAAGGTGGTGAACGGTCAAAGAATCAAACACTATATCTCAGGTAATCCCATAAATGTTGAAACCAATGTTATTGAAACCGTAACCCCGGAGGAATACATAAGGGACACTTTCCGGAATGTTTCAGACTCCGAAAAGGAATAGGTATGTGGTACGGTAAGTAAACCGACTCCAAAACAGTTTTTAAGGCAATATTTCTCCGTTTTGGAATATTTAGAAAAATAGAAAAATAAGTAGCAGTCTGGGAAGGACACGAGGCCTCCACGAGGGTGGAGGGTGCGTCCTACCCTACTGGGCGCGCCCCCTACCTCGTGGGCACCTCGTGTGCTCTCCGGACTCCGTTTCGTACACGACACGTATTTTGGTCGGTAAAAATTCATTATATAACCTCACGGGGGTTTTAACTCCTGTATCACGCAAAAATCTCCTGTCTTTGTTTCGAGCTATTTTCTGTCAGGGTTGTCAAGGCCAGGCACTATGTCGTATCCCTCCTCCTCCAACCATGAGGGCAACGATGCTTGGCTAATGAAGATAGAGCTGAAGAGAGAAGAACCTATGGAGATCAGCAAGGATGAAGGGATCAAGAAGGCCATGGAGGACCAAGTTCTAGCAACAGAAGACACCCTTCAACTGGATCACAATCTTCTTACCCCAACAGAAATTGAAGCTTTCAAGATGATTGAGTTGCCTCGTATACAAAATAAGTATCTCACACGTGATTTTTTTTTTGCTGAAGGAGCATATCATCGCACTCAAGGGCATTATCCGCAAGTTAGAAGACCTCCTACGCTCGATGTGCGACTATCCATCAACAACAACTCCTCCTTCTTTACCAACAAAGGAGACATAATCATCTGGTATGGGCACTCCACTTGGCAACTGCCAAGCCTGGGGGAGTGCCCCGGTATCGTATCACCATCACTTTATATCTACCATTTTTCTTAGTTCGATCCTCTTGGTAATATCTTGATCTAGTAGAATAAAAGTTCTTAGTATGATCTAGTTGTGAGTTTTGCTTTATTATCCTTCTATGTAATCGAGTCTGTGAACTATATAATAAAGATTAGTGTTGAGTCAAGGGCTTGATTATTTTGCCATGATCCTAAGTGAATAAAAGAAAAGAGAAAGCAATAAAAAGAAACAAAGAGATCATGTGAATCTTATGGAGAGTAATGAGCTCGCATAGAAAGAGTATGATGAATAAAAGTTGTTGAGGGTTGACAAACACAGTTTTGGTCATCGTTGCAATCAATAGGAAGTAATAAAGAAAGAGAGGTCTTCACATATAAATATACTATCTTGGACATCTTTTATGATTGTGAGCACTCATTAAAATATAACATGCTAAAGAGTTGACATTGGACAAGGAAGACAAGATAATGGGTTATGTTTTCTTACATCTGAGATAAATTATATTGTCTTGGATCTTCCAACATGATGAGCTTGCTTTCCCCCCTCATGCTAGCCAAATTCATTGCACCAAGTAGATATACTACTTGTGCTTCCAAATACCCCTAAACCAGTCTTGTCATAAGAGTCCACCATACTTACCTATGGATTGAGTAAGTTGTCATCGGTGCAAGCAATAAAAATTGCTCCCTAAATATGTACGATTGATTGGTGTGGAGGAAATAATCTTTATACGATCGTGTGATATGGAAGTAATAAAAGTGACAGACTGCATAATAAAGGTCCATATCACAAGTGGCAATATAAAGTGACGCTCTTTCGCATTAAGATTTTGTGCATCCAACCATAAAAGCGCATGACAACCTCTGCTTCCCTCTGCGAAGGGCCTATCTTTTACTTTTATCTCCTACATTGCATAAGAGTCATGGTGATCTTCACCCTTCATTTTTATATTTTATCATTTGGCAAGCACAATATGTTGGAAAGATCCTGGTATATGTGACGCCCCCGATTTAATCGTACACTAAACATACACGCAAACGTGTACGATCAAGATCAGGGACTCACGGGAAGATATCACAACACAACTCTACAAATAAAATAAGTCATACAAGCATCATATTACAAGCCAGGGGCCTCGAGGGCTCGAATACAAGAGCTTGATCATAGACGAGTCAGCGGAAGCAACAATATCTGAGTACAGACATAAATTAAACAAGTTTGCCTTAAGAAGGCTAGCACAAACTGGGATACAGATCGAAAGAGGCGCAGGCCTCCTGCCTGGGATCCTCCTAACTACTCCTGGTCGTCGTCAGCGGGCATCACGTAGTAGTAGGCACCTCCGGGTAGTAGGAGTCGTCGTCGAAGGTGGCGTCTGGCTCCTGGGCTCCAACATCTGGTTGCGACAACCAGGTAGAAGGGATAGGGGGAAAAGAGGGAGAAAGCAACCGTGAGTACTCATCCAAAGTACTCGCAAGCAAGGAGCTACAGTACATATGTATGCATTGGTATCAACTGGAATAAGGATATTATATGTGGACTGAACTGCAGAAAGCCGGAATAAGGGGGGATAGCTAGTCCTTTCGAAGACTATGCTTCTGGCAGCCTCCGTCTTGCAGCATGTAGAAGAGAGTAGACTGAAGTCCTCCAAGTAGCATCGCATAGCATAATCCTAACCGATGATCCTCCCCTCGTCGCCCTGTGAGAGAGCGATCACCGGTTGTATCTGGCACTTGGAAGGGTGTGTTTTATTAAGTATCCGGTTCTAGTTGTCATAAGGTCAAGGTACAACTCCAAGTCGTCCTGTTACCGAAGATCATGGCTATTCGAATAGATTAACTTCCCTGCAGGGGTGCACCACATTCCCCAACACGCTTGATCCCATTTGGCCGGACACACTTTCCGGGGTCATGCCCGGCCTCGGAAGATCAACACGTCGTAGCCCCACCTAGACCAACAGAGAGGTCAGCACGCCGGTCTAAACCTAAGCGCCCAGGGGTCTGGGCCCATCGCCCTTAGCACACCTGCACGTTGCGAACGCGGCCGGAAGCAGAACTAGCCCCCTTAATACAAGAGCAGGCTTACGTTCCAACCCGGCGCGCGCCGCTCAGTCGCTGACGTCACGAAGGCTTCGGCTGATACCACGACGCCGGGATACCCATAACTACTCCCGCGTAGATGGTTAGTGCGTATAGACCAAATGGCCAGACTCAGATCAAAAACCCAGATCTCGTTAAGCGTGTTAAGTATCCGCGAACGCCGACCAGGGCCAGGCCCACCTCTCTCCTAGGTGGTCTCAACCTGCCCTGTCGCTGCGCCTCAAAGTAACAGTCGGGGGCCGTCGGGAACCCAGGCCCACCTCTACCGGGATGGAGCCACCTGCCCCTTCAGCCCCCATCTCCGAACAGTATCACAGGTAAGGTAACTGTGTAAAGTATATTGTATATGCCCGTGATCACCTCCCGAAGTGATCACGGCCCAGTAGTATAGCATGGCAGATGGACAAGAGTGTAAGGCCACTGATGGAACACTAGCATCCTATACTAAGCAGTAGGATAGCAGGTAATGGTATCAACAGTAGTAGCAAGGATAGGCTATGCATCAGGATAGGAATAACGGAAAGCAGTAACATACTACACTACTCTAATGCAAGCAGTATAGAGAAGAGTAGGCGATATCTGGTGATCAAGGGGGGGGCTTGCCTGGTTGCTCTGGCAAGAGAGAGGGGTCGTCAACTCCGTAGTCGTACTGGGTAGCAGCGCCGTCGGTCTCGGTGTCTAGCGGAAGAAGAGGGGGGAAGAAACAATGAATATAATGCAAACAGATGCATAACGATGCATGACATGACAAAGCGTGATGCTAGGTGTGCCCTAACCCGGTACAAGGTGATACTGGTGAAGGGGGGGAAACATCCGGGAAATTATCCCCGGTGTTTCGCGTTTTCGGACCGGTGAACCGGAGGGGAAAAGTTGCGAGTTCGATAGGTTAGGGATGCGTGGCGGACGAACGGGCTGCGTATCCGGGTTCGTCTCGTCGTTCTGAGCAACTTTCATGTACAAAGTTTTTCCATCCGAGCTACGGTTTATTTTATATTAATTTTAAAAGATTTAATTCATTTTTAGGATTTATTTAATTATTTAGATCCAACATTATCCAAAACAGTGCACGCTGACGTCAGCATGACGTCAGCAGTCAATAGGGAGTTGACTGAGTCAATCTGACGTGTGGGTCCCGCATGTCATACTCTGTTTACTCTAATTAGGGTTTAACTAATCTAATTACTATTTAATTAAACTAACTAGTTAATTAGATTAATTAAACATGATTGATTAACTTAATTAATTAATTAATTAGTTAATTAATTATTACCTATTTATTTATTTAATTATTTTTACTTATTATTTATTTTTTAATACTTTTTTTTGTAAAACGTTCTCAGGGTGGGCCCCCCATGTCATATGCCCAGGGGGCCTAACGGGCGCACGGGTAAGCAGGCGCTGGGCGTGTGCGCTGCCCAGACCACACGGGCGCACGCCTAGGGCCGCGGCAACGGCCACTGTAGGGTCGGGTACGCGCCGGCCGGCGAGCAAGGGGCCGCGGGCGAGGAGCAGCAACGCCGGTGAACGAAGGCGGTGGTAGGAGCAACTGCAGGGGAGCCGGGGCGGGCTCGCCGACGTGAGGCGCGTCACGGGGCTCCAGCGGGGTGCCGGCCCAGGCGCGACGCGCGGGGTGGTGCGCGCGCGGTGGTGCTGCGGGTCGTTGCGGGGCCGCACGGCGATGCAGCGGCGGAACGACGCGGATGCGCGGCGCACGCAGCGGGGCAGCAGCAGCAGGGCTGCCCGGCGGAGCAGACGCGGAGGGAGCCGAGCGGGCGCGTCCGAACGAGGTGGGGCACGGGCGCAGGCAGGGCGGCCGGCGCGCGTGCGGGCATCGGTGAGCGAGGCCATGGCCGAAGTGGCCGGAGCAGGAAAGAAGGAGGAGATGTCGGGGCCTCACCACGGGGCCGTGGGGTCTATGCAGCGGTGCTCAGGGAGGTTGACGGGGACGGAGAGGTAGCAGTCCGGCGGGGAGGGGGAGGCAGGCCAGCGAGGTTGCGGTCCGGCGAGGGGGCCTCCAGCGACGGAGAGGACCGCGGCGATGGCGTCCGGTGATGGATCGCAGGGGGGGTCGAGCGGCGCGGTCGATGGGGTTGATTCCCCCGATCCAATCGGGGGGACAGAGGGAGGAGCGGGGTGTGGGGAGGGGAAGTGGGGCGAGTGGGGTGGGGTTTCGATCTAGGGTTTCTGGGGGGTGGGGGATAAGGGGGACTGGGGGTGGGCCGGCCTGGGTCGGTTGGTTCGGTGGCCAGTTGGGCCGTTCGGCCCAGTTGGCCAGGGGGGTTTCCTCTTTCTTTTGTTATTTTTTTGTTTTACCTTTTATTCATTTCTCTTTTATTTTAGTTGCACTATATTTTTGGTTTAGTAAAATATGAAAACAGCTCCAAAAATAGTGTGTCAAATTAATCCACTGTTCTAAGAAGTTTTACCTCAGAATAAAAATAGTTTAGTATTTGGTAAAATATATTAGGAGTATAACTAATTGTTTTGATGTTGTTTTAATCACTTAAGGGTATTTAAATATTTTATAAAGATGTTGTTACTCCACCAATAAATTTGAATTCGAACCGTTTTTGAACCATCGCGAGATTAATAACAGTAACCGAGGTGACGTGGCATCATTAGCGTGGAATTACTGTAGCATGATTACCCGGGCGTCACAATTCTCCTCCACTACAAGAAATCTCGTCCCGAGATTTAGGAGCGGTTACAAGGGGAAGGGATCTGGTTACGAAATTCTAAAGATTCTTCTCGGTCATAGTTGCTCTTCTCGAAGAGGTCGATCCATTACATTGATGTCTTCGGTCCTCTGCTTCAGGTCGTCATGATGAAGTCACCGTCCTTCCTTCAGGACCATCACCAAACTTACGAAAGGGTGAGAAGGGAAAACTGTATATGGATGGATTCTAACAAGGTCGAGCATCAGACGGTTAACTCAGGGAAGAAGCATAAGTTTCTCTCGATTTGAAACTTAAGAAGATATCGAGAGCAAAGTAAGAAGGTACCATGAGAAGTTTCAAACAGATAGGCAATCGTTCGATGCCTAATCAGAAGGTGAAAGGGTTTCAGGGCAACAAGAATAGGTATTGCGCCTCATACCAGAATAGATCACTAGACAGGTGGTCCGTGAATTACATACGAAGTCGAGCGTGAGGAACAACCTTGGGAACAGGTGTTGTATAGGAGAGTCAGGTTTCGATCCTGTGGAACTGTGGGTTATGGGCCCACCATGTGGGATAAAAGTAGGATGGGTGACATCTTGCATGGTCACGATAGCGAGGCATGTCAGAGGCTAGTCTGTCAGTTATGTCGGCAACAACATCGATACCAAGGGCGAGGGACGAAGAGAACCATTCTCCTGCTCGTTGAACGAGGCGGACCAATAGGCAAAGTTCTCATCCATCGGTGGTTACCGGAATGTCATCAACAATAGAAACAGGGTCTTACCGACAGAATGGTACAACAAGGTGTTTACATAAGCAGTGAATTATTACTGCTTAGATCATATAGATCACAAGAAACGTTAACCCAACCAATGGAAAGGAAAATATGGTTATCAGATTAAGCAGAACAATGGAAAGGAAAATGTGTTTAAACACATATTTCAAGGTTATATCCTTCCCAAGGACAAGTAGAGCATGATATCCATGACAAGATAGAAACTAGAAAACCTTTTATGTAAGGGGAGAGGAATTTCATGACATTATCCATACAACGTTGTCTGGATAATTGAGCAAGAAATATTTAGCATCGGGCTTCAAATGTTCTTGTTGAAAATCGGAGTACCACAGACATGCTTCGAGATAGCATTGACATGGTTATCAAGTAAGGGTCAGAATTTGGATGCACAAAGGATCCATCAGGAACAACTTATAGAATAAGTCTTATAATTTCCTCAAGGAAGAATGGTTAAACTTGCTAAACAAGAAACTATAATAACAAGTCCTCGGGCCAGGTGTGATAGGCATGACATCACCTTACCGATATATAAGGACCAATGTTATAACTCTTGGAAATATGTCCCAACCATCATATCTGACCGAGATTCAGATCTGATCGATGTTAGGAATCAGGATACCTCAGACTTAGGATGCCTAAGAAGAGAAGGTGCAACACAAATTGACGAGATGCCATTGTAAGATTCTTAGGAAAAGAACTATGGAAGTGAGTTCCGAAACATGAGTTCATCAGTAAACCAACGAGAGGATGAGGAGGTGGCTGATGGAATCAGCGGTAATTCATCGAGATTAACAAAAGATGGATTTCCACAATTAGGTGAACAAGGAAATATCATTTGTCGGATCAAATGATATAATGAAGCATGTTTGAGGAAAACATACACAATTAAACATTGGTAGAAAGGTGCACCCGAAATATGGGTTGGGCTGCACGACCAATGTCAAAATGGTGATTCAATAATCAATAGTCTAAGAATGAATGGCCGACCATTATTCAAAGCAATAGGGTTGCTAGAAAGGCAGAATCCAAACAGCACCGTTCACTTGTTGGTACCCCGGTTGGAATCAATGCGAGGACCAAGAAAGAATGGTGATGATGAGAAGTATCACTATACCAAGAATTCTTAAGAGGAGGAGCAATCCTCACAACATCCTTGATATTAAAAGATGGTAATACTCCAAGGTAAAGAAGAACAAATGCTAGATAGCAGGGAACTCAAGGTATAACACAAAACATGAACAAGTTTGTGTTGAACGGAAGGCAATAAAGTGGTCAAAGATAACACAAATCAGCGGGGGCAAGGATAGTATTTCTCATCATGAACTCAATTGATATCCTGGAAGAGCTCATAAGGTCGATGATGATCACGACACATTTGTCGAGAGATTTCATGAAGATGTAATCAATCAGCGATGACATCAGGTCAAAGGAATGATGAAGCGGAAGGTTATTGGAACCATGGGTAGGACACAAACTTGAAATCAAGCTTGTTGTTCAAGGCGAATGGAATGACGAGGGAGATCGGCGTAACCTTAGCTCATCATCGAAAGTTGTGCTCCGGGGTTAAGGACCAGGTAGCACAGTTAAAATTGGCACGATAATGATATAGCCGAGCAGGCTAGGATTTACGTGATCGAGTTCAAACTCGGACTTAAAGAAGATTATCAAGAGTTGTTCAACCGTAGGGCAGACTCGGTTCAGTTATCGGTGTCTTTGAGTGTTTAATAACTCAGAGCCCATGAAAACTGTAATCAGTGAGAATGTAGTACTTGATGAAGAACTCATAAGAAGTTATGCAGTTCCGTGATAATCTCAAGATACCAGAGGGGGTAATACTCGACGACAGATCAAAGTAGAGGTTGGACTGGGGTATTGCTCTACAGAAGACAAGCGCTTAAACTTGCCCGAGAAATGGGATCAAAGAAGAACATATGGTTGGAACCACAATTGCAAGGATCAATTCACAGATACCAAATGATATTATATCAAGGAAATAGTTA